>NW_016807962.1:574996-599664 GCF_001698545.2 Rhinopithecus bieti
GATCTCAGCTCACTGCAAGCTCCGCCTCCCGGGTTTATGTCATTCTCCTGCCTCAGCCTCCTGAGTAGCTGGGACTACAGGCGCCCACCACCTCGCCAGGCTAGTTTTTTGTATTTTTTTTAGTAGAGATGGGGTTTCACCATGTTCACCAGGATGGTCTCGATCTCCTGACCTCATGATCCGCCCATCTCAGCCTCCCAAAGTGCTGGGATTACAGGCTTGAGCCACCATGCCCAGCCTGAACTGTCTTTTATTTCTCAGGTTCGAGATGCTTAGTCTCTTGCATTTATGAATGCATTTAATCCTCAAAACAACCTTACTCCTATTTCACAGATGGAAATGGTGTAGATAACTTAAGTCACTTGTCCAAGGCTGCAGGGTAAGGAGCAGGGCCAGTGTCTGAGCCCAGGCCATCTGACTCCAACACCCATGGCCTTAGCATCTGCTGTGCCCTCTCTGTTCCTGACATAAAAAGGCACAACCATATTTTCTGTGAGGGTTAGATGAGCTAATTAGGTAATCGCCTGATACAGTGCCTGGCATTTCACAGGTGCTTATAAATAATATTAGCTCACCATCATTATCATTCTCAGCCCTATTATTAGTCATATGACCTGTTCAAAGTGTAGCTAATAACTGGCAAAGCAGGATTTGAACCCAGGTCTTGTGACTGCCAATCCACTACACTCTCCACCTCGCTCTGGAGCACAAGACTGGGGACAATCCTGATGTCACTATCTCAGTACCTTGTGCAGTGTAGTCTCCACGGAAGATGCTCAGCCCCTGCTCAGATCAGCAGGGATCATCTTGTCACTCATTCACCACACATTTGCTAAGGCCCCGCTCTGTGTTAGGGATCCAGAGGGAAAAGAATATAATGTCTGCCATCCTTTTCTCCCCCTCCAGGTTCGAATGGTGAAAGACGATGACCCCTCCTGGAAGCCCACTTTTATCGTGAAACCTGATGGTGGTTGTCAGGGTGACGGAATCTACCTCATTAAAGACCCCAGTGACATCCGCCTGGCAGGGACCCTCCAGAGCAGGCCGGCGGTGGTCCAGGAGTACATCTGCAAACCTCTCCTTATCGACAAGCTCAAGTTTGATATTCGTCTGTATGTCTTACTCAAGTCCTTAGACCCCTTAGAGATTTATATAGCCAAAGACGGACTCTCTAGGTTTTGTACTGAGCCATATCAGGAGCCCACCTCCAAAAACCTGCACCACGTCTTTATGCACTTAACCAACTATTCACTGAACATCCACAGCGGCAACTTCGTCCATTCGGACAGTGCTAGCACCGGCAGCAAAAGGACTTTTTCCAGCATCCTTTGTAGACTGTCTTCCAAAGGCGTTGACATCAAGAAGGTCTGGTCTGACATCATCTCCCTGGTGATTAAGACGGTCATCGCGCTGACTCCAGAGCTCAAAGTCTTCTACCAGTCAGACATCCCCACGGGGAGGCCGGGCCCCACGTGCTTCCAGGTAACCATTGCCAGTTCCCAGCCTGCGTTTCCAGCCTTAACCGGCCTCAAGAGGGCTCTCTGGCTTCGTGTGGGATGAGTGATCGGGGTGGGATGGCCAGAGGAGGGGACAGGGTTGGTGGTGCTGTGGGCTTGGGTGTTAAACCTGGGCCCAACTTCCAGCTTTCTGTTTGCTCGCCATGTGATTTGGGGCAAGCTACTTCCTTTCTGTTACCTGTAAAATGAAATGAAGAATACCTACCTTAAAAGGTTCTTGTAAGAATTAAATGAGATAACGTATGTAAAGCAGAGTTTTACATCCATTCATTTACTCATTCATTCATTCACTTGCTTATTCAACAGCTTTTGCCATACGCTTAGAAGGGGTCCGGCATTGTCCTGGGTTCTATTGAGACAGTAAGTCAGGGCCCTGCTTGCTGATGCATAGAGTCTGTTGTGAAAGACATATAATTTAAAAAGCAGTGATTATGAAGGGTTGTAAGTGCTAGAGTAGAAAAGGAAACGTCTGAGGTGCTGAGATCGTGAGGCCACGTAACATTCTCTGGGCGGGAGTGGCGTGGTCAGAGAAGGCTTCCCAGAAGAAATGGCTGTCGAACTGGAACCTGGAGCGAGAGTTAGATGAAGCAGGAGAAACTGGGTAGAGGTGGGGGAGGCAAAGCGTTCCAGGTAGAAACGTGCTAAAGCCAGAGAGGTGAGTGGGAAGCAGGAGGCACTGGAAGAGGTTGAGTATGGTTGCCGGGTGGGGTTTAAGGCAAAGATGTAGGGAGAGATGAGGAAAGGTGAGGTGGGAGAGGAAGGTAGGGGCTGTGTCGAGAGCCTTGGTATTGCCGGGGGTGGAGGGTGCAGTCCTTGGAGAATTTTAAGCAGGGGAGGATGCACTCAGATTTGCATGTTACAAAGAACAGTGTGTCTACAGGGTAAAGAACACACTGAGACAAGGCCAGAAGTTGGGAGGTCCCTAGGAGACAGTTGCTTTCACACAAGTGGGAGAGGACACTGGTTTGGACTGGGAAGGTTGTGGTGCAGATAGGGGGAATAGACAGATCTGGGTGACAGGGAAGGAACTAGAGGGGCTCAGTTTGGTGACTGGATGAGGCTGGAAAGAGAGGAGAGATGGTGGCAGTGAGGGCAGGGAGGAAACGAGGCTGATGTACAGGTGGCTTGGGTACTTGCATGGATGGATGGAGGCCCCTGAAAGAGGACCGGGCTGTTGGGGGAAGGTTGGGAGTTGGACTTAAAGTGCCTATGCGACATCCAAGTGGAGAGATTGAGGGGACAATTGGATATTTGGAGCTTGGAGTTCAGGAGACAGAGGTCTGGGTTGGGGACAGAGATGGGAACTCATCAGCAAATGGTGACCAAAGAGGGTGATGAGAGGACTGAGAAGACACCTGTGGGCATCATCATTTCACTAAGGGACAGGCAGGGGAGGGGGAGGGAGCCAGGAAAGGAGGCCAAGAAGCAGTGTCTTGAGATAGAATAAATATCAGGAGAGAAGGAGCCCGAGTGGCAAGGAGGAGGTGCTCGGGGAAGCAGGCAGGGATAGCACGTCAAATGCTGCTGAGATGCCGGGCAAGACCAGCCCTGAAACTGTCCACTCCACTCATAAGGAGTTGACTGGAGAATTGTCTTCAGCAGAGTGATGGAGCCAGGGCCAGAGTCTGGTGGACTCAGCCAGAGTGTGGGAGGGAAGGAAATGAGGAATGAGGCTGAAACATTCTTACAGGCCATTCAGCTGTGACAGTGCGGGGTGGGCAGACATGGTGTCCATACACTCCATAGGTACACACTTTCCTGCTCCCAGATCAATCAGTGAGGGGAGGAGAAGAGAAGAGGAGGAACCTCTGGCACCCTCTCCATCTAATCCTTAAAGTCATTTTGTAGCACTCGATATATATGAAAAAAGAATACATGGAACATACTTGTAAGCCATGAAGCCAAACAACAAAATGATTATCTCAAACCCTCCTCCCAACCCAAGATCTCCACCCAGTGTGTTTCACCCCCATACCATGTCCCTGCCCAGCTCTGGGATAGACATTACCCTGAATTTTATGTTTATTATTTCCTTGCTTTTGAAATACTTTTATTAGGTGTGAATGTATCCCTAAACAATATATTGTTTTGTTTTGCTTGTTTTTGAGTTTTATAAAAATGCTATTATAAAGTATGGAGTCTTCTGCAACATTCTTTTCCACTACACATAAGGTTTCAAAGGTCCACTCATGCTGGTGGGGGTCGTGGATACTGTCTCATCTGCACTGTTGTAGATTCCATTGTGAATATGCACAATTTATTATCAGTTCTTCTGTTGAGGAACATTTGGGTTATTTCCAGTCTACAGCAGGCAGGTGACAGGTCTCTTGGGACAAGAAGTGAGAAGAGAGGGAGTGGGGCAGTGTCTCTAGTGGTTGGGGCATTCGTTCAACAACAGAAGAGGAGGCTGGTCCCAAAGTGCAGCCCCAAACCCACAGAGGACACCCCAGGGGCTGGGCGCCAGTCAGCAGGATTTCCAGGCAGGTTAGAGGGGAATTTTTGGAGGGGAATTCAGGCCACGATCAGTACCAGGAAGGGGTAATTGCCATCCAGAAATTTCTCACGAGAAACTGGACCCCTGGCCTTTGGTTCCCAGGGAGAATGGACAGCTCAGCCATCAGGTAGGAGGCTTAAAACATTAGAAAGGAGAAAAGGACAGAAATTAGAGGTAGGACCAGAGGAAACAAGTCCCGACCTAAGCCATCAAAAAGTTAGGGTCAAGGAGATAAGTTGCAACGTGGACATGTCCAGGGGTCATCCCGGGGGACCATGTGGTCAGATCTGTTTGACAATGACAGCTATTCCAGGAGTATCATGTGGGCCCGGCATGCAGAGCCAAGCCGCAGAGCCCTGGTTTGGACCGAGTGGCAGGGTGGAGGGCAAGGCTGGTTGTTTTGCTGCTTGTCTTGCTGTGGACAGGCACATGGGTTAGCCATCAGTAGGGCCCAAGCTGTGGGGAGCTGGTGGAGGGGGCAGACAGGGAGGGAGCCACTGGTTTGGACAGATCATGTCTGCAAATGGAACCACAGCCTTGGGACTGTTTACCACTGCTTGACCACACTAAATGCTTCCAGGCCTGGGCGAGAGGAGGAGCACAGGGGGAGGCCAGGCTCAAGGAAGCGCTCTTCCTCTTTCCAGCTGTGCGGGCTTGGGCATGTTTCTTCACCACTCTGAGCCTCTGCTTCTTTCTCTGTAAATCACCTACGCTCACTTCCCTGCCTGCCTTTTATTGTGAAGTAATGTGGGTGACAACACTTCGACAGGGTATAAGGTATTAGATATTTGGAATTTGTCTTACCATACATTTCAGATTCCGAGTCATTAAGGGAGAAAATGGTATCCTTTTCTCCTTGGAGCCCTCTTTTATTTTATTCTTATCACTTGTAAGAGCACTTTTCAGTTTGGGTCTCACATACCTGAGCTGACTTGGAACCTAGAGATTTAGGGACCTGGTTAGTTTCTGCCATTGACTTGCTGTGTGTTCTTGTGTATAAGTCACTTAACTTCTCTGCGCCTCATCTTCCTTGCCTGCCTCACCGGGTTGTTGTCAAATTCCAACATGATAAAGATTATGAGTGGCTTTTCAAGCTGTAATGTTCTGTGCAGATAGAACACATGACTTCTTTGCCATACAGCCCCTCTCGCTTGTTGCCTAGGCTTGACCCAGATTGCAGCATTCCAGAACATAAACTCTAGCCAAAGAAATTACACTTATCTTAAACATATGACGGTGACCCCTTTCCAGTCATAGCCACAATAACGACTTGGGAAATTGTGATGGCCCAGAGCAGTTGTGGGCACTGCTCAGGCTGTGGGCAGGTTTCCTGTAATCTGCTGCTAAGGAATGTGGCTTCCCTGTCATTCCCAGCCTGTCCCCTGTCATTGCCTAGGTAACTCCCAGCAACATATCCTCATGTCAGTCTTCTTGAGGGCACCAGTGTGACTCTGGCTTGTACAGCAAGATCTGTCTCAGTGTAGATGAATCATATGGCAGAAATAACACATGCAGAGGAAAGGCTTCCAGCTCAGCTTTTAAGAACGTTCTTTCCCAGTTCCATTGCTTGGTCTGTATCTTCTTCTAGATCCCTGTATCTAATTCTCTCCTTGATCCTTTCCCTTAGATGCCTGAAGGAGATGCTGTTCCTAAATCCTAAGATGTTTCTCCTCTTTATTCTTTGTTCTTTTTGACCTCTTCCTTACCCTTCAGACCAGTTACCCCAAGGGAAGAAGGCCAAGGAACAATGCAGCAAGCGGTCAAGGGCTTGGATTTGGTTTTTAGACAGCCTGGGTTTGAGCTAACCCTGGCATCTGTAGCTGGTCTTCTTGGCAAGTTAACAATTCTTAGCCTCAACTTCCTTATCTGCAGTTAGAGACCATATTTGTACCTCCCTCTCAGAATTATTGTAAGTGCAAATAAGAGCCAACTAGGAAGAATATTTAGCACAGCACCTAGCACATAGGAAGCACTTAATAAATGACA
This sequence comes from Rhinopithecus bieti, assembly GCF_001698545.2. Classification (NCBI taxonomy): domain Eukaryota; kingdom Metazoa; phylum Chordata; class Mammalia; order Primates; family Cercopithecidae; genus Rhinopithecus; species Rhinopithecus bieti. The sequence continues at coordinate 580,994 of NW_016807962.1, forward strand.
GTTTTTACGATTATTCCATTGTTTGTTATCTGTAACCACAACAGCTCTCAAATTTGTCTATGATGAAGTGCCTTAAAATTATAAGAAACCATGAAATATTCACATTTTAAACTTAACGGGAACACGAGTGTTCCAAGGAGCATAGTTTGAAAACCATTTCCCTAGCCTGGCATTTGTCACCCCCGACCCTGGCCCCAATCTAGCTTCCCTGTACCCTCCCTGAGCCCTGCAGTCTTGAAAAACACATCCAATTGCCGTCTTGGACATAATTTGTGCTTTCCTATTGCTGCCCTTTGGTTCTCTTCTGTCTTGGCTGACCTAGCACGCTCTCTCCCATTCTTGCTGTTTCTTGAACTTCAATACCTTCTAAGGTGCTATTCAAGCCCCATCTCCTAGATAAAGCCTTCCTCCAAAAACCACTTCTGATATTTCAGCTTCTTCTTCCTTTGGACTTTAACACATTCCTGAGCACCCACTGAGAAAAGCCCTGAGCTAGTATGGGCGTGTGGTTATGGATAAGACAAGGTCCCTGCTCTGAGGGGGTGCACAGTGTAGTGGGGAGAGCTGACTCATGAGAACTCCAGTCCCTTGTAAAAAATGCTATGAGAGGGTCCATGTGGGATGCTGGGAGAGCCCAGAAAAGGGAGACGTTAACTTTGCCTAACCCTGTCAGGGAAGGCTTCCCCAAGGAGGAGATGCTTAAGCTGGAGCATAAAGCATGAATAAGGGTTTGCCAAGCGGAATATGATAAAAGCATACACTCCCAGTTTTTCTCCTATGTCCCTGGCTGCTGCTTCTCAGCCTCTTCTTCTGGACCTGTCAGTGTTGGAGAGTCTCAGGGCTCCATCCTTGGAAAGGTGTCCACCTATTGGCATTCATTCCTAAATGATCCCACGTAGCCTCCATGGCTTTAAGCACCAGCTCTGCGCTATTGGTGCCTACAGCTGTATTTCCAGTCCTGACCTTTCCTTGAGCTCCAGACTGGTATATCCCAGTGCCCACTTTAATTTTCTACTTGGATAGTTAATAGCCATCAAACGCTGAACATGTCCAAAGTCAAGCTCTTGACTTCCCTCCCAAACCTACTCTCTATCATCTTTACTGTTTCAGTAAACGAGTGCCATTCAGTCAGTCACTCAGTCCAAAAGCCTGAGACATCCTTCTTTTTTCTGTTTCCCTCCTTCATACATCCAATCCATAAGCAACTCTTACAAATATCCTTTAAAATATTCCCAAATGCAACCACTTCTAACCAACTCCACTGTTGCCATCCCAGTCTAGGCAGCCATCACCTCACACTTGAATGGCTGCCATAGCTACCTTTGCTGCCTATAGCCTATTTTTCTCACTGTAGCCAAGGAGATGCTTTGAAACGCAAGCTGGATTCAGTTACTTTCCTCACTGAAACCCTCCAATGGCTTTTTCGTTGCACTTACAATCCTGGCTCCTTCTCATGGTCTACAAGATGCAGCACCATCTGCCCCATGTCTATCTGACCTCATCTTCTGCCCCTCTCCCTCTCGCTCATTCATTGCTGTTCTTCAGAAGTGGCCTTTGTTCTTGCTGTTCCCTCTGCCTGGACTACTCTTCCCCAGCTATTCAAACATGACTTATTCTTTTTATTTTTTTGAGATGGAGTTTCACTCTTGTTGACCAAGGCTGGAGTGCGATGGCACCATCTCAGCTCACTGTAACCTCCGCTTCCTGGGTTCAAGCGATTCTCCTCCCTCAGCCTCCCAAGTAGCTGGGATTACAGCTACCTGCCACCATGCCCAGCTAATTTTTTAAAATATTAGTAGAGACAGGGTTTCACCATGTTGGTGAGGCTGGTCTCGAACTCCTGACCTCAGGTGATCCACCCACCTCGGCCTCCCAAAGTGCTGGGATACAGGTGTGAGCCATCGTGCCCAGCCCAAAAATGACTTATTCTCTCACTTTATTCAGCCCCTGTCCATATGTCACCTCCCTGAGACTTTTGCTTCTGGTGATGAGGGAGTAACAAAGACTAAATGTAACCTTCTGCAAACAACTAGACTATCAGAAATATATATGAATACGTACATGAAAGAAGCATTTTCAGACTTTGGACCACAGATAGCTCAGCACTGTGATCTCTGAGAAAAGGGGGAAAAAACCAAGGTGAGTCTTATGGTTGCCTGAGCTTTTCGTCTGGGGGCAATTTTTGGAATATGGACACAGAGGAGGTGAACCTAAACAGCGTCCAGTGACCTCACTGAGTTGAGGAGATGAAGATTGAAGTTTGGGAAGGCTAAGGTGGCTGGAAGTTGTGGGGCAGAATTATAGAAAGGAAGGAGCTAAGCAGGAAAAGAGCTCCAGAAAGCTGCATGGGATCTCAGTGGGTCTCTGCTGAGTCCTAGGCTGTGCATGCATGCAGGGTTAATCCACAAAACTGGACAAAGAATAATTGGGGGACTGATAAGCTGAACCATTTCCAGGGCTCACACAGGAGAGAGAGGCATTCGAGCACTGAAAAGTCAAGAGTGAAGAGTCTTTGGTGATGGCTGGGAGCATGCAATGGAGTCTCCAAAGAAGTTCTGCCTTAATGGGGAGGGTTAAATCTTCCCTGGGATGAAGGTTACTCTAGATCCATCCTATTCACCATAAGCAAAAGGCTTTGAAGGCATCAGGCTGATTTGCAAATAACTGACTGCCAAAACAAAGCCCAGCACTTTAAAAGGAAGACAAAGTCCAGACTCTCAGCATTGAAATATCACAATGTCCAGCATTCAATTATAAAAAATCTCTAAACATTCCACAAAACAGGAAAAGGTAACCTTTACCAATGGGGGAATCATTTAAGAGAAACAGATCCAAAAATATCAGAAATGATGAAACTAGCAGGAAAAGGATACTAAAACAGCTGTTATAACTATATACAGAAATTTTAAGGAACATATGAGCTTAGTGAAGAGAGAAATGGAAGCTAGTGAAAAGAGCCAAATGAAACTTCTATAACAGAAAATATAATCTCTGAGGTGAAAATATCACTGGATGTGATTAACAGCAAATTAGACGCTGAAGTAGAAATCATCAGTGAACTTGAAGACATAGCAATAGAATGTGTCCAAAAATAGAGAAAAATGACAAGGAAAAAAAGAACAGACTCTGAGTGGACTATGATCCAACATCAGGTGGTCTAACGTGTGTAATTGAAGTCCCAGGGCAGAAGAGAGAGGGAATATTAAAAACTTTTGAAGAAATAATGGCCAAAATTTTCCAAATTTGAAAAAAAACTATCAACCCACAATCTGAGAAGCTCAAGACATTCCAAGTAAAATACACACACACACTCCCCCCTACATTATAATCACAATATTGAAAATCAGTGATGATCAGAAAATCTTAAAAGCAGTCAGAAAGAAAAGATACACTATGTTCAGAAGAACAAAGAATAACCACAACGTTCTCATCAGAAACTGTTCTGGCCAGAGACAATGGAATGACAAGTGTCTCCTCTTTAGCAAGGCCCCCTGGCCCTCCTGGGTGGATCACCAAATGCTCCCCTCCACCCACTGTATCACACTCTGTGCTCTTACCTCGCTCTCATTATTGACTTGCTTGTGGTATCTCTTCCCTCTAAAACGTAAGCTACAAGGGGGTAGGAGTTTTGTCTTATCACTGCTTTATGCTCAGTGCCAAGAACAGTGCCTGGTATCTAGTAGTGCCCAATAAATAATTGACAAAGTAAGTAATGCCTTCAGGCAGAAAAGTATGAGGGCAGAGAGCAGTAAAGTGTCCTTGAACTACTAATGTTTCAGCACAATGAGAGTCCAAGATGTGTAGTAGTAGCAAGTGGGAGGAGATAAAGCTGGAGTGTTGACAGATGTCAGACCATAGAGCAATTTGTAGGACATGCTGTGGGACTTGGGCTTCATTTTGTAGACAGGGATTTTAGGCAGAGGAGTGTTAATAGTCTATTTGCACTTTAGAAAAATGGCTCTGGCAGCCCCTTGTGTCAGATGAATTAGAGGGGCGAGTTTGAGAGCAGAGGAAAGGTGAGAGATGGCACAGACTTGCAGAGAGTAGAAGCAGAGGGAATGGGCCAGGACTAGAAAGTTTTTTAGGAGGTAGAGTATGCAGGTGTTAGTGACCACCTGGTTGTAAGGGATAAAGAGGAAAGTTTTCACTTGTGTGATTGGGTGGATAAGGAATACAGAAAGCAAAGGAGATTTTAGAAAAATACGGTGTATTCGTTACCTATTGCTGTGTAGCAAATTACCCCAAACCTTAGGAGCTTAAAACAACAAATATCCACTGTCTTGCAGTATATGTGGGTCAGGAATTTATGCTTAGCTGACTGCTTTTGGCTCAAAGTCTCTCGCAAGGCTGCAGCCCACATGTTGGCCAGGACTGCAGTCACCTCAGAACTTCACTGGGGAAAGCTCCTTCTCCAAGCCCACTCCCATGGCTGTTGGCAGGTCTCAGGTACCCCCTGACTGTTGGCTGGAGAAATCAGTACCTTGTCACCTGGGCCTCTCCATGGGACAGCTCACGACAATGTGGCAACTGGCCTCCCTCTGAGTGAGTCAGCAAGATAGTGAGAGAAAGCACCCAAAGATAGAAGCCACAGTCTTTTTATAACCCAATATTAGAGAAGACATTTCATCATTTCTGCCCCATTCTATCTGTTAGAAACAATTCACTGGGTGAGGTCACACCCCAGTGTGTGTGAGGGGGAATTACACAAAAGGAATGAATACCAGGAGGTAGGGATCATTGGGACCATCTTAGAAAGAGTTGACGACAAGAGTGCATTTGGATACGCTGAATTTGTGGACTCTAGGACCTCCCAGTTGGGGATACTCTGGATGCAGATGGAAGTATAGGTGTGGGGCTCAGGAACGAACCCCTGTTGTTGGGCTGTAGTTTGGAGCCTTCGCATAAATTTATAATTAATGGCTCAGCAATCTCCCCAACTTGATTTGAAGCTTCTAGAGGTCATGAATGAAGGACAGATACCTTTAAACTCCCCAGGGAGCCCCTCAAGTAGGAAGTTCTCAACACATAGTTGCTGATTGAATTATTTGGGGAGGCAGAATATCACATGGTTGAAAAGCTCTCTCTCCATTTAACAATTCCTGCTCCGTTAGAGGGACTTGGAAAGAGGCTTTCCCCTTTCTAAGCTGCACGTTCCTTGTCTGCACAAAGTGGATTTTTTTTAAAAAAAGAAAGTACAGCTTTTTTTTTCCTGGGAACCCCAGTATATCACATTGGTAAAAGGTAAAATTTGATCTGATCGGTTGGCCTCCCCCTTGCGACCCCAGAAAAGAATCCCAGTTTGAAAACCACTGGACCAAGTAAATACCTGATTTTCTGCCAACTGGGACATTCTGTGATTGTATGACAGGATAACTCTACATCTCTCCCAGTTATGTGATTCTGTTTATTAAGATCCATTGATGCTACATATTTTATTGGACTTTTGAAAAGAAAATCATGCATATTTCCTTGAACTTATGAAAAAATGTCATAAAGCTGACTCTCATTAAGCACTTTCTATGTATCAAGCACTGTGCAAAAAATATTATATTGCATTATCTTTATTTAATCTTTTCTCCCCTACTGGAGTCTAAGACTTTGTTTAGATCACTGTTGTATTTCCAGCAGCTAGAATAGTTCTTGGGACATAGAAAGCATTAAATAAATATCTTCTGGGCCAGACGCGGTGGCTCACGCATGTAATCCCAGAAATTTGGGAGGACAAGGCAGTTGGATCACCTGAGGCCAGGAGTTTGAGACTAGCCTGGCCAAGATGGTGAAACCCCATCTCTACTAAAAATATAAAAATTAGCTTGGCGTGGTGGCACGTGCCTGTAATCCCAGTTACTCGGGAGGCTGAGGCAGGAGAATCACTTGAACCTGGGAGGCGGAGGTTGCAGTGAGCTGACATGGTGCTATTGCACTCCAGCCTGGGCAACAAGAGAAAAACTCCGTCTCAAAATAAATTAATTAATTAATTAATTAAATTAAAAATAAAGACTTTCTGAATGGATGAACTAAGGTAAATAAGTACTATTCATAGTTCCATTTTATGGATGAGGAAACTTGGGCTTAGAGCTGCTAAGTAACTTGCCTGTAGTCACACAAGTTAAAGGCAGAATTAAAATATGAAATGAGCCCCTCTTGACTGCAAAGCACACTAATGCCATTTCTTTTTGGTGGAATTGGCAGGAAACTGGAAAGAGATAGCATATATTGAGTACCTTCTATATGATGAGCATAGGCCTAGGTATTGCTTTTCACTGCCATTATCAACAACCCTGACAGATGCTATTGTTATCCTCATTTCTCAAATGAGATCATGGAGGCTCAGAGTGGCTAGGCACCTTACCTAGAGTCATCTAGCTAGTGTAAGGGACTGAGCTGGGATTGGAGCCCAGGTCTTTCTGACTCCAAAGCATTCCTGTACAAGATCCAGCATATTCAAAAACATGCACTCAAGTTTAGCTTCTGGAAAATATCATGCCACTGGTGGGTGGAGATCAATAGGCCTGATGAGGCTTTACCACCCCTGCTCCAGCTCCCAGCATTCCCAGCTTTACATTCATGAAACCACTGGGCATTGAACTGGGAAGAGTCCACCAGGCTGAGAAAGTACAAAATATACCAAAAAATAAGAGTTGATGACTAAGGATGATAAACGTCGTCACCACAGCCTGCTGCTCTCTGTAGCCTCATCAACATCACATGTCTCAGACCAGGTCTGAAGTTAGACTGATGATGTCACCAGAGTCTCTAAAAGGGCTCATCACTCACATCCACTTGTCATGTATTATTAAGCAGATCTATAATACATGTAACATTTTCTACTGAATTTCCATTTCTTTCTTTTCATGACCAAGGAAAGAAAAATAGAGTGAGGATGACTTTTCCCAACTTTTCATCCTTATTGCCCTTCACTGAAAAATAACTTCATCTTGAGTCACCTCCCAAAAATGGTCATTCAGGCTCTAATTTCATTAATAAGGATGGAACTACAGTTTAATAATTATCATTTAACTAATGCATATTCTATATAGACAAGTAAATGGATTTCCCTCATCTTTCCTCCTTAAATCCACAGAGGAGGGGAGTCTACAACCCTATCTTTTTCTTTTTTCTCTTTATTCTCCACATTACTTTTTGAGACTTGGGGTTCTATTAATTATGTTAGAAATTTTCTGCATTATCACTTCTGTAGCGATAACGAGAGTCCTCCGGATAATCGAAAGTCCTTGTCGTCTAAATCAGAATCTCATTAGGGGCAACGATCTCAAGGATGAGCAAAAGTTATCCAGATGAAGAGTTTTTTTAGGCAGAGAACAAAATGCTCATGAGTGGCTGGCCCTGATTGTAGGGCCTGTAAGGAATGGAAAGAAACCTGAGTGACTGGAAGACAAAGCTTCACCCAAGGCAGAGTGCTGGATGTAAGAGCAGGTGTGAAGCAAACGGTGTTGGAGAACTCCAACTGTGCAGGGCCCTATGCTTAGAAGGGCTCTGAGCTTGATTTAACATGCTGTGTTGTCACATCCCTATTGTGAAACTGTTCGTCCTTTTTGAACGGAGGGCCCTGCATTTTCATGTTGCACTAGGCCACATAAATTGTGTAGTCAGTCCTGCTTGGGTGTGAAAGCCAGCTCTGTCATTGATTAACTAGCTAGGCGGTCTCTGGGAAATCCACTGGCCTTCCTGAGATTCAGTTTCTGCTTCTGTAAAGTGGAGCACACAATCCTTTCTTCAAATACACTGTCATGAGGATTCAATGAGACTATGAATAATCAGTGCTTTGTATAGTAATGGGTGCCTGGTAGGTGCCTAATCAATATTCCCATCTTCTTAACTAAGAGAGTGTATCTGAATCACCTGGGGAATTTGCTTTTTTTCAAAATACATTAACCTGGGTTCTGCTCTGAGCACTTCTGACTCTGTGGGGATGTGGTGGGGTTTTTTTGTTTGTTTGTTTTTTGAGAGAGTCTTGCTCTGTCACCCAGGTTGGAGTGCAGTGGCACCATCTTGGCTCACTGCAACCTCCACCTCCTGGGTTCAAGCAATTCTCCTGCTTCAGCCTTCCATGTAGCTGGGACTGCAGGTTCACGCCATGACACCTAGCTAATTTTTGTATTTTTAGTAGAAACAGTGTTTTGCCATGTTGGCGAGGCTGGTTCAAACTCCTGACCTCAGGTGATCTGCCTGCCTCGGTCTCCCAAAGTGCTGGGATTACAGGCATGAGCCACCAAGCCCGGCCGATGTGGTGGTTTTGAACGAGGTCTTTATATGACACTGATGTATACCTCAGGTTTCCAAAAGCAGCCTTAGATTCTCAGAGAGCTAGCTAAGAAGGCAGAGAGAAGCAGAAGAAAAGGCAAAGGGAGAAATCGATGGACTACTATTCATCCTCAACATAATAAAAAACCTGTTAAAGAAGAAAGAGGTCATCAACTTAACAGCCCTTCAGATGACAAAGACAGTGCTGAAATGCACTGTGGGAACTCATCCCATTATCAAGGTTCCTATAAAATTTTCTGCTGCCCATTTGGTCTGACAAGTACCCCCAGAGGAAGAGGGGCTGTGGACAAGAGAAGCCAGGGTCAAGGCCAAGGTTGGGGACTGAATTTGAACTTATTTTCAACTTAGTGACCCTAATACCGTACTCAATAGAGACAGTAATTCTGAATTCTGTTTATCCTGCCCAGATTTTAGGCTTTGACATTCTTCTAATGAAAAATCTGAAGCCTATACTACTTGAAGTAAATGCAAATCCCAGTATGAGAATCGAACATGAGCATGAAGTAAGTATTTTGAGCATCTCATTGATATGTTGCCATATAGCTGAATATTCCTACCCTCATGTTGCTCACTTAACAAAACAAGATGGAACATTCTCACATTTTCATAGCCAAATTCTATTCAAGTCAAATAATTTCAGTTTTGTTGCGTTCTGAATATAGACTATTAATACAAGACCTCTCTGACCTATGGTCACTTCCCAGCATGCCGTTTTTCCAATTTTTAAGGTTTGGAAACTTAGAAGCAGCTGAGCCTTCCCATGAGTTTTGACATGAACTAATTAGTTAGGCTCAGGAGATGAACTAATTGAAATTCTATGAATATGATTTAGTCATGTTGACATACTTGAATCACTAAGATAAATAGTATATTTAGCAGTGGTTATATTTTTCTCCCTCTCCCCCAAAAAATTCATTTAAAAAACTGGAAGGAAGTACAGCAGATATCAATATTGGGTTTAGGGGGGATTATTTGGATTATTTTACTTTTCTTAACCCCTTTCTATATTTCTTAATTTTCTGCAGTGAGCATGTATAATTCTGATAATTAGAAGAACATGGTGCTATTTTTCCTCTTCATGTATTTGGTTAATTTATAAAAGGAAATTGATATTCTAAGGTAGTATAAAGGAAGTCTTTAAAATTTTCTTCTATAAATTAGTATAAGCAAAATTTACCAGCATAACCCCTGGAGCTAGCTGGATAGCCACTTGGCACTGAATCACGGTCTCCACTGTGACACAGAATCCTTACCCATTCAAGCTTTCTCCAGGGGTGTTTGAAAATGTCCCCAGCCTCGTTGATGAAGAAGTGAAAGTGGCTGTGATCAGAGACACTCTGCGCCTCATGGACCCACTTAAGAAGAAAAGGGAGAACCAGTAAGTACTTTTTTATGTTGTTCATTTCTATCAACTCTGCCTCCTAACTCTGCTTCATATCCTAAGCAGGTAAGTTCTTGGAACCTGCTACCATTGTGAGTGAGATTTACATCTTAAACAATTCTAATAAAATATCTTCGTTTTATAAATATCAGCCCCCAAGCAACCAGTGACTCAAATTGGGAGTAATCTGACAAATGGGCTTTTGTAGATGAATTTGTGAGTGTTATCCAAATCTGGAATATCTCTTCTAAGAAGCCGTCTCCCTCAAGGTTAGGCTGCCCACTTGCCCACCATTGTGCGCCTAGTGCTTCTCTGAAATCCTCAAGCACAGAAAGAGTACAATAAAATGCACGAGAAGAGGGCCACAGGTAACTAGGACATGGTAAGAGTTGCTTCCTTTTTATTTTCTTCATGTTTACACTCTTGCAGTATAAACTTTCAGTTTCAAAATTGGCAAAGCCAATTTAATGACAGTTCTGTGATATTTACAACACTTGTAATTCTGCTTCGTCCCCACCCACTCAGTGGTACCTTACATTGCATTGTTGGTGGATATATGTGCTCCGCCCTCCCTCCATGGAATCACCCCGGAAATGAATGATATTTCACCTGAGTATGTTGTTCTGTTTTTACCAAATTCCAGGCTCTCACAAAGTAGGGATTGAGTACATATCACTGTGTCAATGTTTCAGGAAGAAAAATCAAAGGCATCTCAAATAGCACTTCTCATATCCCTAGACTAATCAGATTAACCCTAATGTACGCAGACAAATAAAGCACTTGTCAGTAATTGTTCAAGACTGGGAGGAATGCAGACTTCCCTAAGCAAGTGGTGTTTTGTGGGTTCCTCTACCAAGGTTTCTCACCACCTGGGCTCAAGCCCAAATATCACTCTATGGTCGTGCTGCTCACGCTTGGCTGCACGTTAGAACCCTCTGGGCAGCTTTCAGAAATACCAATACTAGAGTTTCCACTTCTAGAGGTGCTGATTTTCATTGGCCTGGGTGGAAGGCCTGGCCACAGAAAGTTTCTAGGTTCCCTAGGTGATTCTGCTGTGCAGCCAAGGCTGAGGGCCACTGCCCTGCAGAAAATATTACCCTGAAGAAGTATTGGTCACAGTCTGAGTCAGGCTGGATGGCGCCTGTCTGGCTGAGCCGGCTGAGTTCTTCTCCAGAGTGTTCTTGAGAACACTGTGAGGCACAGATTGCCATTGTTGGCAAGACTCTGCTGAGAATGTTTACCTGTAGTTTGTATGGGCCAATCCCACCAGGTGTGGCTTCTTCCACCAATCAGTGCTTCAAAGCTGTCCTCTCAGCAGCTCAGACCCGATGGCAGCCAAATAATGTGTTCACCAGTATGTATGCATCTGCAGCTGCTTTCTTTAGCCATCTCAAAGGAAAAGCAATGGATTAATTGCAATTTGGTCAAAATTACTGCAATAAAACTCATTCCTCAAAAATCTATTCTCTAATAGTTATTGGACTCACCAGCAGATACTAGGTTCTGAGAAATCGTATAGTACTGTAAGGAGATTTGGGTAGTAATGTATGCCAGTATGGCATAGCAGTACAGTTTTTTTAGGATGACTTTGACACAACAGTGTTCTTTTTTTTCTTTTTCTTTTTTATACTTTAAGTTCTGGGATACATGTGCAGAACATGTAGGTTTGTTACATAGGTATACACGTGCCATGGTGGTTTGCTGCGCCTATCAACCCATCATCTACGTTAGATATTTCTCCTAATGCTATCCCTCCCCTAGTTCCCACCCCCCAACAGGCCTCAGTGTCTGATGTTCCCCTCCCTGTGCTCATGTATTCTTTATTGTTCAACTTGCACTTATGAGTGAGAACATGCGGTGTTTGGTTTTCTGTTCTTGTGATACTTTTTTAAGAATGATGGTTTCCAGCTTCATCCATGTCCCTGCAAAAGATATGAACTCATCCTTTTTTATGGCTGCATAGTATTCCATGGTGTATATATGCCACATTTTCTTTATCCAGTGTATCATTGATGGGCATTTGGGTTGGTTCCAAGTCTTTGCTATTGTGAACAGTGCTGCAATAAACATATGTGTGCATATGTCTTTATAGTAGAATTATTTATAATCCTTTGGGTATATACCCAGTAATGGGATTGCTGAGCCAAATGATATTTCTGGTTCTAGATCCTTGAGGAATCACCACACTGTCTTCCACAATGGTTGAACTAATTTACACTCCTACCAACAGGGTAAAAGCGTTCCTATTTCTCCACATTCTCTCCAGCATCTGTTGTTTCCTGACTTTTTAATGATCGCCATTCTAACTGGCGTGAGATGGTATCTCATTGTGGTTTTGATTTGTATTTCTCTGATGACCAGTGATGATGAGCTTTTTTTCATATCTTTGCTGGCCGCATAAATGTCTTCTTTTGAGAAGTGTCTGTTCATATCCTTCGCCCACTTTTTGAGACACATCAGCATTCTTATTCCTTTATTGGGAACAAGAAGTTCAAAAGTCGTTGTATGGCCTGAGTCTTTTTAAGCTCTGCCACCTAAACATGAAGGGATAGAAGCGTTCTACTATATTTTCATTAAATGACATTGAAACAAAATTAGTTTTTCTTGTTCTAGTTGCTTTTCTTTACCTACACCAATTAATTCATAGGAGCTGCATTCTATGTGATCTATATGAGCTGCAGGCCTAAAATTTAATAATAGTGGAGCATAGGACCATTGAGAAGGATAGGAAAGGCATTTTACAGCTTATCAAATCATAAATAGCAGCACCTCATTTTTAATTTAAAAAGCATTGACTTTTTTATTGGTAGCCAGGAACAGTTAGAAGTTGAACCTGACTTTTATTCTAATATAAAACCCTTTCATCTCATCCTCTTCTTACCTATAATGTAAAGATATATGATAATAGCCCAATGCCATTTACTGATTTTTTTCTTAATTTCCCCTTTTTTTTTTTTTTAACTCAGCAAGGATTATCCCTGAAAGTACTTTGTAATCCATAAAGTGTGTTTACATGTAAGGGATTATGATCATTTTGATAAATTTACCATGCAGAGGAAAAGGCTGAAATTATTCTCAACTCCTTTGTGTAGAAATGTTTCAGAATAAGTTGAAAAATTACCCTATTTATACCACACAGTGTCGTAGTGCTGAATCCTGTGTCTAAATCTGAGACTATGTCACTCCAACTGCATAAAATGATGTTATGTAGACTTCCAGGCTAGAAGCTACCTTTAGAAGCTAGGGTTTCTAGTGTTTGCACAGAATCTGACCTATGTTTTGAAAAAAAAAAAAAAAAAAAATGGAATCTCAGCCTTTCCCTTCAACTCTTTAGCAAAAGAGGGTCCGAAGTGTCTGTCCGTCATTAGTTATTTCTTGAGAACAGTTTGTCAGCAAGACAGCTGAGGCAGGTCTTCACTTCCTCACACAGACTAAAGATAAAAAGTAGATACCCCAAACTCCTCATCTCCCCAGACTGCTCTGGACAGGTGAAGAGGAATCCTCAGAAGGAGCCCCAGACCGGTGTCCATGCATCACGCGTCTCCTCGACCTCGGGGTCTTGTGGCCTGGGGTCAATTTCTTGGTGGGACTGAAAGCAATCCTCAGGCAGTCTACCAGGGGAAGAACTTGACTCTGCTGACATCCACCTTGGCACAGTCGAGAGTACCTTCTATGGAGCTGAAAAACCAGAGATTCCAATCCTAACTCTGTCACTAACTGGTGGTGAGTCCTTAGAGATGTTGCATAGCTGTTTTGAGCCTCAGTATCCTTTTCTATAAAATGGGGATAATGATGTTCAAATAAACAATGAGAGGCCGGGCACAGTGGCTCACACCTGTAATCCCAGCACTTTGGGAGGCTGAGGCAGGTGGATTACTTGAGGTCGGGAGTTCAAGACCAGCCTAGTCAACATGGTGAAACCCCATCTCTACTAAAAATACAAAAATCAGCTGGGCATGGTGGTGCATGCCTATAATCCCAGCTACTTGAGAGACTGAGGCACAAGAATCGCTTGAACCCAGGAGGTGGAGGTTGCAGTGAGCCAAGATCGTGCCACTACACTCTAGCCTGGTTGACAGAGTAAGACTGTGTCTCAAAAAATAAATAAAAATAAAATAAATAAGAAAACTTTTAATGTATAGTAGGTGCTTGATAATGCTGAGTTTACCACTCAACAGCAGATCATGAGGTCAGGAGTTCGAGACCAGCCTGGCCAATACAGTGAAACCCTGTCTCTACTAAAAATACAAAAAAAAAAAAAAATTAATCAGGCGTGGTGGCGCATGCCTATAGTCCCAGCTACTCGGGAGGCTGAGGCAGAAGAATCGCTTGAACCCGGGAGGCAGAGGTTGCAGTGAGCCGAGATCACACCACTGCACTCCAGCCTGGCAGCAGAGCGAGACTCCGTCTTAAAAAAAAAAAGAAAAGAAAGAAAGTATTTACTGGACATGAAAGAAAAAAACAATGCTTAGTTATTATTCTCTTTCCTGGTATACTTAAAGTAGATTTTTTAGTTTAAAATCAATGATGCATCCTAAAAATGAAGCTGCTTGATGACTGTGGACTAGAATCGACACTGGAGCTGGATACCAATGGAAGGTTCTGTTTCCAGGTAGCAAGATGTCACTGGCTGATATTTATTTCATGTGTTAGGAGAAATTACCTTTGGCTCCTGAAGGAGGAGAACATCTGTCATATGTGAACTATTTTGGCTAAGGTAGCATTTTATAATATCTAGTGACTTAATTGATTTTCTTACAAGGGTTCTGTGGAGGCTCTGTAGGGACATGGGAAGCAGGAAGCTTATGGGGTGGGATTCTGGAAACATTATATAAATGGAGGTAAAACTCACATATGATACAATGAACCATTTAAAAGCACACAATTCAGTGGCATTTAGTATGTTCACAAAGCTGTGCAACCATCACCACTAGCTCCACAGTGTTTTGCCACTCCAAAAGGAAACCATCAATCACTCTCCATTCTCCCTCCCCCCAGTTCCTGGCAACCAACAGTCTGCTTTCTGTCTCTGTGGATTTAGCTGTTTTGGATATTTCATCTGAATAGAATAATACCCTATGCAGTCTTTTGTGATTGGCTTCTTTCACTTAGTATAATATTTTTGAAGTTCACCCTTGTTGTGGCGTGTCAGTACTTCATTCCTTTTTACAGCTGAATAATATTCCATGAGACGGATAGACCACATTTGGTATTTATTTGTCAGTTGATGGACATTTGGGTGGATGCCATCTCTTTTTCAACCAGAGGGATGCTACAATGATCTATTTCATATGTTGGCACTCTACATTAGATTTCTTTTGAAGAGAGGGGATCTCTTCTGCTATGAGAAGTTTTTAGAACCCCTGTTTTCATCCAGCCTCCTCATTTATTGCTAAAAGCACAGATCTTAGAACTCATCATGCTGGTCAGTTCCCTGGTTCAAGAATCTCCCTCTGAAGCCGGGCGCAGTGGCTCACGCCTGTAATCCCAGCACTTTGGGAGGCCGAGGCAGGTGGATCACGATGTCAGCACTTCAAGACCAGCTTGGCCAACATAGTGAAACACCGTGTCTACTAAAAAATACAAAAGTTAGCTGGGCCTGATGGCGGGTGCCTGTAATCCCAGCTACTTGGGAGGCTGAGGCAAGAGAATTGCTTGAACCCGGGAGGCAGAGGTTGCAGTCAACCAAGATCGAGCCACTGCACTCCAGCCTGAGTGACAGAGCAAGACTCCATCTCAAAAAAAAAGAAAGAAAAAAGAAAAAAAGAATCTCCCTCTGAAGCATCACTGACAGAGGAGCGGCATGTGTCCTGGCAAGACAACAGAGTTGGTATCAGTCAGGCCTGGGATAATGTCCTTAATCCCTGATCATTGCACCCTGAGCTTGGTGGTCAAGTCACTTTGGTCTGATCATGTCTGTAAAATGGGAATCCAGGTACCTCCTTGGCTGGATTGTCATGGTCATGATACGAAATGACACGTGTGAAAAAGCCCCATGGGATCTGAGAGCATTAGACAACAGCTAGTTCTTAGAGTCACAGTCAATCACACTTTCCTTTAAAATCATGCTGATGGTGACAAATAAGTCATCAGCTCTTGAGGCAAGCTGTTTGAGTTGTGGACATAATGGTTCTGCCCCCCTGAATCATACACGGGGAAACTATGCTGGAGGGAGGTACGAAACTTGCCCCAAGACCCAAAGCTAGTGAGAAATAGACTGGAAACTGGGCCCTGGGTCTGACTCCTACACCAGTGTTCACTTGGCCATGAGGCTGTATTGGTCTCCAGTTTCCATTTTCACATTCAAAGCTTAACTTTGAAAGTACATGAAAAAAGTAAGAATAATCAATGGAAAATTTTCCCTTTCACTCAAGGTATTTGGGCAGCCTAAGTCTTTCTTTTTAAAACTTCTGTCAGAGGGAGAAGTAAATAAATTGCAATCTCAATTATTTTTAAAACAATGTGCTTATTCCATCAATTGATTAATTTTTGGCTCCCGAGGGACCCATTTTACTAGTATTGGGCTCCTCTTCCTGAACATAGATATTTCAGGGAACTGGACTCCTTTCTCAAGAATCATAACCATTCAGGACCCCAGTGTAATATAAATGAAGACAGAGACAGGCTTGGAGAAATTGGAGGGGGTTTTATTGATATCACGATGCCACGCAATGCCTGGGAGCTGGGTTATAGACTGCTTTCCTCTTATTCAAAGGTATATATTTGGAACATGACTTATATAAGGCCCAGAAGCCCCTTTTTCCGCAGTAACATTTCACAGTCCTCTCCCTGTTTCATTACTTCCTATCACCATAACAACCAGGTTTGCTGTAAAGAGAGGGAGTCAGTCTGCCAAGCAGCTGTGGTTCTAATTTGGAAGTGTTTGTCCACTAAAGGTTTTATTGGGCGCTCAGGCTTTACTTCTTACCTTGACTCTAAGCACATCTCTTGGGCCCTGTGCCATATTTAGTACCAATAGATGAATCCCCAAATCTGGTAGATTCTATGTAGAATCTAGAATAAAGTTGAAACATTCTCAGAGAACAGAAAACAAGGAATCTCCCAGTGGGCTCTGTTTTGTGGCTGGGTCTTGTCGTACAACCAAGGAATGTGGCTTTGTTCAATCCTGGAGAAGATTAGAGAAACATTAATCAGAAATTCTCCAGGCCCAGAACCCTGTCCCTTAAATTGGTAGCACCTCTTATTGAAGTCCCCTCAAAAATAAGGAAGAGGGGTTCTTAACTATCTAGACTAAGCATGCTGTTGTAAGTATAGAACATGATCTTTCTGACTGGAGAATGGATTCTTCCAGAAGAATCATCCACTATCCTGCTGAATGGCCTGTTCATGTATGCACTCCTGACCTTTGGTTGAAATTCTGGGCTCAATTGATTCCTGAGGTGATATGATTTGGCTCTGTGTCCCTACCCAAATCTCATCTCAGATTGTAATCCCCACAAGACCTGGTGGGAGGTGATTGGATCATGGGGGTGGTTTCTCCCATGCTGTTCTTGTGGTAGCAAGTGAGTTCTTGTATGTGCACATCAAAGCACAGCACCTTTTTCTTAACCTTGTTTATGACACAGAGACATTTGTTCACATGTTCTCCTGCTGACCCTCTCCCCACTATTACCCTATTGTCCGGCCACATCCCCCTCGCCAAGATAGTAAAGATAATGATCAATAAATACTGAAGGAACTCAGAGACCGGTGCCGGCGCAAGTCCGTATACTGAGCGCCGGTCCCCTAGGCCCACTTTTCTTTCTCTATACTTTGTCTCTGTGTCTCTTTCTTTTCTCAAGTCTCTTGTTCCACCTGACAAGAAACGCCCACAAGTGTGGAGGGGCTGGCCCCCTTCAAGTTCTCATGAGATCTGGTGGTTTAAAAGTGTGTGGCAGCAACCCCTTCTCTCTCTCTCTTTCCTGCCACCTTGTGAAGAAGGCCCTTGCTTCCCCTTTGCCTTCCGCCATGATTGTACGTTTCCTGAGGCCTCCCAGTCATACTTCCTGTTACGCCTGCAGAACTCTGAGTCAGTTAAACCTCTTTGTCATAAATTACCCAGTCTCAGGTAGTTCTTTGTAGCAGTGTGAAAACAGACTAATACATGAGGGTTCAATCAGGAACCCTGACCCTGCAGACCAGCACACATTGACCCCCAAGCAACTTTGAAGATTTTAGATAAAAAAAAAAGTCTGGGTCACAGACAAATGAATATTTGCATACTTATTTGCATTTCATTTGCACCATGTGTGGATTAGAGAAACAGATATTTATTTATTTCGAGTGTTTACTGACCACTTACTGTGTGCCGGGGAAGACTGCAGAAGAGAATTAGATCGCCAGCCAGTAGGGGCGGCAAGACCCACGCATCAGTATCTGTAAGGTGGAATGTGCTAAGTACTGAAAGCATAAAGACAAATTGCCAAGAGAGGAAAGTGTGGGGAGAGATTATTTCCTGATGGAAAGAACTTTTAAAAACTGACAAGGAGGTGGCACTTGAGCTGAGGTTTAAAGCGTGAGTAGGATTTGAAATATGAAAATGAGGGGAAGGAGGTCCCTGGTGAAGGAAACAAAGGCACAAGGCTCTGTTGGGGGAGCCCTGAGGAGTTCAGGTAGGCAGGAGGGTTGGGTGCATGGAGTGGATTAGGAGAGAGGAAGGTGGGAGCTAGGTGGAAACTCAAAGCCAGAGGTTTATGGCCTTGAATGTCAAGAAATTTGAGGCCAGGCACGGTGGCTCAAGCCTGTAATCCCAGCACTTTGGGATGCCTAGGCAGTAGATCACGTGGAGTCTGGAGTTCAAGGCCAGCCTGGCCAACATAGTGAAACCCCATCTCTACTAAAAATATAAAAATTAGCCAGGCATGGTGGCATGTCCCTATAATCCCAGCTACTCAGGAGGCTAAGGCAGGAGAATTGCTTGAACCCAGGAGGCAGAGGTTGCAGTAGCTGAGATCGCACCACTGTACTCCAGCCTAGGCAACAGAGGGAGACTCAGTCTCAAAAA
>NW_016807962.1:599808-674409 GCF_001698545.2 Rhinopithecus bieti
AAAAAAAAAAAAAAAAAAAAAAGGAAAATAAATTTGAGCTTGTTTTTTTGTGATTTTTTTCCCTCTCCTCTAATGAATGTGTCACAGTCTTTATTCTTAGTCCCTGGCACAGTATTCAAAACCTTTTTTTTTTTTTCCAACTTTTATTTCAGGGTCAGGGCATCCATGAGCAGGTTTGCTGTGGAGTGGTTTTTCTATCTGGAATGCACGAAGTCTTGAAGGGTATCTGTGATTTTGTGTATGTGTGTATTTTTTTTTCTGGAGCAAAGGCAAGAAGTTTCATCATATTTTCAAAAAGTGAAGAACCGAACTGTCATCCTATTATCATTGGAGGCTATAAAAAGCCACAACAACTTGTCTGAGGTTCCTAGCTTCAAGATACATTGTGTTCCCCGTACCTTGAAAGGTCTCAGGTTTCAGATGATAGCAAATGAGAAAAAATGTGCATACATTTTCAAATGTGAGCAGGCAGGAGATGACTAATGATAAGTGCATTATTTTATGTGCAAGAAGTAAAACCAGACAACTCTCTTCCATTTGAAAATGTTTAAGCATTAAGTCAGAAGTAACCAGCAAAAGCCTTATTTGTGGGAAGTCTGTTGAGAGGGAACCATTTCCAAGATGTATGGGGAAGAATTTCCTGAGCTGATGTGAGAGTGTCATTCCAGAGGACCATTAGACAGGAGCCGAGCCCCTCTGCCGGCAGGTAGGCACGCTCTCCCTCTTGCCATGCGTGGAGCAGATGGGAAACTAGACGAGCATATGGCCAGTCAGTCATCATTACGGGGAAATGGCAGTGCTGAATTCTTTGTGGGCCCTTCCAGAGTTATTCCAGGTAGTGATGAGATAGCAAATGTGTTTGGAAATTTCCTTAGGAGTTGCACCAGTGAGCCTTAAATGTTTGTGTGCTTTTAGAATCAGCAGTTGTTAGCCCAGAGCACAGCGCATGCTGGGCTTAGGAGACCAAGGTTTTAGTATCAGCTCTACCTTGGTCTCAGAAAAGTCACTTAGACCTTCTTTAGTTCAATTTCTTCATTAGAAAAAAAAAAAAAAGGAATAATAGTTTCTTCTCTGCGTGGTTCACAAGGGAGTGTTTCTTGAGTGCTGGTTGTGTATAGCATGGTGGTAAATGTTCACATGTAGTCCCAGCTGGTCCTCACACAGGATCTGCAGTAGGGGCTATGACTATTTCTATTTTATAGATGAGGACATCGAGGCTTGGAGAGGTTGAATGGTATGGCCAAGTCCACCTGCTTATGAGAGATAGACTGAGATTTAAAGGCAGGTCTGTCCAGCTCTTGCCCTGCAAAAGAACAGACGTGCAGGTATTTAGCACATGAAAGAGATGGGTGCCTGCAAGGTGTTAGCATTCCCTGGTTGGGTTCATGCCTATCCAAGGCCTGTTCTCTCTTTGTAAACTTTGGGGCAGGGTCTCATATCTCTATCTCCAGGGCCAGGCGCAGAACCCAAGCAGGTGCTTATGGGTGAGGAAGGTCTGTGGTCAGTGAGGCGGTGACTTTATGTTCAATAATGTTCACAACCAGAATGAATATAATGTAAGCCAATGTACAAAGAAGAGTGACTTAAAGCAGAATCTCACCTAAGACAAGAGAGACCATCCAAGACAGAAAATTCCCCGTGTGCAGTTATGTGTCCCAGACCGGAGAACAGGCTGAAGTTTCGTAAGAAGACCTGGTGAGCCAAGGACTAGGTTGAGTCATATGAAATCGCCGATAGTAGACAATTTCTGGAATACAAGAATGGCAATGTCATATGGTTCAACCTAATAGTTGGCTGGGAATGGTCAAGACAAGCTTCTTAAAGTAAGTAAAGAAGTTGGGGCTTGCATTAGCTTGGGCTTGGATAAGTAAGAACATATAAGTAGACTTGGGAGAGGAAGTATGGAGGCAGGAAGCAGGTGACAGGGTTAGGTGGAGGTGGGGAGGCACCAGTGGTGGGTCAGGACCACCCATCATAGTTCCAAAAGGGCATTTTGGGGTGGAGAAGACAGATGCTGCTTCCCTGCTGCCCATTTATTATTAAAATGTTGTCCTCATTGTAAAAGTAATGTGTGCTTATTGTAGAAAAATTGAGAAGTACTGAAAAGTGCATAGCATGACATCTCCCTCAAAGTCAGCCACCCAGAGCTAACCCGATTAACTTTTACTTAATAAAATAGTATAATCTTCTCCTTTCATTTATAGTTGAAGCCATACTGTCTGTGTAATTTTGGTATGCTGTTTTTATTTTTCTCCTTTTTTTGTGTGATGGAGTCTCACTCTGTCGCCCAAGCTGGAGTGCAGTGGCGCGATCTCAGCTCACTGCAACCTCTGCCTCCCAGGTTGGAGTGATTCTCCTGCCTCAGCCTCCCAAGTAGCTGGGATCACAGGCACCCACCAACACACCTGGCTAATTTTTGTATTTTTAGT
Organism: Rhinopithecus bieti; assembly: GCF_001698545.2. Lineage (NCBI taxonomy): Eukaryota > Metazoa > Chordata > Mammalia > Primates > Cercopithecidae > Rhinopithecus > Rhinopithecus bieti. The sequence goes on from NW_016807962.1 coordinate 602,238, forward strand.
AGAGACAGGGTTTCACTATGTTGGCCAGGCTGGTCTCGAACTCCTGACCTCAGGCGATCCACCCGCCTCGGACTCCCAAGGTTCTGGAGTTACAGGCATGAGCCACAGCACCTGGCCTATTTTTCTCCCTTTTATAAGGCAGTAGTTGCCCCTTTCTCATTCACAACTCTTCTTGAACATCATTTTCATCAATGACTGGACCAGAGTTTGCCTCCCTATTGGGGAATGTTCAGTTTATTTCTAGCATCTATGCTTAAAGCTCTGTGCAATGAGAATGGTGTCTTAGGGTAGAGAGAGTCCCTGGGGCAGCAGGAAAAGAGATCTACTCTGGTTTTCAATGTACAGTAGAAGAGCGGAGTGGGTGAGGGTTGGGGCCCTGGAGTGAGACTCTTGGGCGTAAATTTGGCTCTGCCATTTATCACCATAAATAGGGCAGAGATTCCCACTCTCTGTACTTTGTTTTTTTTTTTCATCCATAAAAGGGCGTTTTCAGTTGGATGTTTTTAAACCTACAAAGCAATGAGAAGTTCTTAATTTGGAGAGAAAGAATATGTTGCTTATTCCTAAGAAAGTATTTGACATGGAAAATATCCAATCTGAATGTAGTTAAATAAATTGAACAATATATGTAACCTGAAAGGGTTTCTTTTTTTTTTTTTTTTTTTTTCTTGAGGAAAAAAGTGTGGAGGAAGAGGTGGTAAAGTGGGAGGAGTGCTACAGCAGTGCCAGGTTCATCTTCAACTGTGAGGATGGACTTGATTTTCTTCTAATGATCTGTTAGATTATCAGAAATGGAAGATCAAAATGAAAGCCAGTTTCAGTCATCATTTGAAAATCCTTGGTTACACACCAAGTGTTTGGCAGTGTTCTCTAGCTGCTTTCCTTCCTTTTCTTTTAAGCAATTTCCAATTCTTCCTCCACTTTAAGCAGCCTAAGAGGCCTTTACAACCCTCATCACAGAGGCTAATGAGAGAGGTGGAAGAGGGTGGAATTTGAGCATTTCAGAGCAGGAGGATCCACCCCCAGGCTCACCCTCTCTGGGCATGCATCTCATGAGTGAGAGTCAGCAGCCTTCTGGGTCTAGCTGTGGCTTTCCTGGATATGCAATTCCTGTCTAGGGGATGCCTTTATTTACTTAGAGAGGATTATTTTCTTCCTCCAGACTGTGCCATGCCTCTGCAGCACCGTAGACCAGTCCTGAGAAACTGCTAACGTGTGAATGAATACAAGTATGCATGCGTGCATGAATGAGTGCTGAGGGCTTGCTACATGTACGTCCTGTGCTAGAGGCTGGATCAGTGATGCCTGTAGCCTCTGTGAGGTACAGGAGGCAGCAGGAGCACCAACAGCCAGGTGAGCTAGGCCTGGGCATGAGGAGATGTGGGGCAGGAAGGAAGCAGTGAGGGAGACCTAAGCTGAGGAAACAACTCCTGGTGAGGGCTGCAAGGCAGGAGAGGACATGGGGCTCTCAAAGCACTGACAGCTCCAGAACATTCATAACTGTATTCACAAATTCATGAAAGCTCCAAGCTGGAATCACCCTAATGTCCCTCAACAGAAGACAGAAGAATGCACTCATTATGGATATTCCCTTACTGGAATACTATACATCAATGAAAATATGTGAATTATAGCTTCATACATGGATATTGACGTACAGCAAAAGAAGCAAGTCATACAAGAATATCTACAGTACAATTCCATGAAATAAAATTCATAACAGGCAAAACTAAACTTTGTTTTATAGAGGTGTAACTCTAAGTAGTGAAATATGAACAAAAGTGAGAAACAAAGATCAGAGGGTTTAAGGTGGTTGCTTCTGGGCAGGGATGGGCAGGGGGAGGTGTGATCTGAGAGGGTCACAGGTGGAGGCTGAGATGTGGCTATGGTCTATTTCTTAACCCAGGTGGTTGCTGCATAGGTTTTAGAATTATTCTTTAAATGTATGTGTCTGTGTTATAGATGCTTGTATATGTGTGATATTTGAAAATTTTACAGAAAAAAATAAAGAAGTCCAATGTATAATACGGATCACAGTGAGCAAGCAGGGACAGTGTCAAGAGATGGGCCAGAGCTGCAGGCCTAATTAATGAGTCAGGCCAAGCATTTGGCTTTTCCTCCTAAAAGCAATGGACAGATTTTAAAAGCAGGCTGACATGATGAGGTATGTATTTTAAAACCATCGCTTTGACTGCAGCATGAAAGCCAAATTGGGGTGAGGCAAGGGTGGCTGTGGGACAGTTATGAGTTTTGGGGGATGTCGGTCGTGTGGGTTAGGTGGCAGGAGTAGGAATGGAGAGAAATGTTTGTATCAAGACGTTTTTAGGAGAATGAATGGACAGCGCTTGGTGATGGATTGGATCTGAGATGTGAGTGTGAAGGAAGAACCAAGAAAGGGGCTCTGCTAACATGTGAATGAATACTCATGCATGCGTGCATGAAGCTTCTGTTCAGCAACTGGGTGGCTATTGGTACCGGTAATGGAGGTGCCACAATGTGGGAGAAGAACAGCTTTGTGAGGGCCTGATGGAGGGTTGTGACACTTCCAGGGATATTACCTAATAGGTAGTTGGATACATGGGCCAGGGGCTCATGAGGGGGTGTGGCCCATTACAAGAATAATTGCTCCACAGAGTAGACAGGGATGGTTTGGTCCCCAAGTGCGGACTAGACACTGTACACCAAGTGATTTTGGTGGCAACTGTGGTGAAGTGGGGTGAACCCAGGACAGGAGGTCTGGGTTCCGATCCTGACTCTCACTCCTCTTTTTGGCACATTCTTAACCCTATTGCACTTCAGCATGCTCACGGAGCTTGGCCCTGCCTGCTGGCTCAGTTGCTGGGCACAGAAACATCCTGTCTTCACGGTGCCCTTTGCATATTACCTCTGTTGTCTTAATTCACTTTTAGGCTTTTGGAATTGTGCAAGTGCCTTGGGGGCCTTAAGAAGCACTGGACCCCATTGTAAGCAGTGCGCATGCCTGACGGGGGAGTGATTGAGGACTATTGAGTGGAGCAGGCAGTGAGGGTTTCCCTAGAGCACCTGCTTCTCCGGGCTTCCCTAGCGAGCCTCCTCTGCGCGTTGTCATTACAGTCACCATCACCCCACACACCTGTGCAGGGCTTGGCAGTTTATAGAGTCATTTCAAACAGATTATCCTAAATGATATTTGCCCGACCATGCAAAGTAGGCAGGAAATGAGTCGTTCTTCCCATTTCACAGGCAAGGAAACCAAGACTCAAACAACATGGCATTTCACAAGCTTTAGGCTTTAAGACTGTATGTGTTGGAGGGTAGGTTGCTGGTCATGGAAACGGTTACCTGTGTCCAAATCTACTAGCTGAATCCTCAGCTAGGCTCTGTTCCTATACACCATGACCTCTGTGAGGTGCTGGAGGAGAGAAAATCTGGAATCTGTCCTCAGAGGCCTGATTTGGAGTGGGGACTGAAAATCCTCTGCTGGGAGGAAATGGTGGTGGTGCTAAGGGTGTTTGGCTTAGAGAAAAAAGACCCCAGGAGATGAGATAGCATTTCCATTTTGACTTGAAGGTGGTTATGTGCGAAACGGGATGAAGTCTCTTCAGGCATCAATAAGGCAGAGCAAAGACCCATGACTGAAATTTGCAGAGGGATTTAAGCTCAAAGAAAGAAAGAAAACAACAACAGCAAATGACTTACTTGGCCTGAAATGATAAGGGTTGACTGAAAGGAGTAGCAAGTTCCATGTAGTTAGAAGTAATCAAACCAAGGCTAAATAGCCATTCAGTTCTTAGTTGTGCTACCTTGGGCAAGCTGCTTAACCTCTCGGAGTCCAGGTCTCCTTATCTAGACAGTGAGCATGCTGTTCCTACATTGCAGGTTGGTTGTGAGGACCCAATAAGGCACTGAAGCAGATCTCTGGGGACATTCATTCCGCAAGTAGCTATTGAGTTCCTACTAGGTACATGACATACGCGATCTGACTTAATTTTCGTGGAAGGCTGGCCCCTCACATTTTTGAGGCCCAAGAAAGAAAACAAATTGAAGCCTCAGCCTCCTTCTAGCCCCTCCTTCTCTTCCCACTCCTGACTCCATCCACCACTGCGAGGAGTTGGGTAGACCCTACAGTTCACACATCTCAGCTCTGTTCACAACGACCCCCACCCCCAACTGGCTATTCCTGGCCATTCTTCAGGTCTAGGGAGAAGGCCCCAAAAGCACCATTTGTCCTTGAGAGGATGGACTCCAGCCATCTAGGAGGGGAATTCTGGGTTCCTGGTTCCCAGAGGAGGGAGGACATGGGCTCCATGTGAACATGCCTCCTTGGCCTCAAGGACTCCTTGCCCCTTGGGAAGGAGGCTACCAGAGTTGGACTGGAGAAGGACCCTCTCAAATGCAGGGCACAAGGCAGGGGCCCACTCGCCAGGATATAAGCGCAGTATTTTTTGCTAACTCAGTAATTGGTGGTGCTTAGTTACAGTTACCTGGGTGTGCTCAGCCGGGAGCCATTCTGGAGCTCTGACAGGCTCAGAGTGGGGAACAAAGCCAGGGAAGCACAGGAGGGAAGACGGGGTGGGGATGATGTGGGCTATCAGGACAGGGCCAGCAGCTCAAATGATCACGTCTGTAGGGACAGATTGACTAAGTTTCCTTTTGGATCAGGGTTCTTCCTCCCGTGGTGGTGGGGGGCCTCCATGGGCAGGCTGTTTCTGGAAAAGTCCCTGGGCAGTGGTAGAAGGCGCCCCCTGATTCTGACTGGCTAGTCCGTTTGAGGAAGATCTGAGGCTACAAGCTGCTGCCCGGGGGGTGGGGTTGGGGTGGGAGAAAGTGGCAAGGACCAGGCCTTAGCCATGGAGTTGAGGATAGAATCACAGCTCTATTAGAAGAGCCAGCTGGGCCAACATGCAGCAGGGAGGGCACAGCGGGGTGTCAGATTCTGGCTTGAGTCAGCAAGGCCACTCCCAGACACCCCTTCTTCTGGGGCTTGGAGTCAGCTAACTACTCACTGCTGAGGTCAGCAAGCCTGGAGGACCGGATGGGGCAGATCCACTGGATGCAGAACCTTGGAGCCTGCAGCTGAGTAGGACGAGAAGAGGAGCTGGGTGGTTCCCAAACGTTAGTGGGCACCAGAATCACCTGGTGGGTTTGTTAAATCCCAAACTGCTGAGCTCTACTCCCAGAGTTTCTGATTAATTTGCATTTCTGACATGTTTCCAGGTAAAACAGATGCTGCTGGTCCAGGTACAACACTTTGAGAACTACTTGCCTGCCAGCCTCTGGCCTTGTGTCTGTCCCAGGCCACCTGAAGACCCTGGGAAGCAGCCCTTCATTCCTGCTAGGGTTTGGCATAGTGCTCTCAGCAGGGCAGCCACTAGGCCCCATCCTCATGCACAGTGATGGAGGATGCCCCTGGCAAGGGAGGCCGTTGGAAACAGAACTTGCCAGTAATACAGGGAACAAGACACCCAGTTTAATACAGCTCTGCTCGTAGGTGTCACATATATTGCTTGTGACCACAGAACTGAAGAAGCAAAACAGAGCCACTTTTAAATTCACGTTTTAGGAGTGTTTCCTTTCCCTGCCTTTCTGTGCGGGTTTCTTAAAACAAGTGAAATATTAAATGATTGTAAAATCTAGCCTTTAGGGAACAATCAAACCGTCTTAGAACAATTCTTCTAACGAGGGAGAAAGTTGCAGATTCCACGCCCCCCTGCTCCCCGTTTCATTCTCTTCTAGCTGGTTTTCAGGCAAAGTCCTAGGTGCATTTTCAATTTGGTCTCAGCTTTTCTCGCAGCAGAACAAGTGGTGGGGAAAACGTTTTCTCCAGGCAGCAGCAACATTTCTGTCTTATTTGTTTGGTTTTGCACTGTAACACGGCATCTTGTGGGGGCTGCTAATTTGAACTTAGGTCCTTCTAGGAATGCATCATTCATGATCAGTAAGCATATCAGGATGCAGATTTTAACCACTTAATTATTGAATGTGGAAATGCTTCCTTGCTTCATGAATATTTTAAAATGGAGCAATAGACAAATTATGTTTCACTCCCAAATTTCATTGTGGTTCTGAAACACTTCATATTTAAGCATTATCTGATTACCCTGAGGCTGTGAGCTCTACTATCCCTCAGAAAATTTGGTAGCAGAGTTACCTTGTTCCAGACCATAGAGAAGTCCAAGGCCTTTATCAGAAACAGGTCATCTTTGCACCATGTAGTTTGTCCTTGGATCTATAAATGTCTTTGCTGGAAATGGAGGTCAAATCAATACTTTTATAAATGGGGATGTAGCCTTGTGCAGTGGAAAAGGCAAAGGGCTGTGGGATCTGGTGGGCCTGGGTTTGACTCTAGACTTTTTCTTTTGCTCCCTGTGAAATCTGGGGCAGTTATTTAACTTCTCAAAGCATCCGTTTCTTCATCTGTAAAATGTGAATCACATAATAGCTACCTAACAAGATTATCGTGATCATTAAATGAATTATAGTTCTTAACTGCACAGCATACTACCTGCGCATGGGAAGCATTTAATGAGTGGTACTAAATTTATATTATAATTTTCCTTATTGTTCCAATCATAAAAAGTCCCTATCACAATGTTGAGCCTATTGCCATTTAACAAATTAGTTTTATTATTACTATTGTTAACATCATCACCAGTTTTACACATGGATGTGTATTAAAATACACAGTTTTCTACCACACAAACTATATGCATTTTATTTTTTAAGATGGGAATTTATACAAGTAAATGGACAGCATAATGAAGTTCAGGAAGATTGAAGTAAACCAATGGTGCTCATATTAAGTAGTTTAATTAAGATAATCCCTGATGCAAAACATTTGTTCAATTTGCACCTCACATTGAAAATGGGCTCCATAGATTTTCATGAACTTCTCTTTGATGTGGAAAGGAGACTCTGACCACGTAGGGGACCTGGCTGGGAGTCAAGGTCTTGGGCTGAGTGTCTGCCCCGTGGCTGCACTCTGAACTTGACCGAGAGCCAGTCCCCACGCTTCCCTTGCCTGAGGTCTGTTTATCTCTAGAGACTGCTATTGTGCAAAAATGCTACCATTCTGTAAATTCATGTGATTTATTATCCTTGAAAAGAGAGATGCAAAACATTAAAAGGAAGATTTCATCCTTTAAAAACGCTTAGACTCTGCAAATTTTACCAGTTGTTTTTAAAACAACGAGTATTAGGTGCCAGCTAGTTGAGGGCAGCTTAATTGGAAGCTGTGTTTATCATCTGGAGTGTGTGGGTGTGTGTGTGTGTGTGTGTGCTTGCACTGAATGTGTTCTTAATAGTCTCTCACCATCTAGCTTCTTGCTTCCACAAAGAAAGGTTTGCTTCTCCCTTGCATTCAGAAGAAACACTCTAGTTTTGGTTATGAACACTAATTACTTTGAAGAAGAGAAATAGGATTGTGTTTCTAAAAATAGTTCTGGATACAGAAGGCCATTTTTTGATTTTGTTAGAATCTGCATGCTTCACAAGAGTGATATTACAAGGTTTCACATTTATTCTCAGCCCGGGTTCATCGCTAGCATCTTTGGTGAACCCGTGCTTGTAATCAGGGGACAGAAAGGGGCTTGTCTCCATGTTCAGCTATTGTTCAGTGTCTTCCGTAGTTTGAATCTCAGCACCCTTCTACCACCTGTTTGTTTTTGAGAGATCATTCCTTTGGTTCATAGGCCTGTTGACTCGGCCTATGATAACACAATAGTGAATACGTGATATCCATGGAGTGAACAGACAAGTGTCACTGCAGCTGATGCATTGTAAGAAAAGGAAGCAATACTAGTGTTGGTAGACCCAGGTTCTAGCCCCGGCCCTGCCACTGACGTGGTTCTTTCTCACGTACAGTGGGGCTGGGGCTGTGTTGGATCTTGTGGACGCAAAGGTAGTTCAGAGAAGCTCCCTCGGCTAGCTCTGTCATCTGGGCTTTCTCTCTTCAGCAAGGGCTTGGGCTTGACTACTGAGGACTTTTTTGGCCCTAACATTCTGTTAACTCAATTATTGATAATAATAGTAGTAAGCCTCAGGCAGGTTATATAGGTGGCTGTTTTGATAGAACTCCAGCAACAGGTAAATCTCTGGATGAGTTCCAAATTATAGATGGCTCCAAAAAGCATGCTTAGATTGTGAGTTTTTTTGTACCCCATGCAAGGTTCGTTGGGTTTTTTGGTTGCTTTGTTTATTATTTTGTGGATTTTTGCGGGGAGGGGTTGGTCTCTATAAACTGGTTCTTGGTTCTTTCTTGGTAGTTGGGAAATGCTTTGGTTAATTTTTTTTTTTTTTTTTTTTGAGGCAGAATCTTGCTCTGTTGCCCAGGCTGGGGTACATTGGAGCAATCTCAGCTCACTGCAAACCTCTGCCTCCTGGGTTCAAGTAACTCTTATGCCTCAGCCTCCTGAGTGGCTGGGACTACAGGCACGCACCACCATGCCCAGCTAATTTGTGTGTTTTTTGGTAGAAATGGGGTTTCACCATGTTGCCAGGCTGGTCTCGAACTCCTGGCCTCAAGTGATCCTCCTGCCTCTGTCTCCCAAAGTGCTGGGATTACATATGTAAGCCACAGTGCCTGGCTGCTTTGGTTAATTTTCTACTCTGGGCTCTTATTGACATTTGACCCATTCATAGTACCCCAGGCAAAGATCTCTAAATTGGTGGAGCATGGCTTCTTCTTAAATTATGATGTGCTCATCTGAAGTTGTGTTTTCTGCTTTAGTTTGTTTTACATTTGAGTTATTTTTGGTGGTATCACACCAGTCCTCCATTTTCCTCCTCCTTAAACTGTATGTACTAATCTGAATTAAAGGAATTATATTCATATAGCATAATAATGTATGGGGCTATTTATCACACATCTGCCAACATTTTAGCTCTTTTCTTAGGAAATAGCTTTATCTGTAAAATGAAGATCATAATCATTAGAATCTTTGAAGGAGGGCCAATAAATATTCCTCTCTTCCACTTAGGTTCTGAATTACTTGAGAATAAGATAAAAGAATAAAGAGGATAAGGGCCAAAATATCACCTTCATTATGAAAAAGGTGCTGCTGGGGAATGTGTCAGGTCTGTGGGCAAATGAGCTTCCTGAGGCTGAATCCAGAGCTCGACTCAGGCAGGCAGCAGCTCCTGCTGCAACCCCAGGCAGGTTTATGGGAACCAGAGCCAGGCTCTGGAGGGCAGCAGGAATGAGCTCCATTAGGAAGGAAAGGAAGGGGCTGAGCACATTTACCAGTTTCTCCAAACTCACCAATCAAACAAGGTATTGTATCTCCCCAGGGGAACAGAGTGTGTGGGGCAGGAGAGATCAGAAACGTTGTGCCAAAGGTGTTCCTCTCGTGCTGAAAGAACTATCAAGGGTATGGAAGAAGTGCCTCCTCCCCAAACAGAAGCTGAGTAACAAGCTGAAAGAATAAGCTTTGGAGCCTGGCAGACCCAGGTTCAAATCCTAGTCCCTCCACCTTTTTTGTTTGTTTGTTTTTTGAGATGGAGTCTCGCTCTGTCGCCAGGCTGGAGTGCAGTGGTGCGATCTCGGCTCACTACAACCTCTGTCTCCCAGGTTCAAGCGATTCTCCTGCCTCAGCCTCCCAAGTAGCTGGGACTACAGACATGTGCCACCACACCCGGCTAGTTTTTGTAATTTTTAGTAGAGACTGGGTTTCACCGTGTTGGCCAGGATGGTCTCGATCTCTTGGCCTTGTGATCTGCCCAGCTTGGCCTCCCAAAGTGCTGGGATTACAGGTGTGAGCCACTGCGCCCGGCCCTAGTCCTTCACTTTTGGGCTGTGTTGTTGGGCTGCATTCCCAGACAGCAAAGGCATTCTGAGTCACAGGAGGAGACAGGAGATGGGCACAAAATACAGGTCATAACCACCTTGCTGATAAAACAGGTTGCAGTAAAGAAGCCAGCTAAAACCCACCAAAACCAAGATGGCAACAGGAATGACCTCTGGTCGTCCTCACTGCTACACTCCCACCAGCGCCATGACAGTTTACAAGTGCCATGGCAACATCAGGAAGTTACCCTATATGGTCTGAAAAGGGGAGGCATGTATAATCCACCCCTTCTTTAGCATATCATCAAGAAATAACCATAAAAATGGGCAACTAGCGGCCCTTGGGGCTGCTCTGTCTATGGAGTAACCACTCTTTTATTCCTCTAGTTTCTTAGTAAACTCACTTTCACTTTACTCAGACTTGCCCTGAATTCTTTCTTGCAGGAGGTTCAAGAAACTTCTCTTGGGGTCTGGATCAGGACCTCTTTCCGGTAACAGTGTGATTCCAGAGGAATTCTTCCACTTTGTTAAACCTCGCCTGTAAAATAGAGATAATAATTAGTCACTGTGAAAATAAGTGAGATAATGTATTAAAAATGCTGGGCCCATGATAAATGCTCCATAAATTATAGAAGGTCAAATGAGATAAAGACAAATATACAAATATCCCTTGTAAATTATGCAAGTTTATGTAAATATAAATAAAATTTATTATTTATGGTGGTGGTTTTAATGCAATGCTGAATTCCACTTGCTATACAGTACGGTCAGTGCGCTGTCTTTAGGCTTATTTAAATCAACTGGGAATACCTGGTGGTTTGTTACGCATCTCTTTTCTGTCAGCTCTTACAAAAAAGATCCACAAGCCAGGAGGAAAGAAGAAATTAAATTAATGAGAAACTTGCAGGCATCCGAATGACCATCCTTCTGATTCCAGCTATTTTTGTAGCTTCTCCTGGAAGCTGTCATGTAATTCTGTAGTGGCCATTAGAAAGTCTTCACTCCATTTAATTTATGCTGAGAAATCGTTAGTGGGAATTTGACATAGGCCCGGAGTGTTCACGAGCTGATGTTCCGCTATCAGGCTTTAAGGGACAGCTTTGTGTGCCAGAGGCAGCCCTGGCAGTGAGTGTGCCCAGAAAGAAGATGGAGCAGGGAGCTGTGGCTTTACTCTGCAGCCTCCTTGTCCCCTTGTCATCATCATCAACGTCACATTTATCGAGAGTTACCGTGGTCAAGCACTTTCGGGTTTAATTTTTACCATAACCCTATAAGGTATTATTGTCCTCATTTTACTCCAGGTCATGGACAGAGTCATGATTTGAGCCAGGTTCGGTTCATCCCAGAGCCTGTGTCATTAGGAGCCCAGGTGACAAGCTCCTCAAAGCCCGGAGGGAGGCTCGGTCAGGCCCTTGCAGCTTTCCTGTCATTGGCATTCGGTAATAACCAGCAGCCCTGCTTTTCTTGGCAGTGATTATTGGTGATGTCTCACCCTAGACCACATTTTTTGATACGGTTCATTTCTCTCTCTTGCCCAGTGAGCTCTTGAGTGTCCCCGGGAGAAACCAGGTTCTCTGAAGGACCCCCATGGCACCCGCTGGCCTCAGGTCAGACTCTACCTTGCTCTGGTCAGAGAAACCACCCTTGACACCAGTCTTTGGGATACGAATAAATTGGAGTTTCATTCAGTTCTGAAAAAAATCTATGAATCTTTGCCCTTTGTCAGGCCTTGGGGCAGGGGTTAATTTAATAATAGCACGTATGTCATATGGTTGGGGTACTCAATGGAAGGTGCCTAAACAGTGCCTGGGATGTGGTGGGCGCTTAGGGAGAGGGGCTGTGCTGTGATTATGGCTACAGACCAGCCCACGGCCTCAGGGAGCTCACTGCCTGCGAAGTGTGACACACAGAGGGAAGATCCCAACATCATTTGGGGAGTGCGGTGATATGGGGTGCAGAGTGCCTAGGAGGGTCATAACCGAATCTTGGGTGAAGAGTCATTGGAAGACTCCCAGGAAAAGGTAACCTCCACCAAGCCAGGGAGTTTGAGTAGAGGCTGGATGGATGTGGACAGAGCAAGCTGGGGAGGGATTAGTAGTTGTGTCAGAACAGGAAGGACTGAAGACCCAGACATGTTGCCTGGGGCAGAGAAGACTTGAGGAAGACTATCTTAAAGTTTCTCTGAGGACAGGGAGAGGAACATTTATTCAGTATGGCTCTGGAGGGAAAGAAGAGCTAAGAATAATGAGATAGAATTTTGCAGAAGGCAGATTTTTTTAATGAATATTTGTGAAAACTTTCTCATAATCAAGGTTTTCTAAAAGTGGAACAGGTCTGCCACTGGGCAGACTGATGGGCCCAAGCAGAGCCGGGTGACGCAGATGGTAGAAGAGAGAGAGCCGAGGTTTGGCGTCGGACACCTAGATTTGAATCCAACTTTTGCACTGGCTGTGTGGTCCCAGGCCGGTCACTTGACTCATCTGAATCTGCATTTCTTGCAAGGACCCGATTACAAGTGTGAAAATGCTTTCTAAACTATAAGACATCACACAAAATGTTGGTTATTATGCTTGTTGTCATTTCACGGTGGTTACTGGTGAATGTGTCTTAGTCATCCAACTAATTTGTGTTGGATTCCATCTAAGACAATGAGTTTATCCTAGAGGTTTTAGCTTAGTGCCATCATATAATAGTAAATGTTTGTTGAATAAATTAATTGATGAATCAATGATTCCCCCCCCCAGCCCCCCAAATCAGCCCTGAAGCTTGAACATGGGTCTTATCCCAAGTCTGGTACCTAATAGACTCCAACTTAAAATGTATTGGTGGTTGGATGAGGGAGGGATTAACTATGTTAATTGCTATTAACTAATGTGATAGTCTTTGGGTTTAGCACTTTTACTAATATCTTATTTAATCATAGACACAATCTTGTGAGATGGCCCCATCTCGCAAGAGTGAGTGGCAGAGTGTCTGACTCAGAATTACAATGGTGACACAAACATTGTGTGAGAGGCTGGCCCAGCTGGCCTGAGGGTTATTCTCACCTCCAAGATCCCACATTTCTGGGCAGCCATGCCTTGGTAAGAAATGCTGAGCCCTATGACTAGGGAGGACACATTCCCATTTCGGTCCCTTTGTGCCCAAAGCTTACATCAGGTCATGTTCTTGCTCCTCTACCATGTTGTGTCTGCACTCACTTCATGCAGTGGGAACTCAGAAAATAGCACTTTACTGACCCCTGAGTAGCCATGCAGTTTCACCCATTCAGAAATGGTTTAACCCACTCTGCAGCCCACATGCTTGGCAGCTAGAGTTAGGACCACGGCTTTTGAAGCGCCAGATCCTGAATTCCAGCCTGGTTCTGCCACTCCCTGGCTCTGTGACCTTGAGCAAGTTGCTCTTCAAACCTCAGTTTCTGTATCTGTAAACTGGGACCATACCTACCTCATCCAATTATTATGAGGATCAATGTTAAATTCTTGTTTAGTCCTGTGCCTGGCATATGGAAGGGCTCAGAGAGTGGTGTGTAATCACTATCATCAAGTGACTGGCAGAGTTCCCAGAGGTGGTAGGTATTACTTGAGGGACAGTAGCTACCTACAAATCATTTCTATAATTTGCTAATTACAGAAACATATGTAAGAAACATTTTCTCTGTCACTGTGATATTGAAGTGTCACTGTGATATTGAAGTGGTTAGTTTTTTGGTAACCACTGAATACCTGAAGACTAGAGTTCAAGTCAGTGACAATTCCCTGTCTGCCAGAAGCATTTCCATTTCTCAGGAGAGCAGCCCCAGGATCATTGCTCTGGTTCCGGTCCTGCCCTGCCATGTTCCCGTTGTGTTAACTTAGGAAATGCCTTCAGCTATCTACACCTCTATGTTCTCCTCTTAAAATAGGAATGATTGGAGCCACTTCATAGGGTTATTAAGGGGATGCAATGAGCTAATGTAGCTAAGGGCCTGGAATAGGGCTTGACATGTAATAGTTATTCAATAAGTGTCAATTCTAGTGCCAGGTCTGAGAGTGTCTAGCTCAGTGCCTAGTTGCAGAGTAGACAGTCAGTAAATGGTAGTTTTCTTTATTCCTTTTCAATTTATGATCTCCTTCCATCCTCCAAAAGCACTGTACCAGTATAAACAGGCTTTGTAGCTATCGAGCCCTGCTGTTAGAGGAACCATGCTGAGGAGAGAAATGTCACAGTTCTTTGTTCGGTGGGGACCACTTAAAGCTGAGCTCCGCGGGGGTACTGGAGATCCTGGGGGGTGAGTAACTTCTGTTAGTCTCTCTTATTATTCTGTAATAGGAGGCTCCCATCCAGCATTCCAATATTGAAACTCCACATATCAAGGTATCTGAGGCAAAGGTGGGCCTGCCAGGTGGTTTGTTTCAGAGAGCATTTTCTATTATGCTCCCTGTGGCTGAGATAGGGAGCACCTCCAGGGACCTTGTTCCACACTTGTATTTTCCTTTTTCACTGACACTAAGTGACTTTAAGTCAAATGCACCCAACCCATAGCAGCATGCAGAATACATCTGTACACATGTAGCATCTTGATAAAAATTGCAGGTGTATATTTTTCACACACTTGAGGTTTATCTCTCTAAACTCAAAAAGCTCTTTCAATTTTAACTATTTGGAGTTGAAATTTTCCTAAAATGCATGCTACAGCTGCATCCTGAAATTGAAGTAACGTAACTTGATTTTTTTTTTTTTTCTTGGTGCCTTAGAATTAAGAGGTGTGCTGGAAAACTGGTTTCAAAAAACAAAACAAAACACCTCCTGCTGGGTAGTGTTTGTCTATTTCCATGGTGTAAATATTCCCACCACAACTAATTTCAGGCTATCAGTGGTTTTTAACGACCAGCTCAAAAGACTCCTGAATATTTATGGACAGCTTGAGCTCAGCTCTACAGGGAAGCAACGTAGCACTGTTGAAAGGACATGGTTGTTAGACCTGGACACACCTGGTTTTAGTCCTCATTTTTCTGCTTAAGAGCTGGGCTGCCTGGGACAGGATCTTTAACCTGAGTTTCTTTATATAAACTGAGCTAAACATGACCACACCATAAGTGATAGTGAGGACCAGAGAAGGCGGTAGAGGTCAGGGGTCTCAAGTGCTGTCAGGGCCAAGCAGGTGATCTAATGAATGTGGTAGGCTGAGTGCAGACCCTGGAAAATCCCAGAAACAGTGGTTCTCAAGCTCAGCTGCATATTGGAACCAATGGGGAACTTCTCTACCTGGGCTCCACGTCAGACCAATCAAAGCAGAATTTCTGAGGGTGGAGCCTGAGCATGGTTTTAAAAAAATTAAAAGAACACTCTTTCCCCCAGTGATTCAAATGTGCATAACACGTTTGAAGACCACTGGTCCTGACGGACACTTGTGGGTAGCGAGCATGCCTATCACCTCCAAAATAAGTCAGCAACTTGGCACACAGCAGAGGTTACAGGATAGCCTTCCCAGCCTGTTGTACTGTGTGGTAACCTGGTAATTGTTCTTTGCACAAGAACTTTTTTATCTTCCTAAATCTTGAAGGCTGGCCCCAGGTCTGATTCCCATGGTTAAAGCCCCTGTCTCTGTAAGCCCCATCTGCTTTGCCTAGTGGGCCATGAGCTATGGCAAAACCAGAGGGCTGTGCGTGTGTTTTGTGCCTGTGTGGATCTTAAGTGGAAACTGATGAGGTCATGCCAGGGGAAGGGGGCCCAAGAGCAAAGGATTCTGGGATTCTACCCACCATTCTCTCCCTACCCTATTCCCCAGCTCCTGTCAGCTTGTTGAGATCCCCAAGCATGCCATGCTTTTTGATGCCTCTATGCCTTTGCACATCTCACCCCCTGGCCCAGGGCACCCTCTGTGTCCACTCTGGCACTAAGTTATTATATTGTCATTATTAGTTTACATGTTTGTCTTAATTCAACAAATACTTATTTAGCGCCTGTCATGAACCCAGCAGAAGGAATGCTGGATTTATGGTTTAAACATCCTGTGAGCTCTTCAAGGCTCAGAATCACATCGGATGCATTCGTGTCCTTGGCATTTGGCATGGGGCCTGGCACATAGAGTTTTCATAGAGTTTTTATTATATTTTCGAAAGATGGAAGGGAGGATGGGAGGCAATTCTATCTTACCTCCATGTTCAGGACTGTGACTTAGAGGGATACGTTTATGAAAGAGTGACTTTCCAGGTAAGTGGAGTGTGTTTGTAATTTCCAGAAATTTCACAGGGAGATTCAGTTCCCATGGCAGGACTCATCCATGGTTGTTAAATTGTGGATCACTTTCTTTAAGGGACATAGACATTGACTTTTAAAATAAATTTTCTCTCCAATACTGTCCTGAATGGAATCATTAAGCGTAGGGTGAGTTTGGAAAATTTTAAGTAGTTTGGTATAGATGGAAGGGGTAGTGTACGAAGCAGAGGGAGTGAGTTTGGAAGGACTGGCAGGGATTTGGATTATAAAGGACCTTGAATGCCAGGCTAAGAAGCTTTAGATCTGCCCTGTGGGCAGAGAGGAGGACCCCGTGGACACTTTAGAGGAGGTGTGGCAGAGGCACGCCCAATGGGTGGGTAAGAACATCATTGTGGTCGGCTCCTTGAACAGATCAGATCAAATCACTCTTCCTTCTGAGCAATCTCTCAATCTTCGTTCCTGCCCTTGCCATTTGCATAATTTACTTTTAATTATTGCTTTCATTATTTTCACAGCCCATCCTGGCAGGAATAATCTGATGCAGGGTGGAATTAAACTGATGGCACCTCAGCAAACCTCCTTTGTTCATATTATTAACCCATGTATTTTTCAGAGAAGATTTTATTAAAAGAGATCACCTGGGGTTTGCTCCTAGCTATATGTTCTGGAGACGGCACAGCCAGCAACTGTCCCTTGCACCTGACTCCTCTCTGTGGGTACAGTTTTAAAAGCAGGTGTCATTCAGAGCTTAGGGAGCACCAGTTTCTAATTAGTTGCTTGTTAAACCACAGGCCTCCAGATTGGGCTACTAAAATTACTAGTTTATTTAGTGAAGAAACACTAATAGTATTTTTTTAACCCTGAAAACAAGCATTTCCAGTTCTTCGCTGATGCCACATTTTTCTGAGATGAATGTTATTGTTACACATTACTGTTACTATTTATGGTGCCCGGATCTGTGTGGGTTCTTTGCAAAGGTTATTATCTTGTCGATTTCTCATGGGATTTTGCAAATACTGCTTTTCCAGAAGAGGAAACCTGGTCTCAGAGAACTGAGTCACTGCCTAATGTCACATAGCCAGTGTGGGCTAGGCTGGGATTCAGCCCAGGACTGGCCCACGTCCTTGTTCTTTTCAATAGCTTCTTCACTGTCATTTGCTTATTGCTTTCCATTTGCCAATGGACCATGCTTTATGACATAGTAATTTGTATTTTTGTTTAAAAGCATCTGGAAAATAATAAAAATAATTTGAAAATATAGCTTAAGTGTATTATGTATTAAACAAAACACCACTACTGTCAATTCACTTAAAGGAATTCAATATTTTCTTTTCTTTTTTTTGAGATGGAGTCTCACTCTGTCACCCAGGCTAGAGTGCAGTGGTGCGATCTCGGCTCACTGCAACCTCCGCCCCCTGGGTTCAAGTGATTCTCCTGCCTCAGCTTCCCGAGTAGCTGGGACTACAGGCGCCTGCCACCAGGTCCAGCTAATTTTTGTGTTTTTAGTGGAGGCGGGGTTTCACCATGTTTGCTGGGCTGGTCTCAAACTCCTGACCTCAAATGATCTGCCCGCCTCGGCCTCCCAAAGTGCTGAGATTACAGATGCGAGCCACCGCACCAGGCCCGGAACTCAATATTTTCTTGCTATACTAGTGAAATCTCAAATTCTAAGATTATCCCAAGGGCAAAAGTTTAGTCCTTCAATGATTATTCATGGTGCAACCAGCCTTCCTATGCTATATTTATCATTTTGTTAATTTGGTCATAGTCTATTCTTCCTTCCAGGAAAATGCAATTGTGTAGAATCACTTTCAATCAGGGATTTGTAAACGTCACGTTAATCTGGATTTTGACTCTCTCACTGTTAGCTATTCATAATACAAGGATTGAGTTTTCTTTGATCAGGCATGAAGAAAGAAATGGGCAGGCTTATAAAATCATTCATTCATTTATTCAACAAGCATTTTCTGAGCACCTCCTGTGTGGGGTGCACTGGGGATAGAGCTGTGAGGCTAACCTAGATGGTCTGCTCCCAGGAAGCCTGGATTTCAAAGGAGGTAGGTAGGCATCACACCAGTATACAGACAAAGAAAACAAGTGCAATGAGGCCAGTAAGTGCGATGATGGGGACAGTGATGAGAGCAATGAGACATCATGTTTTTCTTGAGGTGCTCACTGGAGAGTGGAGAGACAGATGCTTAAACAAAATAGATACAAGCTCTGGCTTCTAGACACCTGCAGGTGTAACATTTACTATTTTGATCATTCTTGAGCAACCCCATGAAGATCTGAAAATGTAGCAGTTTGTCATTTTGCTGAGGTCTAAATGATCTTCCACTGTTAAAGAAAAGGTTTTGTCCCTTGGTAAAATAAGTTAGGTGTTAACAAGTAGGCGAGATAAGTGTTTGGGGGAAGTGGCGAGTCTTTCCTGCATGCATGGACTCACACATCCACATAGATCTTATTTCGGTTATTAATGCAACAAACCTTTATCTTAGTGTCTGTTATGATCTGTATGCCTAAGAAGAGCTAGGCTACTCATGCCTGTTTCTGAGAAGGGAGAAAAAGATACGTAAATAATTATAATACAGTTGGCCCTTGACCGTCACCAGGCTTAGGTCCAGAACCTTTGGGAATCCTTAAATTGACAACTGTTATGCATGTATTCACTGGTCAGCTGTGCTCATTCGCTAGTTAAGTGACTTGTTAATTCAAACCTGCCTCCGGGAGGAGGTGAGTCAAGGTCACGCCAAAGGCGTTTAGCACTGTCATCTCATTTCACGACTGTATGATTAGGATAATTATCTTCATTCACACCGCACATGCCATGTGATCTTCAGGACTACCAGCGCCAAGGGTCTACTGTATGCCATCCCCAGTCTGATATGCCAGCATGAAAGGGCATGGGAACAGCAAACAGCTCCCTTGCTTGGGGGCACTTTGTCGCACCTTCTTGAATGAGGGGATGTTACAGCTTGGTTGTTGCAGAATGAGAGAAGCTCATCAGACAGAGAAAGGGAAAATCATTGGGCAGTGAGAACCAAATTTGCAAAGGCAGGAAAGCGTGAAAGCACTGGCTATATTCAGGCAAAAAAAAAAAAAAAAAAAAAAAAAAAAAAAGAGAGAGAGAGAGAGAGATTAGAAACATGAGGAGGGAGTAGTAGGAAATTAATTTTGGCACATTGGAACCAGACTGCGAGAGCCTGAATGTCAGGCTCAGCGATCAGACTAGATTCCATGGCAGTGGGGAAAATAGGGTGTTTTTAACTAGACAGCAACATCCCTGTTTATTCATTCAACACTCTACAAACATGTATTCAGCCATCACTGTGTACCGGGCACTTTTCTACGAGCTGGGGTTACAGGGTTACAGTAGAGGAAAGATGCTCATTGCGAGGTCCCCACTTTCAAACAGCTTACATTTCAATAGCGGGAGACAGACAATACACAAGTGAGCAAATAAGTCAACAATGAAGGGCTAAGATGATGTGTTAGTGCCTGGGAAACTATTTGAGAATGGATGATCAGAAGTGGCCTGTGAAGGTGACATTGGAGTTGAGACTGAGTGTTAGAGAGGAGGTTGTCATGCAAGGAGCTGAGGGAAAATCTGTCAGGCACCAGGAACAGCTGGCACAGAGACCCTAAAGCAGGGTGAGTCTGGTGTATTTAAAGTTCACCAGACACAAAGGTAACATGGCTGAGGTGGTGGGCAAGAACAGGAATGATAGATGATGCTGGGGGCTGACTTGCAGAGGCTGGAGTAGGAGTATAGATTTGATTCTAGGGTCAAGTTGACATGAGTTGATTGGTGACATGGGCTGCTTTTTGGCTACTCTGTGGACTGCATGGGAGAAGGGCAGGTTATTCTTGCCCTTCCTGGTTATTTTGGGACCTGCAGGAGGCATGGTGATGGTTTGAACAATCTCTGCAGAAGTGGGGAAAGAGGAAAGAGGGCAGGGTCAGAGTGTTTGGAGGCAGGGGCGGCATGATTCCTGCTGGGTACAATAAGGGAGAAGAGGGAGAGAGGGATCAAGGATACTCTTGGGATTTTGGCCTGAGTGACTGGGTAGAGGTAGGGAACACAGAGGAGTACTGATCTGTGCCACACGAATATCCTTGGGGGACAGTCCCGAGGATAACCAGGGTCAGGGAGAACTAGAAGGCTTCAGGGCCATTTGGCAGATGAGAAGCGTGCCCTCTGAACAAAAGCACTGGGCAGGGGAACTGGGAAGGGAATTGACCAGAGAGACCGTCATTCCTGCCTCTACTCAGCAGGCGGGAGAAATCAGTGGGATCTGATGAGCTAAGAAGTTGAGAAACTCAAGAATGACGGGGTTGAGAATGAAACAATGAATTTACATGAGAAATGGAACAGGAAGAATAGATTCCAGGGGAAGACAGGAAGTCCAGTTTTAGACAGGTCAACTTTAAGACACATGTCAATGCTCAGCAAATGTCAGCTGTTGTCATCACTGTTGTCACCATCATCACTGATTTCATAGCCATCAGCCTGTCGGTGGTAGTTGAGGTCATAACGGAAGGTGAATCCGCCAGTGGAAAGCCCAAGAGAGGAGGGTAAAGGAGGAAAGCAGCTCCCACCTCCACTTCATTTAGAAGCCAGTGCAAAAGGCATTTTGCAGCACTCAGGGCTCACTTTGGTGATGAACATGGATTGACTTGAAAGTGTCTTAAAATTGACTGCAATTTTAGAAGGTAAAGAGTAAGCCTTTGGTTATATCTAGCAATCCTGAGGTCTTCCTTACATGAAAGTTCTTACAGACACTCTGGGTAAGATGATGACAGGCACAACACAGTTAAAACATTTTCATGGAGAAAAATGGATGTGAACGGCAGAATCTTAAATGCATTAGTTTTCGACATTGTGAAATTAATTGGCTCCCAAATATAGCCGGCTTCTGCCTTAATTGGAGTTCTCAGGAGCCTCCAGCTTTCCTGCTACCTTTGGCCAATGTTTCTGGGTCTGATGGTGAATAAAGACCTCTTTGTTTAATTAGAGTTGAAGCATGCTTTAAGAAGTTAGTAATCTAATTAAAATTATATTTCCAGTTTCTATGAAATAGAAGGGAGGTCAGCAAATGTCCTATGGAGCCTGGTGTCTACCGCGCAGTGAGCTAGAGACAGAGTTTCGGAGTAGAGTAAGAAATGGTCCCTGCCCTCAGGCCGCTCAGGGTCTGCAGCTGGAAGATAGACAGGGCAGCAGTGATGTCAACACAAGGTGCTAGGAGAGCTCAGATGGGAAAGTGTCACCTTACTCTGCTCAGAGAAGGTGACAGCTGAGGGAGGCCTTGAAGGACACCAGGAAGAAAAGGGCAGAATACCAATCTGAACAGAAGGCCGGTTAGGAGAACTTCATCCTGGTCCAGGGGGAGCCAAGGAGACCTGAACCACACCACCGATCCTGGGGACAGCTGTGAGAAGTGTTTTATGTCTCCCGTGGTGACTGATTGGGTGTGGGCGAGTGAAGGAGGAGGATAAATCAAGAGAGAGAAAGTCGGCCGGGCATGATGACACACGCCTGTAATCCCAGGACTTTGGGAGGCCGAGTTGGGCAGATCACAAGGTCAGCAGTTCGAGACATAGTGAAAACCCATCTCCACTAAAAATACAAAACTTAGCGGGTCACGGTGGCGTGCGCCTGTAGTCCCAGCTACTCCGGAGGCTAAGGCAGGAGAATCGCTTGAACCCGGGAGGCGGAGGTTGTGGTGAGTCGAGGTTGCGCCACTGCACTCCAGCCTGGGCAACAGAGCAAGATTCCATCTCAAAAAAGAGAGAGAGAGAGAGAAAGTTATAAATCACAGATGGTTAGAAATCCAAGGGAGGGAGAGAGAGTTTTAGAGGCGGAGGGTGAGGGAAGAGCCTGCAGGCTTCCCATCATTTCACCTAATTTAGAAAAGAGGATTTGTGACTATGAATCAAACAAGATTCAAAAAATATAACACAGCTATTACAAGCCCTTTGCTTGTAAGCTGAGCCTTGAGAGACTGGATAAATGTTTGACCTGTGCCATTGTTGGAATATCTGAGAATGAGCTGGGTTGTCACGTTCCAGTCAGGAAGGAAGGCGAGCCAGTCCACTCAGAACGCTGGAGGAGGAAAGGCATTTGTCGTTTCTCGGCAGTCACCTTTTCAGGTAGTACAAGAGACTCACTCACCTCTCGTCCTCACCAGCCCTCCCCCAGTCTCTTTCCCTGCTCCCCTCTGCCTTCTGCTGCCTTCATCCTCTCCTTGCTCAGCGAATGCACACAAGCAGCTGAAACCTGGACAGCTGAAATGCTCTTCAGAGCTGTCACTGCATCCCGGAGGTGCCTGACCTGCCGTCCGCAGGCTGGGCTGGGTGCAGGAAGCGGGGTATGATGAGCACCCGCGATTATCTCAGTGCTGGGGTCTGAAGTTTTGTTTTGTTCTTGCTTTCATAAAATTAAAAAAATTGTATTATGAAACATTTTAAGCTTTCAGAAAACAATATAATGAATATGTATGCACTCTCCACCAAGATTCTGCAGATATGAACCGTTTTGCCTTATCTACTTTGGATCTCTCACTCTTTTGCTTTTTTAAAAATAAATCATTTACTGATATGACATCCTTCTCCCCCTACCCCCAGAGAATCACTATGTTCTTTTACTTTTACTACATAGGTATATTTATCAACAAAGTGACTATTTAAAGTGTCCCTTTTTGTATAAATGATACAATCCGTATCTCCTTTGGCAACCAGCCTTTTTGCTTAACGTTATCTTTCTGATATTTATCCAATATGATATGTCTGGATCTATGTTGGATCCACATTTATTTTAACTGCTGTATAATATTTCCTTTAATAAACCTCAATGATATTATAAATAAACTGGGATTATAATATTTAATATTTCCCTCAATAAACCCCAGTTTTATTATAAGCAAAAACTAGAGTTTATTAAAGGAAATATTATACAGCAGTCCCTCCTCATTAGGTTACTCTTACTAAGGAAAAGTCAAGTTGTTCTTCATCCCTGGTATTACAAGCACAGCTGTGGTCAAGGTCCTTACATGTGTCTCTCATTCACATGTGTGAGTTCCTCTGGGGTCAACACCTAGAGTGGAAATAGGCATCTTCCATTTTATTGGTTATTTTTCTCACATCGGACTTTATCTCTTCGGTTTGCTGCCTTATCCCTTGCACCTAGAACAGTGCCTTGTAAATACTCAATAAATATCTGTTAAAAGAATGGATACTGACAAATTACTCCCTAGAGCGACTGTACGAACCTACACTCCCACCAGTTTTTTTTGTTTGTTTGTTTTTGTTTTTGTTTTAGACGGAGTCTCGCTGTGTCGCCCAGGCTGGAGTGCAGTGGTGCGATCTCGGCTCACTGCAAGGTCCGCCTCCCGGGTTCCCGCCATTCTCCCGCCTCAGCCTCCGAGTAGCTGGGACTACAGGCGCCCGCCACCGCGCCCAGCTAGTGTTTTGTATTTTAGTAGAGACGGGGTTTCACCGTGTTAGCCAGGAGGGTCTCGATCTCCTGACCTCGTGATCCACCCGCCTCGGCCTCCCAAAGTGCTGGGATTACAGGCTTGAGCCACCGCGCCCGGCCTCACTCCCACCAGTTTATATGAGCATTTCCATTGCCAACATTCTTGCCAACACTTGGTTATGAAACTTATTAATCTTTGCCAATCTGAGGCATGTCAAATGGTGTCATATTGCTTTAATTTGCATTCTTGTGATCATTAATGAGGTTTACAGCCTTTTCATAGATTTATTGGCCATTTAGATTTCTTTTTCTATGAATTATCTGTTCATATTCTTTGCCATTTCTGTTTTCCTAGAGCAGATATGCTCTAAGAAAATTTGTAGAAATTTCTTATTTGTAGAAATGCTGTATTTATCTTGGATAAAAACTCTTTGATGACTTTGTGAGTTATACATATGGTCTCTTGGGCTATAATTGTCTTTTACCTTGTTTTAATTTGCCTTTTGATAAATAGAAGTTTTCAATTTTATATGGTCTTATTTTTTGTTTGCGAAGAATGATGGTTTTATTCCCTTTTTAATCCTTATACCGTTTATTTCTTTTTTTACATCTCATTTCCCTAATTGTGGGAATTAGGAGTGTGGACATGCTTGTCATGTTCCTGATTTTTTTTTTTTTTTTTTTTTTTTTGAGATAAAGTCTCTCTCTGTTGACCAGACTGGAGTGTGGTGATGCAATCTCAGCTCACTGCAACCTCTGCCTCCAGGGTTCAATTGATTCTCCTGCCTCAGCCTCCTGAGTAGCTGGGACTACAGGTGCCCATCACCATGCCCGGCTAATTTTTTGTATTTTTAGTAGAGACAGGGTTTCACCATGTTGGCCAGGATGGTCTCGATCTCTTGACCTCGTGATCCACCCTCCTCGGCCTCCCAAAGTCTGGGATTACAGGTGTGAGCCACTGCGCCTGGCCGTTCCTGATTTTAAAGAAAATCTTTCTTACGTTTTAGTGTTGAGTATGATGTCAGCTGTGGGGTTTGGTAGGCATCTTTTATCAGGTTATTTTATACCATCCTTGCAATCCTAGGATAAACCTTGGTAATTATATATTATTTTTCATGCTTTACTGGGTTTATTTCTAGATATTCTCTTTGGTTCTTTTCTTAGATTTATTTTTTTCTTTCTTAATCATTTCTTCCCTGAGGGTTTGATGTTCTTTCTTTTAAATTTAAATTACTTTGAATATTCTTATTTCAGGATTTTTTGGTTTGCCTGGTCTTTTTCTAGGGAGAGACATATCTTAATACTTTTCACAGAGTCTCTTTATTTTGTTTTCTTTGATTTCTATAGCCATCGAATCACCAAACATTTATTAAGCAGCTACTATATGCCAATAGAGGAGGATGGTGGGGAAAGGGGGAATCTCTGGACTCCAAGAACTCATTGTTTGGTGAATACGATTAGTGCTTTCTGTCTGCAAAACCCTTGCACAGCAAAGCAATCAGAGGGAGTTGCCAGGAGCCCCGGTTTTGGAGTCAGATGAATTTGGATGCAAATTCTGGCCCCATCAATTATTAATTATGTCACTGTAAGCAAGTTAGTAAGTTACTTCATTATTGTAAGCCCCAGTTAACCGCTTCTCTTAAAGCAGAATGGTAACAGGATCTATCTTATAGACTGCATTTGAATATATGTGATATAAAATGTTTAGCACAGTATCTGGCACACAACGAAAGTCAACCAAAAATAGCTGTCGTTATTCATGTCCATTTTTCCATTTGATCCTCACAATTGCTTTACGAGATAGATTATTGTTACCACTTGACAGATGTTGTCATACAAGCATGTGGGAAAATTTAGTAAATGTTGTAAAAATGTTAGGTTTTATTAATATATATAAAAAGGCTTTGATAAATGTAAAACACCATGCAAAGGGAAAGAAATGTCATTTTCTGGGATGGTTTAAACCAAAATCCTTGTCTGCATTTAGTGGTGTCATTACAGAAATTCGAAATGATGTCAAAGACCTGGAGAAACAGCCTAGCACATCTTATACGGAGGGAGCAGAGAAAGGGTTGCAAATGTTATTTAACAATAGTGTTTAGGTGTTATAGTTACATTTTAAAAGCCCATATAATGATGTAGTCAAATGTTTCATAACTATTTGCATATAGCCCCGATTTTATTTTAAAATGTATGGTTTATGTGCATACAATATATTGGAAGGAAACACACCAAATATTAATCATGATGATCTCTGACCTGTAAGATTATAATTTTAGCTTTTTTTCATTAAACTTTTCTGTGCAATCCAAGTTTCCAGCATGAGCTTGCTCTGGCAAGGAAAGGAGGGAGTCAAGGCCTTCCAGTTATACCTGTATGAGGATAGGTTGACGTCAAGTCCCAGAGGACTCAGTCCCAGTAGGACCCCTAGTTACAGGCACACACTGGAGCTGGTGGGGGGCTTTAAAACAGAATTTCTGGGTCCTCAAGGGCAGAAGAGGAGTGAAGTCTTGTCTCTTCTCTTTCTGCAATCCAGCTTGATATAAATGCTCTTAATTGGCCTGCTAACAGTGGCTCACACCTATAATCCCAACACTTTGGGAGACCAAGGTGGGGAGGATCACTTGAACCTGGGACATCGAGGCTGCAGTGAGCTGTGATTGAGCCACTGCACTCTGGCCTGGGAAACAGTGAGACCCTGTCTCCAATAAAAAATAAAAAATTTAAAAAAAAGAAAGAAAAAAGAGGTCTTAATTATATGGACTCTTGTCATTAATGATTGAATTTGTTTGATCATTTCAGCTTGTCCTAAGAACTGGCCGAGATTCTCTTCTCACACTCCACCATTGTGAGTCTTCCTCTCTCCTTCCTCTCATCTACCATTCTCCAAGCAGGGAGATCTAACTGAGTTGGCCAAACCACGCTTC
This sequence comes from Rhinopithecus bieti, assembly GCF_001698545.2. Lineage (NCBI taxonomy): Eukaryota > Metazoa > Chordata > Mammalia > Primates > Cercopithecidae > Rhinopithecus > Rhinopithecus bieti. Next base: position 628,603 of record NW_016807962.1, read on the forward strand.
GTGTAGAGTATTTCCTTTTGGCAGTCATTAATAGCTCGCTTTCAGCCAGTCACTAAGAGACTGGGTTATGCAGGTTACTACCTAAGGTTGCTTTTCCCAGAAGGGGCCAGGAGAGGGTCAGGGTACCTGGAGACCTGTGGGGTTGTGCTCAGTCCAGGCCTGGGCAGCTAGCATTCACCGAGCAAGGCTCTGTGCTCTGTACACGACACACATCATTTCCCTGAGCTCTTCTCCCAGTTCATCCAGGTACCTGAGCCAGGACCCTGGAGGTTTCCATGAATTCTCAATGAGCCCTCTTGAGTTCAACTCCTAAAGATCTCTCAATTTTGTAATTATCTCCATCTTTACCACTTTTGTCCAGTCGCCTTCTCAAGTTTGGAGAGCTCTAAGAATCTCCTAACTTATTTTCTCCTCATCCACTCTTAACCTCCGTCCGTTTCATTCTCCTTACAGCAGCCAGAGTGATCTTTTCAAAACTAAAATCTAATTGGATTAAGTTCCTGCTAAAAACACTTCAGTGGCTTTTCATTTCCCCACAGGAGAAAGATAAAATTTAAAAAAAATTTTAAATGCCTGACAAGGCCTTGTCTGATCTAGACTAGACTAACTATTCTATAAGTGGGGTCCTTGAACATTCAAGGTTCCCCAATATCTTGTCAGGATATCTATGGAGTCAAAACTATTGTCATCATAATAATGATAAGGCATCCCTTGCCTTGTTGTTGTATTGACTTTTGCAGTGATGGTGTAAAAGCAGTGATGAGTAAAACTGCTGGCTGCTTATTACTACTTAAGACAGGAGGCTGGGTGTGGTGGCTCATGCCTGTAATCCCAGCACTTTGGGAGGCTGAGGTGAGTGGATCATGAGGTCAGGAGTTCAAGATCAGCCTGGGCAACATGGTGAAACCCCGTCTCTACTAAAAATACAAAAAAACCAAAAAATTAGCCGGGCGTGGTGGTGCATGCCTGTAATCCCAGCTACTCAGGAGGCTGAGGCAGAAGAATTGCTTGAACCCGGAGGCAGAGGTTGCAGTGAGCCGAGATTGCGCCATTGCACTCTAGCCTGGGTGACAGAGCTAGACTTCATCTCAAAAAAAAAAAAAAAAAAAAAAAGATGGGGCATTAAGGTGGACTAGCAGTCATTATTCATCACTGCCACGTACTTCAAAGTTTAAAACAAACAAACAAAATGCCAGATTCACTTAAGAAGTTCCTTGATGAAACAGTAAAAAATTTTTTTAAATTAAATCTCAGTCCTTGAACACACTTCTTTTTAATTTTCTGGATGATAAAATGGCAAGTAGGCTAAAGCACTTCTGCTGCCCACTGAAGCACAGTAAGGCTCTAGTGATTGTTTGGGTTGCAAGCTGAATGAGCCCCTTTTGTCTTGAAACAATCAGAATGTTTTTCGTGGAAAGAACAATTGGCAGACAAACTATAAGTTGTTCAGGTTTGTCCATTTGCAGACATGTTCCTGAAACTAAAATAAGTGAGCTTTTCACTTCGAGGAAAACAGTTAACAACATTTGCACCAATGATAAAATTTTAACTTTTAAGCAAAAACTGGAATCTCTGAAAACTTGTATCTGCCACCATGAGCTTGACAGCTTCACAATATTTAAAGACTTTTCTGTTGAGGTCAGTTGGTGATATTAATGAATGTGATTTTCTGATGTCGTATAATGAAAGGCGCAACATTTGGAAGAGCTGTATAAACCAGTATTTTCCAAGTGTCTCAGGTACGATGTTATATAGTTTGGCAGGGGTAAAAGATCCAAAGCACAAGATGAACCAATGGATTTATTTATTTATTTACTTACTTTTTATTTATTTATTTATTTTTATTTTATTTTTTTGAGACTGAGTTTTGCTTTTGTTGCCCAGGCTGGGGTGCAATGGTACAAATCTTGGCTCACCACAACCTCCACCTCCCAGGTTCAAGCAGTTCTCCTGCTTCAGCCTCCCAAGTAGCTGGGATTACATGTAGGCATGCGCCACCATGCCCGGCTAATTTTGTATTTTTAGTAGAGACAGGGTTTCTCCATGTTGGTCAGGCTGGTCTCGAACTCCCGACCTCAGGTGATTCGCCAGTCTCGGCCTCCCAAAGTGCTGGGATTACAGGTGTGAGCCACGGCGCCTGGCTGGACCAATGGATTTAAATATAACAGAGTATGAAAAGTTTATTGACTTGGTTTCAGCTTCCATATTGCAACTAACCTTTAAGAAAGCATTGCTTGACCAGATTTGATCATGCCTGATTTTCTTCATGTACTTCACTCCCCAGCATATCACAGCAGACCAAATGTAGAAACCAACATGAAAATCCAACTATCTCTTATTAAGCCAGACATTAAAGACATTTGCAAAAAATGTAAAGCAGTGTTCTTTTTTACACTTTTGTTGTTGTTTTGGAAAAATAATTTCCCACAGAAATATGTTATTTGCATTAACACATAATGGATTTATTATTGTTGTTTTAAATGAGTATTTTCCTGCCTTCATTTCTATTTTGGAAATCGATAGATAATGGGAGTATAAATGACTCTTAAGACCAAAACCTTTGAACACCACTGATCTTCACACTAGACAGAGGTCCGAATTTCTAACCCATCTCACATCACTCCTAATATTCCCAAAACTCCCTCAAGCTACCGTCTTTTGATTACTCCATCAGTTACTCCAGCCTGATTCCCTTCTGCCCCAAGGCCTTGGCACACGTAGTTTCTTCTGCTGAAAACACATTTGCTCCCCATTCTCCACTACTCTGTAATTCACCTCTCCTCACTCTTACCATCACAGCCCGGGAGAGTGTTCTCTTTCCCTGCATCTCTGGTACCCACTCGTATTTTCTCGCTTCCATAGGCTCCATGTTAATATATATCACACATGTTCTCTACCTTCAGATTTAAATTCGCATTGTGTCCCTCCTTGATTTCCCCTTTGTACCTATTTTACAAGTTTCACCTCCTCCACTGTCCACTGTGTTATATTAATCACCACTTGTCTGATACAAGAGAGAGGAAAAACTAACTGACACTTTCAATGCTTAGGGAGCCAGTTGATCAATCTTTTCCGTGAGACATCATACATTTTTAAGAGGGTTCTCACATACCTCTTTGCAGGCTCGGATGTAATTTAGTCTGTGGTTTTTTTCCTGCTCAGGAAGAAAAGCATCTGCATTTTGTCATTAATGAGGCCAATTTTCCTGTCTCTTGTAGTTGGAAATCGCTGAGATGTGTGCTTATTTTTTGCATCTGCCAAACTTGCTGTTTTAATGGTACATCTTTTCTCTGACTCCATCCTCTTGAAGTATAAACTCAGACCTTACCGATTCACAGGATCACTAGGAATTGGCTTTATTATTTGAATTTTCCTTTGAAAAAAAAAAAGTGGGTTATCTAGATCTATCAGCCTGCCGTACTACTATGAAAGGTTTGACAAGATTTTCTTTTTGAACTGTTAAGAAAGGCTTTGTAATAGCATGGGCTTCCATGCTGTCAGCTGAGGAGGTGGGGAATGGCGCTTCCACTGGCTGCTAATGATTCTGGACGAGGCTCTTTTCCTCCCTGGATCTAGTTTTCCTATTTGTGAAGTGAATGGGCTGGATGTTTGCGAAAACTCATCCTACTCTAAGACTGTAATCCAAACACATCCTGAGAACCTGCTATGTACTCAGGCAGTGCCTGGTACTGAGGAGGGGTGCAGATGCAGAAGAAAACACAGCCTAAGAATATAGTGTTCTTAGAAACAAAATATTTAAATCTACCAAAACCTCAGGTACAATACATAATATTCATTTTATATATATAATATACATGTATGTGTGTATGTGTGTGTGTGTGTGCATATATATATGTATATAGTAAATGTCGTCCAACCTAGGTCAGGCTTCTTGCTACATCCTGGGGTGTGGCAGAGGCAAAGGAGAAGAGTGTGTAAAGGTCAACCCTCAAGAACTCATAGGCTCGTAATGGACATAAATAGAATATGCAGCCCAAAGCTTGCTATGTAGGACATTGGATGCAGGTAAGATAGAACAACGTCCCCTGAGGCTATGGGGCAGAAGGGGTCAGGTTGGGAATGGTGACAACATCTGCTAGAAGAACCTGGGGAGGCCTTCCTGAAAGAGATCCTCTATTATCAAGTCTGAAGTATGAGGTCCAACGCTAAGCACTGCAAGAATTCAGAGAGGAGAGAAATCAGTGTGCTGACGTCATTGAGAAAGGCATGAAGGAGGATGGGGAGAGAGGAGCCACAGTTGGCATCAATGCTTCTCTGCTGAGAGTGCAGAGGGACCAGTGGCTTCCTCTGGAAAGCAGGCAGGCGACCCAGGGTGTCAGGAGGCTAGTCTGTTGGGACAGGGCCCTCAGAGAACCCTCTAGTGTTCCACAAGCCCTGTTCCCAGCATGCTCTGAGGCATTTAAATTAGTTCATGGGCATTTTAGTTCCATCTGAAATGGAGCTTGAATATTTCTTTCTTTTCTTTTCTTTTTTGTTTTAGTAGAAATGGGGTTTCACCGTGTTGGTCAGGCTGGTCTCGAACTCCTGACCTCAAGTGATCCACCCGCTTCGGCTTCCCAAAGTGCTGGGATTATAGGTGTGAGCCACCATGCCTGGCCTTGTGAATATTTCTTATAGTCCAGAAAGACAGGGGTGAGACGGTGTGGGAGAAAGAAACTGGAGAACATATTACTTCTGCTCCAACAAGAAGTCTAGTCACGGCGCAGCTAATTTTAACTTTGCAGCCACTTAGCTTCCTCCGTCTTCTAACTGAGAGAGGTCTGCATGCCCGCAAGGGGCTCTGAGGACGTAGGGTGGCCTGGTGACATTAGCATGTGCTTTCTGCCCCAAGCACGTTAGATCATTACCCCGTGCTTCGTGTTTCACAAATGGAACAGGTACCACTCAGGCAATTTCCCAGTGAATGGATGAGCCAGGTGGAGCAGGAAGATAGCTGGCCTGACTGAGCAGGGAGAGCTCATACTAATCATTAGGTCTTTGAACCTTGCCATGTTACCAGTTAATGGTAGAATAAAGTGAAATGAGTAATTAGATGGATTCCAAGCCACTGGCTGTGCTTCCCGCTTGAGCACATCCCATCTCCTCACTATGTACAGCCAGCTGAGTACAAATTCAGTTACCAGGAAGGAGGGCAGTGTGAGATTGTGATACCTACAACCTTAATAACTACCGTTGACTAAAAACCTTCATAAGTAGGCCCTTAAGTGCCAAACCCTGTGCGAGGAAATTTGCATTAAAACACGTGTCCTCACAACTGCCCTGTGAGGCGTGGACAGTGTATCAACTCCATGTTAGAGATGCAAAGGTCCACATGTAAAATGGTGCAGTGACCACCAGGACCACCTGATGGCGTGGCAGACCTGGGACAGCAGCCACCTAGGGAGTTAGGAGCTCTGGTTCTTCTCATCCTTGGCCCAGGACACTACCATTGCCGGCTGGCTGGCCGGCCCCAGGTGAGCCATTTCTTCTGTCTGCGGCAGGTAATTTGGGAGGATGAGCATTCTTGGGTGCTGATTGCTATGGGATTGAGTTTAATTCTTCACCAGCCTTTAGACTTGGTCATGTGATGGCGTGTCTTAAGATGTGGGTCACGGTTGCAGTATTTGTGTAACTGAGAAAATGAACCAATTTGTATCTATACTTTCCCCAGGCAAATGATTTGGGGCTACTCCCTTAAGGCTTCAAACTATTTGAGTAAAAGAGCTCAAATAGAGGCCAAGTGCTTTGAAGAACTGAAGGCCTTTTTCTCTCCCCGGGAGCCCAGTTACTGATACTGCATGTTTTACCCCATAATTTACAAATCACAGCAACACGGTATGGCAGGGAGTCTTTTTCCAATGCAGCCGGGAACCTGGCCCAGTTCTCTTTTGCCACTTACCTACTGCCTGGTCAGACTTGGTTTTCCTGGACATCAGTTTCCTCAGTTGATGGAAGTCGATTGGGTCATCTTTAAGGAACTCTTCTAGCTCTCAAATTTTGGGAGAGTCTTTGGGCAATGCAATATTTCCCTTAAGTGAATTCTTTTCAAATGACAGGCATTTGTTCCATTAATCACCAAAATTTAATTGTAGCCACTTAAAATTTGAAATCTTTTAAAATGCTTACACTTATTTGTCTTCTTAGCAGCAGTTAATTTTAATTATTGGTGAGTTAGGTTCTTCCTTCCGAGCATCAAAGCATAGGACCTTATAGCTAAGAGGAACTGTGACTCACCCCTTATTCTACAAACACCCAAAGGAGCAAAGTGGCCTGTCTGGGGTCACACAACTGGAAAGGGGCAGAGGGCCAGTCCTTGGAATCTGCCTCGTGCCTCCCTGTCAAGTGTGCTTTCTTCTTGTCTATTGTGTTATAACAACTTTTTTTCTTAAGGCCTTGCCTTGTATCATCTCAGCACTCAGCACAGGACCCTTGCACAGAGTGAACACAAAAAACTACAAGGAACAAGTGAATGAGCTTGTGACCTCTGCAAATGGCCTCAGCGTGCTCTGTTTGTGTCTAATTTTAATGTCGTGGCCACCCTTCCCCATCCCGTTTTTCTTTTCTTTTCTTTTCTTTTTTTTTTTTTTTGAGATGAGACTCTCACTCTGTTGCCCAGACTGGAGTGCAGTGGTGCAATCTCCACTCACTGCAAGCTCCACCTCCCGGGTTCACGCCATTCTCCTGCCTCAGCCTCCCGGTAGCTGGGACTACAGGTGCCTGCCACCATGCTCAGCTAATTTTTTGTATTTTTAGTAGAGACAGGGTTACACAGTGTTAGCCAGGATGATCTCGATCTCCTGACCTCGTGATCTGCCCGCCTCAGCCTCCCAAAGTGCTGGGATTACAGGCGTGAGCCACCGCACCCAGCCAAAATGTGTAACTTTCATGGAAAGTTTCTGTGGTTTGGGGGCCTTTGGAGCTCTCTTCATATTTGAAGACCATGTTTTGATGGTTGGTGTTGTCTGAAACTGCATGTTCTACGTAAAATCACAAAGGTTGTCTCTGGTAGGCTAAAGATTATTTTTTATTCAAATGAGAAGAGAGTATTCATTTTATACTATTGTGGCAAATGTATGTTGTTTGTGTACATAAAATTTTATAAAAGTTTTAAAAATAATTTATCATGACTGTAAATGAATAGTATTTTTACAAACCCAAAGAGGGTGTGGTAGCTCACACTTGTAGTCTCAGCTACTTGGGAGGCTGAGGTGGGAGGATCACTTGAACCCAGGACTTTGAGACCAGCCTGGAAAACATAGCAAGACCCCATTTCATTTTAAAAACAAAACAGGCCGGGTATGGTGGCTCAAGCCTATAATCCTAGCACTTTGGGAGACTGAGGCGGGCAGATCATGAGGTCAGGAGATCGAGACCATCCTGGTCAATGTGGTGAAACCCTGTCTCTACTAAAATACAAAAAATTAGCTGAGTGTGGTCATACGCGCCTGTAGTCCCAGCTACTCGGGAGGCTGAGGCAGGGGAATCGCTTGAACCCAGGAGGCGGAGATTGCAGTGAGCCAAGATCGCGCCACTGTACTCTAGCCTGGCAAAAAACCAAGATTCCATCTAAAAAAAAAAAAATCCAAAACAAACAAAAAAACTCAAAGGGGCAGGAAGAAAAGGGGCAGGGGATGGATATGTGTTTTACCTTGATTATGGTGATGGTTTCATGGTTATGTGTACATGTTCAGACCCATCAGATTGTATACACTAAATAGGTGCAGTTTTTAACATAACAATTACATCCCAATGAAGTCGTTGAAATAAATGAATGAATAGAAGTGACATCACATTTTCTAGAAGTAGTACCTCTTACCAAGGAGGAGCTGATTGACAGGTGGTTCTGAAACAGAATTCTTGATTTTACTGAATCACAGGCATGACCACGTGTCCTGTAGCCCTCTCTGGTACTGCCCCTCCCATGCTTCTCTATCATCTACTCAGATACTTTATGACTGTGGCTCCTGCAGCACCTGCATTGAAACCACCCGGCTGCATATTCTGTAATATCCAAGGCTCGAGGTTGGGAATAGCATCTTAACAAGCTCCTATGCTGACTTCTTAAGCACACCAACATTTGAGATTTATTGGCCTCTAAGGTAAGATCCAAACCCAATAACATGCGATGTACAAGATCCTTCATGACTAGGTCCTTTCACCTTACTAAAACCATCTGCCCCCATCTCCTGCCTCCCAGTGATCTGTGCTATGATACTGAATACACGGAAATTGATAACCCAGCACTCCAGCAGCTCTTCATGCTATTCAGAGCACTCCTTAGGCCCTTCTTTGCCTCACTAACTCCTAGTCCTCTGTCACCATCCTGGCCAGAATGATATCCCCCCAGAAGTCTTCTCTGCCTTCTCCCACCTTCAAAAAAAGTGCTACCTTCTGTGCTCTTGTGATATTTACTATTTTATTTCAAAATGATCAGTTTACATATTTCTTTTCACCTTCCTGGGGGCAAGGAAAATATGTTATCATATATCTCTAGATTCCTTTACCTCAGAGTGCTTGACACTTAGCAGGATTGACTGATGCAAAAAGCTGGATCATAGTTCAGGGAGAGGCTGTTTATAGAGGATCATGGTGCTGATTTTGTTGAACAAAAATAGTAACCATGAAGATCAAATTCCCAGGGAAAACTGAAAAGCCTAGAGAGAGGATAATGGTTATAAAAATATTTCTCTATCCATCTATCTATCTACATAGATACAGACAGAACATGTGCAATGTGTCAGATGCTGTGCTGAGAGCATTGTAAGCTCTCCTTCAATTCATTTTTACAACTGCTACTATTATTTTGTCCATTTGACAGGTGAGGAGAGAAGCATAGAGACATGAAGTAATGCTATGCTATGTTTGGAGGAACCAAATGTTTGCGATTCTCCAAATACATATGTTGAAATCCTAACTCCATCGGCCAACCCCGCCATGTGATGGTCTTAGGAGTTAGGGCCTTTGGGAGGTGATTAGGTCATCAGGGTGGAACCTCATGAATGGGATTCATGCCTTTATAAAAGGGGCCCCAGAGCGCTCCCTCACCCTGTTTCCACCATGCGAGACATGAGAAGTCGGCTCTCTGCATTCGCAAGAGGACCCTTTCAGAACCAACCATGTCGGCCCTATGAGCTCGGACTTCCAGCCTCTAAACTGTGGGAAATACATTTCTGTTGTTTCTGTGCCACCCCAGCTATGATTTTCTGTTATAACAGCCAGAGCGGGTGAAGACAAGCAGTGTGCCAAAATACAGCTGAATTGCTTGGATCCAAAGCCAGGCCTGGCTTGTGCCAAAGCTCCTGCTCCAGCCTCGAGGAGGAAGAACCACTCAAAGTGACACAGGAGAGAGGAGATGGCCTTGTTGATGGAGGCTTGGCCCTGAAGCCCCGCTCTGCCCCTAAGCAGCTCCGAGACTGGGCACAAGCTGCTGTCCTCCCCAGCCTCGGGCTCCTCATCTATGCGACAGGGCCAGGAAGAGCACCACCTCCAGGGCTGCACTGTCTTCAGCCCAGCGCCTGGCACCCAGCCACTGTGCCCATCATTGCGTTGTTCTGAGAATGAAAGGGATTAGTCAATGTGAATGACTCCTTAGTAAGCCTTGTGGCAGTGAACACAAGAAGTAGGGAGTTATTTTTGGATTCTAAACAAAGCCTGGGTCAGCAGGGACCCAGGGACCTGGAGGGAGAGCGTGTGGATAACAGCGAGAGTTTTAGAGTGCATGGCAATCCTTTGCCCTGACCCCTGGCATGCTGGAAATGGTCTGTGGGCAGCACAGGGCCCCCCAGGGCCACTTCTGGCTGTGCACCCCAGCCCTGGGCCCCTCTGAAGCAGAGACTGCTCACATCTGAATCACTATGGCTCCTTTCTGGCAGACACGTGTGAAGACAAACTTCAAAGTGTATGTCAGGATCCTCTTTTGCCTCCAAAGATTAAAAAACCCCTCGAGAGACTCAATAACCTCAGAGCCTTCACACGGGTAAACTGGTATCTTTTTGAGAGGAACACAAAACCTGGAAGACATTGATATGGCAGGATTTTCAGAGCTCCCGTGGCACAAGAAAAGTGGGAAGGAAAGATGAATGCTTTATGTTCTAAAGAGCGGGCCTGTGCCTTTCATCCTGAGATTAGAGGCCTGGATGCCAGGCTCTTGCCCCTGAATGGGTGATGTTCTTAAACAAAGGGTGAGGGTGGAGGAGGGGAGCAGAGCACTGCCATTCATTCATTCACTCCACAAACCCATCCTAAGTGCCATTCCAGGCTCCGGACTAGGCTCTGGGCACAGAGAGACTCAGAGACCAGCCCCTGCTGCTGACATGCAGTCCAGCCGGGAGACAGCTGTGGGATCCTGTGGAGAGCCTTGGCGTGGGAACCTAACGGAAACCTAAGGAGGAGGCCTCTCACCCTTGCTGGGAGGGTCTGGAGGGCTTTGCTGAGGAGGGAACCCATGAATTTGAAGAATGAGTAAATGCTCATTTGAGGAAGAGGAGAGAGGACCTCCCAGGCAGAAGGGACATGAGCAAAGGCCTGGAGCCATGAACAGGCCTGATGTGTCCAGAAAACGGAGGGGAGCATAGTCCCGGGGTGGGGTGGGCGGGCGCAGCTGGAAGGCTGGTGAGGTGGATGGAAGCCAGGTAGAGGGAGGCCTCGCCCACCCTATCTGGGAACCAACCTAGCCTGGGTGCCTGGGATTCATCTGCTGGGCTCTGAGGGACCCACAAGAGGTGTTAGTAGCACCTGAGTGACATTTGGTCACTTTCTCTGGGTTCTTATTTCAACTTTTCTCTAAGCTTAGGAGAAAAGCACACATCCTGTTTGTCAGGTTCTCCAGTACTTTGGTCTTTCCTTCAGAAATGTCACGGTGGAAGATTGGAACTGCAATTCTGCCGGTGACATTAGAGAGCTCTAAACAGAGCCTTTCAGAGGAGAAATGAAGCCTGTGTCTGCTTCTTCCTCTCCCGCAGCTGAGCCTGTTCTCCTCGCCATCAGGAGAGAAAATTCTCATAATAAGATGATATTGTTGGATTAAAACAGGTCAAAAAGAAACAAAATCAATATTTTGCAATTTGTTTTATTATATAGAGCCCCTGGACTTCACTTGCAGACATTTTGGCTCACTTCCAGCCCCTTGTGATGAATGAGTATTTCAGGGAGAGTTAAGACGTCTCTCACAAGCTGGAGGAAATCTCTGGAACGAATTTGAGATGACAGAAGTAGCTGGGCTTGACGATTTTTGCTCAGGTTAAAAAAAAAGGGGGGGGGGGCGCTTGTTATCCCCTCAGGTATTTCTGTAGGAAATTGCCTGGGCCTGTTTTTTTTCTTTCCTCTTTCTGGAAGTACCCAGTTTCACTGTGACCCCTGCCTTTTCATCAGGGCACTCCCAAAGCTCGTCTCTCCACCCGTCATCTTCTCCTCCATCCTCCAGCTTCTTTTCTTTATCTCCAGAACTCTCATCTGCTCCTTCCTCCATCTTGCTTGGCCAAGTCTTTTTCATTTTCCTCTGAAAGGATTGTTCTCAATATCTCCTAACCCTCTTCAGCTGCGTTGTGATGAGAACAAACCAAGTAACAAATAGCATTAGGCAGCATCCGGAACTCAGGAAATGGGAGCCAGCCAGGGCTGTGGCCCTTGCCTCTTTTCTCTGCTCCCCCTGCTGTTAAGGGATCACTGCCACAGTGCTGGGGATGTAGCACTCAAATGGGAAGGAAACATCCTAGCCTCACATTCAACGGCGTCACTACACGCCGAGCACCTACAGTGGGCCATGCACTGTACTGAGTACTGAAAGCATGAGAGAGGCAGAGGTTAACTCCACTTGAGGATGTCTGTGAAGGCTTTCCAGAAAGCCAGTTACTTCTCGTGTTAGTCCGTTTTCATGCTGCTGATAAAGGCATACCCGAGACTGGGTAATTTGTAAAGAAAAAGAGGTTTCATGGAATCACAGTTCCACGTGGCTGGGAGGCCTCACAATCATGGTGGAAGGCACGTCTTACATGGCAGCAGGCAAGAGAGAATGAGAGCCAAGCAAAAGGGTTTTCTCCTTAACAAGTCTCATAAGATCTCATGAGACTTATTCACTACCACAAGAAGAGTATGGGGGAAATGGTCCCCATGATTCAATTATCTCCCACTGGGTCCCTCCCACAACACGTGGAAATTATGGGAGCTACAACTCAAGATGAAATTTGGGTGGGGACACAGCCAAACCATATCACTTCTCTAGCACAAAAGCAAATGCAGTTAAAAATAAAAGGAATTATTTCAATTGAGGATGAAAACCAGAGTATCACTTTCCTGGCAGCTAAAGAGAGGCAGTGTGATGTTGGAAGGAAAGCTCAAGCTTGAGCCAGACAGACCAAAGTTGGAACCTTCATAACTTCTGTCAGCCTCTATGAGCAGAGCAAGCTACTTACTCTCACCAAACCCTGGCTTCTTTACCTGTAAAATGAGGTACATTAAAAGATGAATATCATTTTTAAAGCGCCTAGAACAATGCCTGGTTCAGAGGATGTCTTTGTAAGCACTGATTTCACCTGATTCTAAAGGGGTCTTTTTGCAGTTTGGGAACAAACAACAGTAAGGTATTTTCAAAATTACAATGGTTATGCTAAAACAAAATTGAAAAAATTGGAAAAAAAATACTCCAACCCTAACTTCTACCAGCAATTTTAAGCTCTTCTAGACCCTGTCCACCTGCAGATGTAGCTTTAATGTTTTCTTGTAATGTACAATCCATTCAAGTTCTACCAGCTTACTTTTCCCAACATTGCTATGCAGTCCTCATAATCATCTTAGTGAACAGAGAACATCCTAGGGTGCAGTTGTACCATAATTTATCCCCATAATCGGACATGCAGGTGGTACTCAATTTTGTTCTTCTTTAAATAAAACCCAGCTCTGGAATCACAGGGCCAAAGGGAATGAATATCTCTGAAGATCTTGATGCAAAGTCCCATTTTGCTTTAATCCAAAGGGTGAGTTATAATTGTTGCCTTTGCCACCTTTAATTCCCGTGTGTGCCCCTTCATCTGCAGAGCGTTAGGTGTTGACATAAGTGCTAACTTAGGATGTGTAAGGTGGTTCTGAAATGTGCATGTCTTTGGTTGCTAATGAGGGTGGACGTGTTTCCATATAACTGTTTGTATTTACTATTTATGTTTCATTTCATAGTATGGGAAATTATCTGCTTATATCCCTTGTCCACTTAACCTTCGGGATTTTGGGGTTTGATATACACATGTGCACACACACACGCACACTCAGAATAGATATTGACCCTTTGCCCTAATAAAAGCTTATTTGGACATGACTAGGTTACGGGGCCTGCTTGGTGCTCTAACGTACTCTCTCATTATCATGGTGACAGCAGGGGCTGCTATAGGATTTCCAGAATTGGCGTCATTTCTTCCAAGTGAGAAAATAACTCCATTCTAGGCTTTGTGAGTCTTACACTTGTGGTTAGCAAATGCGATCTTTCTACTAATTCCAGGGGCACTGGAGTGTCACCAGGTATTTTGTGTCTCCTTTTGCCCAAGGTCAGCTTGCTCCCAAGGTAGTTATCAGTCTAATGTAGCATTTCACAAACTTGAGCACTCCCGGACCCCAAGAATTCCTTCAGAGACTCTAATGAGAAATGCAACATTAAAAATTCAACATTGACCCCTGAGGTGATGACTTGGCACCAGGGCCACAGATTACAAGTATAGATGCACACAGAGAAAGGGAAATAATGGGACAACAACATACTTACATTAAATCTTTTAAAAAGAGTATCAAGGCCGGGCGCGGTGGCTCAAGCCTGTAATCCCAGCACTTTGGGAGGCCGAGACGGGCGGATCCCGAGGTCAGGAGATCGAGACCATCCTGGCTAACACGGTGAAACCCCGTCTCTACTAAAAAAAATGCAAAAAACTCGCCAGGCGAGGTGGCGGGCGCCTGTAGTCCCAGCTACTCGGGAGGCTGAGGCAGGAGAATGGCGTAAACCCGGGAGGCGGAGCCTGCAGTGAGCTGAGATCCGGCCACTGCACTCCAGCCTGGGCGACAGAGCGAGACTCCGTCTCAAAAAAAAAAAAAAAAAAAAAAAAAAAGTATCAACATGAAAACAGACAAGGGCAACATTCTTATGGTCTGAAGAAGTTTCCTAGGGATTATCAGTAAATGGTTCAGGGTAGAGACAGAGTTGTCCCTCCTCGGCTGGTTCACCTTAATGGGTTTGTCCTGAAATTTCCCCTGGACTGAGGAGTTGAAGTTGAAGAACAGCAGCAGCAGCAGCTGGCGGTTAGAAAGTGCTGACCAGTTGCCAGGTTGTGTGCTAAGCTCCTTGAAGATGTTATCTCATGATCCTTGAAGCACAGATGAAAAGTTCACAGTTTGTGACTGTGTCAGGCTTCCCGGGTTCCTCCGCGGACTGGGAGAAGAGTTCTTCAGGGCAGACCATCAGCTTCTCTTTTCCATTTCCCAGCTCTTCTTCCTTCTACCTGAGGAGGCCTCTGTGAACATCCAAAGCTTAGGATTACTTCTCTTTATCTAGCCCAAGGCTTCCTCGCAGGCCCCTCTACCCTTCTCCACCATCTGCTTTGCTTCCATTCTCTATTTTCAATCCCCTGTTCCCTCTTTGTCTAACTATCCCCAATTGGAGTGACTCATAACTTGTGATTACTAAAGCTGAAATCCTCAAGGTGCTGAGAAAGTACACAGAAATAAATCAGCAGGTGCCAGAATTTCTCCTAAGGGGGACTCAGCACTGGGGAGGGATTACTGAGGTTTAATTTACACAACAGCTGTGCTTCTAAAAGGGTGTGTAAATCAGTCCAGGCATAATTGAAAGGCACCAGAAAAAAAAAATTGTTACTTAGAGGAATCCTATGGCGAGCTTTTTTTGTAAAACAAATCTCATGATTCTTGGGAGTTGTGCTCTGCTGTCCCCTCTTCCTTGAAGCTCTGTTCACCCCTTGCCTCCACTGGGTTAATTGCTCCTTAATCTAACCACCCTCAGGTCATTACTTGTGCCTCTGCCTACTGGCCTTGTGATATGAATACTTCTTGGCACAAAACAGGTGTGAAACTCGTGTTTGTTGAGTCAAGGAAAGAAGGAACTAGCTAGTAAAACCAGTGAATTAGACTCAATTCCCTGAAGGACAGATGTGTGATCTGTTGGACGTCTTTTGCATACCACCAGTGAGGGTTTTCCACCGGTGTCTTCCTCTCTGATTGGTCAGTAAATATTTGAATGAATGAATGACTAAAACTAAATTCACCTCTCTTAATTTATCCTTGGGTAAATCCATCTGTTAACAAAGATTAAGTTTATGAATTAACTTTAAGATTGTTAAAAACTTGTTGGCAGAAGTCAAAGTAACTCAAAAGCCCGAGGATGTATTATTCCAGGCTGTTGTGCATTAGCTAGATGCTCTCTCTTCTTGCCTTCCCCAGGCAAAGCGGTCCTAGGCCCTCTGTAGTGGGTAAGGACGCTCCCCCCTCTTTGTGAACAATTCCTCCCCTGCAAGGGAGGCTGCTCATCTGCATGGTATTCACGAGACTGAAATGATCATGGCCATATTGGGTGGTATAAACTCAGGGGATACAGTGTTATTCGCTTGTCCTTGTGTTAGAGCAGACATAGAACAGTTTCCAGAGGTGAATCTTGGCCTTGCCCATAGATCCTACCCTGACCCACTCCTGAAGAGATGGGGTGGCCATCTCTTCAGGTACGAAGCTCATTAGGTACCTCAACTTCAGAAAAGGATGCCACCCCTACCTTTGGTTTAACTGTCAAAGAAAATACACTAGGTCTAAATTTGCAAGATGGGCTATTTGCTTCCTGGTGATTTGCTGCCTAGTGACGTCCTTCATCGTTTACCAGAGAGATATGGAGCTCATCTGGTTTAGATCATTGGCTCAAGCCAAACCATCAGAGGGCTTTGCTTCTTGATACCATTGTTCCAGCTGCCTTTCCTGGCTCTGCTTTTGTGCTCCCCTGCAATAGGAGATATTACCAGAAACACAGAGTGTCACTGTGTCACCAGGCTGGAGTGCAGTGGTGCAATCTCGGCTCACTGCAGACTCGACGTCCCAGCCTCAGGTGATTCTCCCACCTTAGCCTCCTGAGTAGCTGGGACTATAGGCATGTACCACCACACCCTGCAAATGTTTTGTCTTTTTTTTAAGAGACGGGGTTTTGCCGTGTTGCCCAGGCTGGTCTTGAATGCCTGAATTCAAGCAATCTGCCCGCCTCAGCCTCCCAAAGTGCTGGAGTGCTAGGATTACAGGCATGAGCCACCACACCCAACCTAAAAAACGTTGATTTTAAATTTACTATCATGTGTGCAAAGAACTTCAAACAGTGCTTGGCGGAAAGTTAAACAGATTAAAGTGTTAGCTATTATTGTTGTTAACATTGTCATCCCTTTTAGTGTTAATATTAGGATATTTCCTCTTTTTTTTTTTCAGAGATGAGGGTCTCACTATGTTGTCCAGGCTGTTTTGAACTCCTGGCCTCAAGCAATCCTTCCCAAGGTGCTGGAATTACAAGCATGAGCCACTGTACCTGGCCTAGGATATTCTTGTGGACCTCATGCTCTATATTACTCACTGTGTCCCTGAAGGGGAAATTTCTCTGGGGCCTCACTTTCAGGATAAGCTGGACTTCTCCTGAGCAACTGAGTGTCTTCCGTATTATGACATCTGTGGACAAAGCAAATCTTTGAACTGTTCTCTTTCCTTCTTTCCTTTGGCTACCAGGAAGCCTGAAGCCATATTTATGCCCTCACTCTCAGGACCCCCGCAACAACTGTGCAGGCCCTTGAAGCGTTATGCCTCTTCGTGTTTGTCTTTAACCTTCTCTTTTTATTCTACCCTTGCTCTTCCTTTCCTCCTATTTCCATGTTCATTTTAAGGCATTTTGTCTATGTCTGTCTATCTCTGTAAGCCACTTCACATCCTTTTTAAAATCAGTATGTATGTGTTTCTTTTTAAAATCAATACTCTCAAGTATTTGAAAGGGATGAACCTCCTGAGGTCATGTTGCCATCTTTAAAGTTATTTAATAATGATTTTATTAAAATATAGAAAAATGGACCCTCTGAACTGTATAATTAAATGAGCCCTCATTATCCCCATCATTTAGCCTAGCTTCTGATCTTGGAAAATGTGTAAGTTGGACATTTACCTTTTTGTTGACACATTCTATTCATAGTGCGTAATTCATAACAGCACTGCTCGGTGTATTGTCATAGAATGAACACACTGTGGTAACCCAATCAAGGGCAAGAACTAGAACATTACCAGGACCCCAGAAGCCCCACACATACACTCTCCACTATCCCCACAGGTAACCATCATACTGGTTTCTAACCTCATCTGTTACCTTGGCATGTTTTTGAACTTTACATATTAATGCTGCCATACAGTATATACTCTTTTGTATCTGGCTTCCCTCACTGAAAACTTGTTAGTGACATTCATCTGTGTTGTTGGGTTTAGCAGAAGTTCATTCATTTTCACTGTTGTGTGGAATTACATCTTGTGAATATTCCCACAATTTATTTCTACATTCTGTGATTGATGACATGGGTTATTTCCAGTGTTTGGTTATTATTTCATGTTCTTTGTGGTAGCAAGATGGGTCAGAGAAGAAATGAAGTGAAATGAATGAATGCATGCATTTTAAAATTTATCTCTAATGATGCCTCGCCACTCCTAAGTGCCTTGGCCCTGGAGTCCCTGGAGCCAGATCCCTCCCCAATCTGAACTCCTTAGACAGCCCCTACCTTGTCCTTAATGCCATCTGCCCTAGACCCAGCTTAGGTGACACCATTTAAATAAGCATTACACATCTCCTGTGGGAATGGCATCATTTTGGAGTCTGGGGGTGCATCAGGCATGACAACAGACGGCAGTTGCTACCCTCTTGGGACACATGTTCCAGTGGCATCGAAATCTCCCCACCTTCACTCTGACATTTCCCATCACTCTGTGACTTCTGGTTTCTCTGGTCAGTGCTCTGCCCTGTAGCAGCCTCTCCGTTAGGCCTCACAGAGTCTCACTCTGCGCATTCATGGCCCAGCCCTCAGCCAAAGATGTGGAGAGTCTCCCCAACCCATCCACAGATTTATTCCTCTATAGTAACCTGCTCCATGAATTCCAGCAGCTCGGCAAGTCTGATACACCCCACATCTCTGGTCCATGGTCTGTAAAGTGTCCACAGGCTGAAGGCTAGGTAAACCGAGGCCTACCTCATGTTTCTCTTTTTGCAAGGCTCACAAGCCTGCACTGCCAGTTGTTCAGTGCTTGAAAACACTGTCCTCAAAAAAAAAAAAAATGCCTAGTTTTTATAGTCATTTAGGGCAAGAGTATAAGTTTGCTATCACTCTCCCATGGCCTAAAGTGGAATCGTATGCTTTTATTTTTAATGACCCCATTTTATTCCATTATATGGGCTTAACTTAATTCTAGTGGATTTTTAAGTGAAATTTATTTCCTATGGAGCAATGAGAGATTTAAATGTAAGATTTAGAGATTATACTCACAATGTATGCTTGCTTCACTCGGTGCTGTCAGCTTCCTTCCTTCCTTCCTTCCTTCCTTCCTTCCTTCCTTCCTTCCTTTCTTCCTTCCTTCCTTTCTTCTTTTCTTTCCTTCCCTTCCTTCCCTCCCCTTCCCTCCCTCCCTTCCTCCTTCTTTCCTTCCTTCCCTTTCTGTCTCTTTCTTTTCTCTTCTCTTTTCTTTCTTTCTTTCTTTCTCTTTCTTTCTTTCTTTCTTTCTTTCTTTCTTTCTTTCTTTTCTTTCTCTCTTTCTCTCTTTCTTTTTCTTTCTTTTTCTTTATTTCAACTGGATCTTGCTCTGTCACCCAGGCAGGCTAAAGTGCAGTGGCACAATCATAGCTCACTACAACCTTGAATTCTGGGGCTCAAGCAATCCTCAGGCTTCAGCCTTCTAAGTAATTAGGAAAACAGGTATGCACTACCTGTCTAATTTTTTTCATTTTTTTTTTTTTATAGAGATAGGGTCTTGCTATATTGCCTAGGTGGTCTCGAACTCCTGGCCTCAAGCAATCCTCCTGCCTCGGCCTCTCAAAAGCACTGGGATTATAGGCATGAGCCACCATGCCCAGCCGCTCTCTACTTTTATTATGGTAAAATATACATAACATCATATTGCATTAGCCAGAATTGGGTTAAAGTCCTAAACGTAAACCAATACTGTCAAGGGGGATGGGCCCACCATGACTGGCTTAGACCAGTCAGAATATACCCCCGGCAGGGCCTTGGGCTGGGGTCAGCCTCTCCTGAAGCATGTGGCCTTTAGGAAGAGCTTGGCTACCTAAACAGAATGTAAATATGTTAGGAAAAGGGAGGGGGTCTTGGGTGGGCCTTTAATTGTGTCTGCAACAGCTCCCCAGCCCTCAAATACGTAGGCAGCTGGGTTCCAAGTAAGAGACATTTACCTGGGGAGAAATTCGTTTTGTCTGAATAAAGTAATAAGAATCTTAACTGGAGATCAAGTTTCCTAACAAAATTTTCAACCCTCTGTCATCAACTACAAATCAAACTCTAATGTAGGTAGCTGTCCTCGAGTCTTACATGTGTTCATGATTCCTTCAAGCTGGATACCATCATTCCATTATTTCTGATCATTTTTTTTTTTTTTTTTTTTTTTTTTTTTTGAGACGGAGTCTTGCTCTGTCGCCCAGGCTGGAGTGCAGTAGCCGGATCTCAGCTCACTGCAAGCTCCGCCTCCCGGGTTTACGCCATTCTCCTGCCTCAGCCTCCCAAGTAGCTGGGACTACAGGCGCCCGCCACCTCGCCCGGCTAGGTTTTCGTATTTTTTAGTAGAGACGGGGTTTCACCGTGTTAGCCAGGATGGTCTCGATCTCCTGACCTCGTGATCCGCCCGTCTCGGCCTCCCAAAGTGCTGGGATTACAGGCTTGAGCCACCGCGCCCGGCCTCTGATCATCTTTTAAAGGCCAACTCAGAAAGTGCTTCCTCTGAGAGCCTTCCCAGAACTCCAGAATCAAAATGAAATTTTCCTTTTTCTGTATTCTCTTTTATTCTGCTTTGCACAAATCGCCACTGTGTATCAAGGCTTTTTTTTTTCTTTATTGCTTTGTTTTAAAATTATAAAATAGTAGTACATCTTCCTTGTAAATAATTCAAACAATTTCTAAAGTCTATAGATTGAAAGGCAAATCTTCCCTCAGCTTATCCCTCAACCCCAGCCTCACTTCCCAGCAACAACCACTAGAAATAATTTGCTTTCAATCCTTCTAACCCTTCTTAGTGATACTGAAATCTGTAAAGAGAGGCAAATTTGTCATGTTGTAGTAATTTTTATAAAAACAGGATCACACTATGTGTGATTCATGCATATGACATTCTATGACTTGCTGTTTTCACTTATCAGTACAGTAAGGACATCTTTCCATGTCAGTGGATACAGATCTGGACATCATTGTTTCTATGGCCTGTGTGCTATACCAGTTTGGGGCATTTTCATTCTTTCTATAATTAATCCTCTGATGATGAGAACTTAAGTTATTTCTACTTTTTCACATTTCAAACAACGTTGCCAGGAACCCCCTTAGTGTGTGTGTGTGTGTGTGTGTTTGTGTGTGTGTGTATGTATGTGTGTGTGAGTGCGTGTCTTTGTCTATACATGCCAATATTTCTTCAGGATGGACCCTTAGAAATAAAATTACTGGGCCAGGCGCGGTGGCTCAAGCCTGTAATCCCAGCACTTTGGGAGGCCGAGACGGGCAGATCACGAGGTCAGGAGATCGAGACCATCCTGGCTAACATGGTGAAACCCCATCTCTACTAAAAATACAAAAAACTAGCCGGGCGAGGTGGCAGGTGCCTGTAGTCCCAGCTACTCCGGAGGCTGAGGCAGGAGAATGGCATAAACCCGGGAGGCAGAGCTTGCAGTGAGCTGAGATCCAGCCACTGCACTCCAGCCTGGGTGACAGAGCGAGACTCCATCTCAAAAAAATAAAATAAAATAAAATTACTGGGTCAAGAAATAGGTGATTTTAAATTTTGATAGCCACTGCCAAATTTTATGAGAATGTTTGGGGGCCAACTGCTGCTTGTATAAGATAAGTAATTTCCAGATGTCTAGACTTTATAAACCAATAAAATGTAAAAGAAAAAGAAGCCCAAATTGTGAAGATAACATAAAGTAGCCAACATTTTATTTTTCTCTGTAAGGATACTTTAAAAAATCAAGTACTAATTATTAGGCTGGAAGCATGTGAAAATAGCAACTTTTTTGTTCTTTTACACACCCAAACAGTTCATTTATTCAACAAAGATATATTGAGCTGGGAAATACTAGGTAGGCAAAGATATTTAAAAATAACACAAAAGTTTCTGATTCAAGAAAGAAACTTTTAGTATTTTAGGAAGGCCAGGCATCTATCTAAGCAATTAGAATACAATGTGATGGGTATCAGAATAAGCAAACATGAGATGTATCAGGAAGTCAGAAGAAAGCGGAACTAACTTTGGGAGGTGTCCTGCCTCCTGGCAAATGTGCACATGTTCTTGTGACAGCGGTATACAAGCACAGCACAAGTACATGCACTCCAAAGTGGCACTTTTGTATGTCAAAATAGCCCAATGTCTGCTATTTCATATGGTTTAATGTAGTCCTATGAGCATGATTTCATGAAAGAATGATACATACATTCACACAATCACACATGCATGCACATGCACACACACACACCTTTGTTTACTTTTTTCATCTTACTATGATGGGTAAATACCCAGTTTTATGTCCACTGACATGGAATCCTTGGCCAGCTCCCCCTCCCACCACCACTGCCAGTGACTGTCTGTTCTGTAAGGAGAGAGGTTTCTGTCACAGAAAGAGCAACAGGAGGCGGAGGAAATCGAGATGAAATGGCATGTGTTCCTGACCTAGGTCCCTAGCACTGGTTGTGAGCCCTGTGAAGAATGGGTTAGAGGCAGAGCTGATGGGTCTGCGTGAGAGGACCTGGGCCACACTTGGCATAAGCAGGACCCCAGGAGCACAGTGACACAGGTTCCTGACTCTAGTCCTCTCTCCTTCTCCATGGGATCTGGCTCCATTCCCAGGTAGCCTGGGGAGCAGGAAGAGCCAGCCCTCTTGCTGTAGCACAGTGCTCCCAAGTAGCGCTCCCCAGCAGCGTGTGTGCAGGGGAAACGGGCCATCTGCGAGTCCACAGGAGCACAGGCAGGAGTGGGCCAATGAGGATGGAGGGGGTCACGTGAGGATGAAGGGGGCCGCATGACAGAGGAGTGGGCTGCGTGAGGATGTGCTGGGTGCTCTCAAGGCTCTTCGTGGAGACGCCCGGGAAGGCCCGAGTGATCCATGTGATAGCAGGGCAGCAGCACTGTCTCTTTTACTGGGCAGCTTGGGGGCTGCTGAGATAAATAACATCTGGGCTTACCATTTCATTCGAAGGCTCTGCCTACAGATTTTAAGCTCCTTGAAACCGTGGACTGTATCTTCATCAACTTTCATTCCATGCCCTGGCCCAACCCAGGCCTCCCAGGTAATAGGTGCTCAGTTCACTTCCTTGTGATAGTATAGGCCCTATGCCTGGAGATGGCAAACTTTCCCTGTAAAAGCTTGATAGAAACTAGCTTAGGCTTTGCCTGCCAGGCATTCTCTGCCACGTCTATTCAGTTCTACTGTTGCTGCGTGACATTGGCTGTAGACAATATATTAACAAATAGCTGTGCCTATGTTCCAGTAAAACTTTATTGACACAAGCAGATGGCAAGTTGGTTTGACCCAAGGACCATGGCTTGTGAATTCCTGCCTATACTATGGGGGAAAGAGCAAGAGCAGGCTGTCTTAAGATCAAATCCTAGCTTCCGAGCTGTGTCACCTGGTAAGCAACTTCACCTCTTTGAGCCTTAGTTTCTCCCAGTGGAAAGTGGGGATGGTAATTGCTACCTTCAGAATTATTGTGAGAGTTAAACGAAATAGTGAATAAAGGGCATCTAGCAGAGCCCTGGTCTGTAGATGTCAGAGGGCTCAAGAACTGCTAGTTTTCACTGAGTGTGAATGCCGGATCCCACCTCACAACCCACCTTCGTTTCTGCAGCCGTGTCCGGGGAATACCATGAAAAAGCATGAGGCAGGATTTTAAGGGCTGACAGAATGAAATGCATGAGACATTGATTTGATTTCAATACAAGCACTGGGCAGAGACATAATGTCCCTGGTCTTCCTTACATGTAGCCTTCAGGTGTCAGTTCAGTAGCATCCTGGTTTTATTACATTCATCACAAGCAGCTTAAAGCTTCCAAAAACACAGTCCTAGACAGATGTTGAGCCTGTCTAGGGATTAGAAATATCCTTTTCCATTAAGCATAAATTAACTTAATCACCAGGTATAAAAGATAAGCAACATAAACAGCATTCCCTGAAGCTTTCATTAAAATTAAAATTCTACTTAAAATTTAGCTTGTATTTTCTAGGACTTGAACCCCTTCAAAGAGATAATATCGGCTGTAAATTTTCACACTGACAGAGTGGCAGAGATGACTGTGCTAGGGACAGTGATGTACTATGTAATTTAACTGTGCCTCCTGGTCTTCTTTTTGCCAACGGACAGATCCGTACATTTTAAAGAAATAATTAGTGTCAGTAAGATTTGGTCTTTGACCATTTTCAGAAGCAGTCAGATGATTAAAAAAAAAAAAGACTCTAAGTCAAGATTACTAAGGGCAAAGTGCTTAAAGTCTTGTCATCCAGATTAATGCTATGGAAAATGCTCTTATGATAAAATAAACAAAAAGGGAGTCATGGATAAGAAATCATCAGGAGACTTCTAAACCCAAACCTTCTTGCTTCCCCTTGTCTAGGGTGGAGCAGGGTGAGTGGAGAATGAGTATAGCAGCCAGAGTTCACTGAAGTCTTTACCAAACTTTGCAGGAGAAATTACCTTGAAGGCAATTCAGCAGAGTCACTGTGGGTTTGTGGAAAGAATGTTGAAATCAGATGAGCCTGGCTTTGAATTCTAGTGCTTTTTTTTTTTTTTTTTTCTTGACTCTGATCTTGGCCAAGTCTCATGATTTCTCTAAATCTCAGGTTCCTCATATGTAAAATGAGGAAACTAATGCCTTTCCCCAGGATCTTTATGGGGCTTAGAGATCACCCACTTAGAGGGTGCCTCAAACTCATCACATTCTAAGTGCTTACTAAATGCTTGATATCATGCATGTGTTGAATATCTGCCCTGTGCCAGATTCTGGACTAGCCACTGAGGATCTAGAAAGTCACAAAAGACAGCCCCCACTCTCAAGATGCTCCCAGATCCAATAGTGTATTGAGACAGACACAATTTAGGGTGACAAGTTCAACAGTGGATGTGTATGCAAGGTATAGAAGGGACTCAGGCAAGGGAGTGGTGTCCTCTGTGCTAAGTTTTAGTGACACACGACACCCACATGGACTGTGGGGCAGAGACAGGCATTCCGCGCAGAAGGGAGAGCTTATGTGAAGGCAGAGAGAGACACAGAGAGCATTTCCTATTTGGGGGATCATAAGCAGTATGGTATTGCTGGACAGGGAGGAGGAGCAGGGGAATGGTAAGGGTGGAGGATCTCCTGATGTGCTTGTGTATCCTCGGGACCTGGGTTTGAAGTGTTCTGGATGATTCCTCAGGTTGACCACAGAGACCTGACAGGCAGTACATGGTCTCCAGACCAGAAGGCATCTCTTCCAAAAGGAAATTCCACCGTTACCTTTAACAGAGCTGCATATTTGAGATGGATCTAACAGTACAGTAGATGAGCGGCCCAGGCACCTGGGTCGTAGGCCCTGCTCTGTCTACCTGCCTAAAAACTCATGTAAGTTCCCTGGGAGCAGGATCACTGTGTCTAATTCAGCTTGGAGTGCCTGGGCTGGGGCTTCTTACATAGTAGAAGCTTGCAAATATTTGCTAATGCTTCGGTGCCCTATCCATACAGTGAGGTAACCACCCGTATGCTGCTTCCCTCAAAGGGCTATTATTTTTTTAAAAATTAATTTGTTTATTATACTTCAAGTTCTGGGATACATGTGCAGAAGGTGCAGGTTTGTTACATAGGTATACACGTGCCATGGTGATTTGCTGTACCCATCAACCCCTCATCCACATTAGGTATTTCTCCTAATGCTATCCGTCCCCTAGCTCCCCACCCCCGACAGGCCCAGGTGTGTGATGTTCCCCTCCCTGTGTCCATGTGTTCTCATTGTTCAACTCCCACTTACGAAGGAGAATATGTGGTGTTTGTTTTTCTGTTCCTGTGTTAGTTTGCTGAGAATGATGGTTTCCAGCTTCATCCATGTCCCTGCAAAGGACATGAACTCATTCTTTTTTATGGCTGAATAGTATTCCGTGGTGTATATGTGCCACATTTTCTTTATCCAGTCTTTCATTGATGGGCATTTGGGTTGGTTTCAAGTCTTTGCTATTGTGAATAGTGCTGCAATAAACATACATGTGNGTTACATAGGTATACACGTGCCATGGTGATTTGCTGTACCCATCAACCCCTCATCCACATTAGGTATTTCTCCTAATGCTATCCGTCCCCTAGCTCCCCACCCCGACAGGCCCAGGTGTGTGATGTTCCCCTCCCTGTGTCCATGTGTTCTCATTGTTCAACTCCCACTTACGAAGGAGAATATGTGGTGTTTGTTTTCTGTTCCTGTGTTAGTTTGCTGAGAATGATGGTTTCCAGCTTCATCCATGTCCCTGCAAAGGACATGAACTCATTCTTTTTTATGGCTGAATAGTATTCCGTGGTGTATATGTGCCACATTTTCTTTATCCAGTCTTTCATTGATGGGCATTTGGGTTGGTTTCAAGTCTTTGCTATTGTGAATAGTGCTGCAATAAACATACATGTGCATATGTCTTTATAGTAGAATTATTCATAATCTTTAGGATATATATCCAGTAATGGGATTGCTGAGTCAATTTTTTTTTCTCCTGAGATGGAGCCTCTGTTTCCCAGGCTGGAGTGCAGTGGCGCAATCTCGGGTTACTACAACCTCCACATCCTGGGTTCAAGCGATTCTCCAGCCTCAGCCTCCAGAGTAGCTGGGATTACAGATGCCAACTACCATGCCCGGCTAATTTTTTGTATTTTCAGTAGAGACAGAATTTTGCCATGTTGGCCAGGCTGGTCTCGAACTCCTGACCTCAAGTGATCTGCCCACCTCAGCCTCCCAAAGTGCTGGGATTACAGACATGAGCCACTGCACCTGGACACTTACAGGGCTATTCTGAGAACCAGGGGCATAACAGGGATGGAAGAACTTTGTAAAGTCTCAGAGTTTATTCAAATATAGTATGTGATCACCATTATTATTGTTAAAAAGAGTCACATACCGATTAGAACCTATACCAATGTTGAAAAACCAGTTTGCCCACGCATTAAAAAAATATCTTTATGACTATTCCTGGCTCTCTTTTTTAACAAAACTCAGGATTTACACTTTAAAAATACAAACAAATGCAAACCACCTAGTTAAATTTGGTTACTTGCCTTTTTGTTATTGCAAAGTTGACTTATTAATCAAAACAATGATTATACTTGAGATGATCAAAGATTTCCAGGCTCTTTCCTATGTTATCTTAACAATGTTCATTTACAGGAAAGAATTTTTTTTGAAATTGCACTTGCCCAAAAAGCATTTCCTAAAAAAGAGACATATTTTCCTAAACATTTTTGATTGTCTTGACAGCTCAAATGTCACTTTCCCTACAAACCCACAACCCTTTGTTTTAATGATGAATGTGTTCTAAAGAAAACCACTGCTGGAAAGGGCTAAAATTGGTGTTTGATTTCGCTGTAATGATGCATCACTGTTTTCCAAACTGTTACCCTCAGCTGACGGAGGAAACTGTGAAGGAACTGGAAAGTTTCTAAAGCATTCATAAAATACAGGGACATTTTCTCCAGTAGCCAAATGTTAAAGAGCTGTTATGAGGAACAGTATTTGAAATGAAGCCATGCTGCTCCCTGCAGAAAAGTAGCATACTTTGGCCCAAGTAATAACAAAATGATATCAGAAGTACCTCATGAGAGAAAGAGTATAAGACACTTACCAAGGTCATTTGCAAAATCCAAATAGATGGGTCAGGGTCATTTGCAAAAACCCAAATAGATTAATTTTCCCCAGGACACCTACTGCTGCTCTTCTCCCTTGTGTCTGCAAAGCGAGGGAGACCACAGCTCTAGCTCTGGTTTTGCACTTGAACGCTGTATTGTGTAAGCAAATTAGTTATCCCCTTCTGGGCCTCAGTTTCCTTTTCTTTATTTTGAAATGATAATTTCTGCCCTACATACCTTACATTATTGCCTTGAGGATCCAGTGAGGTTATAGGTGAAAACCGCATCTTAGACTCCATCCACATTATTTGAGTTCCAGAATGGTGCCCTTTCCTTCCACACTCCCTTGTGTCTTCCTTTGCAGTTTCCTTTGCAGGCATTCCTCCTTTCCCAGGCATTCCTCTCTTCTGATCTGCCACCTACTCAGCTCTACCCAAGTCTTTCACCTCTAGGCCCCAACACCATCGCCTCATGGAAGACTTAGAAACCTGCCCAGAGTGCTCCGTGGGAGCTGAGTGCCCCATTCCCTGTGCCCAGCCCTCACTTTAAGCTTGCCTCGCACTGAGTGAGCTGTGTGCACGATGCCTCCACCAGATGTAACATCTTCCATGGATACATCTGCTTGTTCTGTTTTGTGTCTCTAGTTCCCAGCACAATGCCTGGAATGTAGGTACTCAATTGCCACAGACCCTGGTGGACTAAACAAAGGAGGACGAATGTGGGAATAAAGACAAAGACAAAAGAGTGTATTTGGAAAAAGGGGTCAGGGGGCTGCTTGCTTCTAGTGAACAAGGGCCCTGAGCTTCTAGAGCCCTTCTTATTTATCACGTAAAGGAAATAGGGAGTAGGGGGTGATTGTCGGTCAGCTGCTTGATTTAGTGCAGTCCTGCATGACTGCTTTCTTAGAGCAGTAGGTTCCAGATGTTCCAGTAGATAACCTCAAGAAGCACAGCACCAGGGAGTGATTGCCCTCAGCATACCTTCTGGCAGCAGGTGCAGATTTGAGTTTGCCCACATCCTGTGTTCATGATCGACAGTTTGCTGTTTGATCATTTAGCCTCCAGTGGAACTGCTGAGTTGGTCACAACCCTTAGGCTTTTGGCTCTCAGCCCTCAATTATGATTGGAAGAATGAATGAGCAAATGAAAGAATGGATCAATAAGTTGACTGTTATGGGTTGGATGGTATAATGAATGAACATATGAACACACGAAGGGATGGAAAAATAAGTTGACTAACTGTTCTGGGTTGAATGGAAGAATGAATGAACACATAAGCAAGTGAAGGAATGGTTGACTAAGCTGACTAACTGTTATGGGCTGAATCGTGTCCTCTGACAAACTCATATGTTGAAATCTTAACCCCCAGTAACTCAGAATGTGACCTTATTTGAAGATAGGGTATTTACAGAGGTGATCAAGTTAAAATGAAGTCAACAGAATAGGCCCTGGTTATCTTAGAAGGTCCTTACAAGGAGAGGAAATTTGGACACAGACGCACAGAGAGAGAAGACAGCCATCTACAAGCCAGGAAGAGAGGCCTGAAACAATAGCTCCTGGAAGACAAGCAGCACATCTGCGTGTCTGTTCTCATAATAGATGCTCCAGTGACTTGAATCAACAACTGGATGGACAAACAAATGAAGAGATGAGTAGAGAAGACTGCTGCTGAATCAAAAAATGACTTTATTAGTTACTTGAATATTTTATGAATTCCCAGCGCAGCACTGTCAAAATGGGAGATGGATTTCTGTTCATTGCTCATGAAACACCAGCTTGTGGCAGGATCTTTCACAAAAGTATTCTGCTTGGTGAGCCAGGCTGGCAGCCTTCTAACCTGGAGACGTGAAAGCCTGACTGAGCCATGTTACGATGCTGCCTTGGCCCCAGTCCTAAGTCCTAACTGACTCACTGTCCCCTGACTTACACGCTTTAGAAGAAGAGAGAACAAAAGGATCTGATGAAATGTCAGAACTGGGAGGAAACTAGGGTCATGTGTTCCAGACTGCTCATTTTAGAGATGGGAAAACTGAGATTGTTTCAGGGGAATGAGATTCCCTTGGTCTTACAGCAAGTTTGGAATGGATCTGGGACCAGAATCTGAGTCACCGGATGCTTCTTGCTCAGTCTTCTACCCACCAGAAGAAGGTGTCTTCCCCTTTTTCTTATGCATTCCACATTCCTTATGTTTGGGTGCTAGACATCTGTGTCAAACCCACATAGCCTTCTTTGTTCTCCTACTCCTTCTCTTCTTCTCTAGGAGATAGCTATAATCACCCCCACTTTACAGATGAGAATACTGAACCCCAGAAAGGCTAAGTAACTTATCAAGGCTACAAGATGAATGTCCAGCAGAATGAGGATTTTATCTTGGCCATGTCACTCCAAAACTTTTTACCATGCAATGCTTTTCTTAATTAATCTTTATCCTTAAGCCTTAGCTATTTTCCCCAATTATGTGTAACATAGTTTTAGGTATCCACTTGGTTACATATAATACATTTTTCATGGCAAGCCACCGCAGATGTGACAGTCCCCCAAGAAATTTGTAGTAAGAGTTAGTGGATTTCAAAGGCCTTGCTTGTCCTTGGAAGGTTGCTACCAAATGGAAATGAGTGAGCAGATAATCTAGACATGGCGGATAGCAGGAGTGACACATAGTGATTGCCTGAAAGAATCTGAAATGATTTTTAGATAATGGACTTAAAGGTGGTGCTCTCTGATTAGTGGAAATCCAGACTCTATCTCTCATCCTGTCTGGATTTGCATTGCTTATTTTCCTTCATCCATGGACAACTTTTTTAATAGGATCATTGAAATCTCTCTCTTTTTTTTTTTTTTTTTTTTTTTTTAGACAGAGTTTTGCTCTTGTTTCCCAGGCTGGAGTACTGGAGGTGGATTGCACTCACTGCAACCTCCACCTCCAGAGTTTAAGTGATTCTCCTGCCTCAGCCTCCCAAGTAGCTGGGATTACAGGCATGTGCCATCACACCTGGCTAGTTTTTGTATTTTTAGTAGAGAAGGGGTTTCACCATGTTGGCCAGGCTGGTCTTGAACCCCTGACCTCAGATGATCCTCCCACCCTGGCCTCCCAATTTGTGTCTCTAGTTCCCAGCACAATGCCTGGAATGTAGGTACTCGATTGCCACGAACCCTGGTGGACTGAATAAAGGAGGACAAACATGGGAATAAAGACAAAGACAAAAGAGTATATTTGGGAAAAGGGGTCAGGAGGCTCTTTGCTTCTAGTGAACAAGGGCCCTGAGCTTCTAAAACCCTTCTTATTTACTGAGTAAAGGAAATAGGGAGTAGGGGGTGGTTGTTTGTCAGCTGCTCGAAATGTTGGAAATACAGACGTGAGCCACCGTGCCCGGCCAAAATCTCTGTATTTTACTGTGGTGGTGGTCTCCAGGAGCTTTAGGAAGGCAGACAGAGCTTTTTACTCCTCTCTGGACCCCATCACCTGGCACAATACCTGCTCCCTGGAAGGTATACCACAAATATCTATGAAACAGTCAATGAACTTTTCATTTTGGAACCACTGAAATTTTAAAAGTAATAGTCTCTTCTGATTATTGCTCATGTATGGCCTCTGGGCTGGCATTGAGCCTCCTTCCCCTTTCCCTTTTCCCTTTCCAACCTGTCCTACACATAGGATTTCCAGCAAAGCACAATCCACATATTTCCTAGCAGATTAAAAAAAAAAAAATCCTCCTCGTGTTTGTGTGTGCCTGTTTTGCACTGGTCTCTGTGCTAAGTCTAAGGAAACACACTAGGTTTCACCTTCCAGGAGCACCCATCTTAATGGGAGGCTTCAACAAATAACTCAGATAGGATAAAGACCAAGACAAGTGTTAAATGAGGCACTGGTGATGAGCAGGGCAGAGAAGAAAGAGTGATTAATTCTGCCTGGAGGGATCAGGGGAGGGTTCATGGAGAAGACAGATATTTTTTTAAAAAAAATTATTACATAAATGGATTCTGAGCAGCTGACATCCCAAGTTCCCATGCTACACAAGAAACTCAGAAATAGAGTTCACTGTTTCCAATTCTGGCTGTTTAGGCTGCTGACTCAGATTCAGATTCATAGCTTTGAGGAGAAGAGTCTAAAAAATAATTAGAGATACAAATCTCCATGACAATTTCCTGTTATTAGGAAAGTGATTGAAGGTCATTTGAAAATATTGCCTAATCTCATTACTTCCAGTTTCCCATAGTCCTGTGTGAAATATTTTTAAGCCCATATTTGTGTTGAAATTAATAGAAAAAGTATCACCCTATTTTATTGTGATCTCAGTAGTTAACTTCATGGCAAACAAAAGATTATAGATGAAAAAGCTTTGAATTGGTTACTATGAATTTATTCTTTAACAACTCAGAAGGTCATAGACTAAAGTCAGATTGTATATCAAGGGTCTTAAAATGTTAATACTTGTTGACTCAGAAATTTCACTTCTAAGAATTTGCACCAAAGATATAATCCAAAATTATGAGAAGGATTTTTTTGCATAAATAAGTTCATCCAAGCAGTGACAAATTGGAAACAATGTAAATATGGGTTAGCTTGAGGGGCAGTTATTCTGTCATTAAAGATGATGTCTATAAGTAAACTTGATGATATGGCAAAAATCCTTATGATAAAATGTTAAATGGCCAGGTGCAGTGGCTCATGCCTGTAATCCTAGCATTTTGGGAGGCCAAAACAGGCGGATTGTCTGAGCTCAGGAGTTCAAGGCCAGCCTGGGCAATATGGTGAAACCTTGTATCTACTAAAAATACAAAAAATTAGCCAGGCGTGGTGGTATGTGCCTGCAATCCCAGCTACTTAGGAGGCTGAGGCACGAGAATAGTTTGAACCCTGGAGATGGAGGTTGTAGTGAGCCGAGTTTGTGCCATTGCACTCCAGCCTGGGTGACGGAGCAAGACTTTATCTCAAAAAAAAAAAAAAAAAAAAAAAAAAAATTAAATGTAAAAACAGGTTTTAAAATCGCATGTATAGTGTGACTTCGGCTATGTGAAAATATTATGTGCATCTAAGAGGAGTGGAAAGGGATTTATCAAAATACTAAAAGTGATAATTTCTGGATAGCGAGATTACATATAAGACTTTTGTTCTCTTGCCTATATATTTCTATATTTTTCATGTGTTCTACAGAGAGATATAATATTACAATATTAGAACCAGTGATATTAGAGAGAACCCCTACAATTGGACTCACCACTAGTGAGCAAAGTACAGCATAGGCCAGCACATTCTGAGGGTCTAGGGAACAATCCAGAAAGTTGAGCTTTTCAAAGTGAAAGAACATAACAAAACAAACTTGGATTTGTTTGTGTCTGTATCTCTGGGTCCAAAATGGCAGAAGGAGCATTGACGTCCATACATGAGTCAACACTGGCAACTAGACACTGGTGGCCTCATGGTTTCATGAGCTCAGGTTATTCACGGCTGGACCCAGATAGCACGAAGGTGTGTGGGGACTAACACCTGCTGCCCTGGTAGAAAAAGGAAACAAAGGGCCGGGCGCGGTGGCTCAAGCCTGTAATCCCAGCACTTTGGGAGGCCGAGACGGGTGGATCGCGAGGTCAGGAGATCGAGACCATCCTGGCTAACACGGCGAAACCCCGTCTCTACTAAAAAATACAAAAAACTAGCCGGGCGAGTTGGCGGGTGCCTGTAGTCCCAGCTACTTGGGAGGCTGAGGCAGGAGAATGGCGTAAACCCGGGAGGCGGAGCTTGCAGTGAGCTGAGATCCGGCTACTGCACTCCAGCCTGGGCGACAGAGCGAGACTCCGTCTCAAAAAAAAAAAAAAAAAAAAAAAAAAGGAAACAAGGGCATGGCAGGGGCCAGTCAAATGGGCAGGGATCCTGGGCAGGTTGTCTCCTAGTGGGAAACAAGGTACCAACCAGGGACAAGGGCAGAAGCCCAGTTGGAGGAAATTGACATGGCTCCATGAGGATGGGGTTGGTAGCTACCAGAGCCTGAGATTTCCAGACTTAAGTCAGAAAGAACACCACCAGGGCAAAGGCGATTGTTGGGCCTGGACTGGCTCAAGGCTCCAACAGGGCTGAGTCTGCTGGTGTGGCTCTAAATGGGCCGCACATTAAACATGTAAGAATGTATCAGGCTGGGCGCGGTGGCTCACGCCTGTAATTCCAGCACTTTGGGAGGCCGAGGCAGGCAAATCACAAGGTCAAGAGATTGAGACCAGCCTGGCCAATATGGTGAAACCCCATCTCTACTAAAAATACAAAAATTAGCTGGGCGTGGTGGTGGGTGCCTGTAGTCCCAGGTACTCAGGAGGCTAAGGCAGGAGAATGGCTTGAACCCGGGAGGCGGAGGTTGCAGTGAGCCAAGATCATGCCACTGTACTCCAGCCTGGTAATAGAGTGAGACTCGGTCTCAAAAAAAAAAAAAAAAAAAAAAAAAAAAAAAGTATCAAAGCCACACCGTTGCAGATGTCCCCTGGATGATCATTATGAAATATAGAAATAGTTTTAGTTGTTAGTATTTTCTACAAACAGAAAATGCCGTTTCCCAAGATAACTCTGTCATGAATATGGGAATTAAAGCGATTTATGTTTCATGGACGGACTTAGCCTGGGCGTTAAGCTGAATTGGCCTGTATATTTAACCTACGTTGTATTTGGTATCCCTGAGCTCGGCTGGAAAACCCTGCAAACCCCAAGCTATAAAATGACAAGATAAATGTCACTCCATTCAAAGCAGAGAAGAAAAGATACACCTCAATATTCTCTTTCAATACTTTACATTTACCTAATCCTGGTAATTGTACCATCTGATTTGATTTTACTGACAGATTCACGAAGTATAGACATGGCAGAACCAGAAAGGATGGTGACTGCCTTATACCAGCCACTGGGTGCCTATGGGATATATGTGTGTGTAAAATTAGTGTTTAAAACATTTTATAAAAAATAATGTGTATAAAAATAAATACATGTAATCTCATATTCATATGTTACATGTATATATTTATATAAAATCTCACCTAATCTTCACTACAACCTTACAAGGGAGGTATTACCCTCATTTTAACTATAAGAAAACAGAAGATCTGAAGAGTTAAGTGACTTGCCCAAGTCACACCGCATCTCAGTGACAGAGTTGGGATTTGAACCCAGTTTTGAGTTTAAAGCAGGTGCTGCTTTTACCAGTGCCATTCAGCTTTGCCATACATATGAGAGGTACTTTCCAGCCAAGCCCTGGGGACTGCCAAAGATTTAGCTAAGTGTTCTTCCCATGCCCTCAGGATTTCTGTGTTCTAAAAAACCCAAGAGCAAAAAGCAGCACGGCAGGATGGAAAGAGTGGGACTCAGGCTCCAATCCTGACTCTCCTATTTGTTGTGTGATGCTGGGCAAGCTCATCTCTTTAATTTTTAGTTTTCCTCTCTATAAAATAGGGAGACTATTGCACTGCAGGAGTGGTATGAAGATTAGAGGATCTATGTGAAATACATTGCAGTTTCAGGTACATTGCAGGCCTCTGACAGTTGGCCCATTGTGACTATTACCTTCGGACCGAGGCCATCAGACAATGTGTCTGAACTTCTGGATAAGGAAATGTGGTTACAGCAGTCATAGGAAAGCCCCCAAGCAGCTGGGCTCATTTGAGATAAGAGTCCCAGGGGTAGATGATATAGTCTATAATGTAGAACCTGCAGATATCCCCGTCTGATAACCTGTGACTCTGTGAGAGAGAGAAAACGCTTGCTGAATGTCAGAGCAGAAAAGGCTCTAGAATTTCCCAACACAATGACGAACTAGAAGTCCACAGAGAATGGCATGGCTGACCATTCCTGTGGCCACTGACCATTCCTGTGGCCCTGGGTCTGCTGTTCAACTCCCATCTGTGTCAGAAAAGAAGCATCTGGACTCCACTAAAAACACACAAATGGAGGCTTGCTGATGACTCACTCAAACTCACAGTACAGACACGAAAAAGGAGAATGAGATAAACCCGTCAACATCCCATTAAGGACCTTTAAAACAAAAACTCCGTAGAAACTCCAGGCTAAACAGATCAAGCATTAACCCAGCTGCACACAATTAAAGACATACTAAGCCTAGAGTGGGACACGGGGAATTGAAACAGTCTGTGAGAAACATCTTTTTCTCCAAGGTTCCTAACTACTGTAGTTTAGCTAATGCTTAGAGGGAAATGCCTCACAGAACAATGGAAAAAGTAAGAACTCAGGAGTCAGGCAGACTTTTATTCAAAACCACCTCCATCATGGTACACCTGTGCACTCCGGTAACTTAAAAGGATGTTCTTAAAGAATAGTGAAGTCCAGAGAAATATGTTCATCATAGTTTGGGTGGAGGAAAAAGCTTTCAAAATAACAAATACTGAGGATCTATTTTATACAGATAAGGAAGGATAGGCACCAAAATGTTAACTGGTTGCTTCTGGGCTGTAGGATGAGAAATGGTTTTTATTTTCATCTTGATTGTCCATGGTTTTATTTTTTCTTTATAGAGGATATATATTATTTTTATAAAGAGAGAAAAGCAATGAAAGTAATTTTTGTGTAATCACACAATAGATCTTCTGTGTCTAACAATATTACAGACTAGATAGCTGAAGAAACTCCACCAGTACATGCTGGCCAAAACATAAATAAATAAAATATTAAAAAACGAATGTAGGAATGTGCTGACAGGAAAGTACGAAAAATTATCAGAAGCCAGAAGCACTGAGAAAACACAAAGCAATGAGGAAACACAGCTTCAGAGGGGGTGAGCAGGTGTTGAAACTGGGGTTTCCGTGAAAGCATCTGACAATCCCTTGTGGCCTAGACCTTGGGCCCACAAGGAGACAAGAAACAAAGTCTAGAGACCCAACAATCAGGGAAATTAGATTGGAAACTCCCACATAAAACCAGGACCACTGAAAGATCACATTCTCAGTGAGTGAACCAGGAAAAACCCATCCCGCAGGGCAATATAGGGATACTTGCCAGTGTTGGCCTTGGCTCTCGGGGGAGGGAAAGACAGTGTCTTCTTTAAGAGCCATAAGCCCAATCTCACAAGAGTTTGGAGCTGGAATTCACATTATCTGTGTGACTTGAAAAACAGAATACTTACAATTTAGTTTAAAGCTGTTCTAAGTTGTTAGTGTTCCCAGACACATGACAGAAGCAAACACAGTTCTTTTCTGATAAAATGCACTTTAAGGCTGGGACTGTAAGAATTCCTACCAATGAAGATCCAAAGGGTAGCCTTAGCCAGAGCAATCAGGCAAGAGAAAAAAGGAAAAGGCCTCCAAATAGGCAAAGAAGAAGTCAAACTATTTTTCTCCACTGATGATGTAATTCTATACCTAGAAAACCCTAAAGACTCTGCTGAAAGGCTACTAAGAACTGATAAACGATTTTAGTAAAGTTTCAGGATACTAAATCAGTGTACAAAAATCAGTAGTATTGTCTATATACCAATAATGTCCTGGCTGAGAGTCAAATCAAGAGCATGATCCCATTTACAATAGCCACAAAGAGGATGAAATACCCAGCAGGGTGTAGTGGCTCACTCCTGTAACCCCAGCACTTTGGGAGGCTAAGGTGGGAGGAACTCATGAGCCCAGGAGTTCAAGGCCAGCCTGGGCAATATGAAGACCCCATCTGTATACACCTGTAGTCTCAGCTAGTCAGGAGGCTGAGGTGGGAGGATCACTTGAGTCCAGGAGGTTGAGGCTGCAGTGAGCCATGATAGTACCACTGCCCTCCAGTCTGGGCAACAGAGTGAGACCCTATCTCAAAAATAAATAAACAAATAAAAATAGAATAGGAACTCAGTGGGTTTAATGGCAGATTAGACTCACTTGAAAATAAATTAGAGACCTGATAGATAACTGAAAGATACATTTGAAGCAACCACCCAGAATTTAGCATAAACAAATAATAAGATGGAAAACACAATGGAAGAATTTTATGAATGGAGGATAGAATAAGAAGGTCATACATTCAATGGGAGTTCCAGAAGGAGATAATAGAAAGAATGCAGAGAGTTGGTATTCAAAGAAGTTAAAGCTGAGAATTTTCCAATGAGAATAGAAACGAAAAACATCAATGATCAGATACAGGAAGCCCACTGAATTTCAAACAAAATAAAAAGAAATCCATGGGTAGATATATTGTGAAACTGCTAAATACCAAAGACAAAGAAAAGATCATAAAAGCTGCCAGAGATACAAGGCAGATTATATGCTAAAACACAGTGGTAATTACAGTGACAGCTGACTTCACAACAGTAACAATGCAATTCAGAAGTCAGTGAAATCTGTTTGAGTGTTCAGAGAAAATAACTGAAAACTTAGAATTATGTACTCTATGAACCTGTCTTTCAAGAGAAGAGGCAAAATAAAGACCCTTGAGTACTAGGACAAACAGACCCTCACTAAAGGCAAGGTGCTCTAGTTAAATGCTAAATTTAGGTCCAGAGGCCATTGGGACTATCAGGAGACACCCTTGTGTGATGTGGAGAGTGTAATAAACACAGGCATTGGAGAGGCTGTCCTGCTTTCAAATCTCACTTACTAAGCATAAGTACTTTTTGAGCCATTCTTGTCACTCATTGGCTACTGTTTCTTCCTCCATAAAGGAGGGGAAATAGTGTCTATTGCATAGGGTTATTGACAGAGTTAAATAAGATACAACATAAATCTCCTAAGAGACATTTAGAAGGGTAATTTTTAAATTTATTCATTCAACATGTGTTTACTAAGCATATGATATGCGTGTGGCACTGTCTTTAGTCACTGAGAATGTAACAGAGAATGAAACAGACAAAAACCCAGATCTCATGCAGCTTACATTCTAGTGGTGGTGGGATAGAAGGAGGGAGAAAATGGAGGAAAAAATTAATTAAAATGTAGAGTGGGCCTGGCAAGGTGTCTCATGCTTGTAATCTCAGCACTTTGGGAGACCGAGACAGGAGGATTGCTTGAGGCCAGGAGTTCAAGACCAGCCCAGGCAACATAGTGAGACCCTGTCTCTACAAAAAATATAAATAAATTAGCTGGGCATGGTGGTGCGCCTGTATTCCCAACCACTTGGGAGGCTGAGGCAGGAGGATCTTTTGAGCCCAGGCATTCAAGGCTGAAGTGAGCTTTAATTGTGCCACTGTATTTCAGCCTGGGCTGGATCTCACCACATTCCTCAGCTGCACATGTGGATGTGTTGAGTGAAGTCTAAACCATATATTAGCTACTCAGGAGGCTGAGGCAAGAGGATTGCTTGATCCCAGAGGTTTGAGGCTGCACTGCTGGGGATGGCCAGAGTGACCTACTCCCATTAAGTGCCATGCCCAGGCAGCCCACCGTGCCTGGCCCATCGGTGGACACATGGCCATCAAGCACTTGACCTTGGGTTGCTCCGTGATGGGAGGGATAGGACCCTGCATTGCCAGAGCCCCCACGCTGGCAGCCACTTCGCCTTCCAGGCCTGGCCCTGCCCCACCCTCTCAGGCCTGTCATTCCCTTGGGCCTATGGTTTCCTGCCCTGGCTCCCTGTTCCACTTCAGCCACCTCTGCTATCCCCATTGCAGCCAGTGGGGTTACCCCATCTGCCTGAAGCCCCCACATCCCCTTTTCAGGGCCAAAGAGGCAGCAGCAGTGCCTCCTGGCCCCTCACTTGATAACAAGGTTCCCCAGCCTCGTTTTTTCTCAAGCACCATCTCTCCCTTTCTAGCTTCCCAGCTCTTCTGTCTGTGGGGGTGGGAGTGGTGACAGCAGATTTTAAGAATGGGAGAATGGAGCCGGGCATGGTGGCTCATGCCTGTAATCCCAGCACTTTGGCAGGCTGAGGCAGGTCACTTGAGGTCAGGAGCTCAAGAGCAGCCTGGCCAACATGGTGAAATCCCGTCTCTACTTAAACAAACAAACAAAAAAGCCGGGTGTGGTGGCAGGTGCCTGTAGTCCCAGCTACTTGGGAGACTGAGGCATGAGAATTGCTTGAACCAGGGAGGCAGAGATTGCAGTGAGCTGAGATTGCATCACTGCACTCCAGCCTGGGTGACAGATCAAGGCTCCATCTAAAAAAAAAAAAAAAAAGGAATAATAGAAGAAAAAGAGGGAAGGGAGGAAGAGGAGAAAAGAGAAGGAAGAAAAAGGAAAAACATTCATTTGATGGGGAGAAATGCAGTGAAATGAGGGAAAACACAGCAGCAGAGGCTGTGCCCGGTACAGTCAGAACCAAAGGGAAACTGAGTACCCAGGGATGCATCAGAGTGGAGACATGGGCAGAGAAAGCTTCCCTGAGGAGGTGGCCTTAAGGGCTCTCCTG
The DNA here is from genome assembly GCF_001698545.2 of Rhinopithecus bieti. NCBI lineage: Eukaryota > Metazoa > Chordata > Mammalia > Primates > Cercopithecidae > Rhinopithecus > Rhinopithecus bieti. The sequence continues at coordinate 667,999 of NW_016807962.1, forward strand.
CAATTGAGAACACCTTCCAGGGGCAGCTGGAGACTTCGTGTGTGTGTGTGTGTGTGTGTGTGTTTGTGTGTGTGTGTGTGTGTCTGGAGGGAAACGCCTGGGAAGGTGGGCTTGTGGGATGTAGGGGTAGCCAAGAGGCAACATTCAGCAGGGACTTGCAGAGTGGGCTGGAAGCCTGGTGAGAAGGGAAAATTAGATCAATCTGGAGTCATCGCAGAGGTGATGGTCGGAGCACTGATGAGGCTGAGTATCTGGAGAGAAGAGAGAGAAAAATGAGCCGAAGACAGGACCTAAAGAATGACCGCAGTCCCCGGAAGAGGCAACAGCGAAGAGCGGCTCGGCTTGCTCAGATTTGAGCCTCAGTTCTACCGCATGCTAGCTGTGTGATCTCAAGTGAGGTACTTAACCTCTCCGGGCCTCAGTGTCCTGCCTCGCAGTCTTGTTATGAAGTCTAAAAGCACCCAGTGGATATCAGCTGTGGAAAACCAGTACGGTTTTATTTTTTCATAACTGGAAAAAAACTACTGCAAGCACATAGCCTCTGTGTGGGGGTGAGCCATGCCTTCCCTCACAAAGGTCCCCGTTTTGATCTTTTCCTGTGTGGGCATGGCTGGCTGGCTGACATTCTTAGTCATTCAGGTTTCCTTAATAAGTCTATTCACTGCTAGACTGTTAGGTCAAACGCAAATTAATGTGGCCTGAATCAAATTTGTGGAATAGGTGATTGGTTGACATTGACTTTACAGAGCCGGTTTGGGAAGCGGTCATAAGGAAAAGACCTACAGCTGACTCAAGGCCGTGGTCTGTAGTGCGCAGTTGGTTCGTGCCTCAGATCCCTGCACGCGTTTTTCTTTTGGCGTGGGATGGCCATGACACCCACAAACAGAGCCCCATTCCCAGGCTAGCCAGAGCAACGTTTCCGAAATGATCTCACCTGGAACGCCTGTTTCTCTTGCGGCGGGTGGAGGAGGTGCTTCCTCCTGCCTCAGGGCCGGGGTCTGCATGGTCATCCCTGCCACTGCCCCCTGCCCCCCGCCAGGACCACGCACTGAAGTTCAGGCACCTGCAGATGGCCTCCTGCACGCCCATCTGTGCAACCTCGGACCCAGAAGCGTGAGTCCTGACTCATGTCCCGACCCGGGAGAAGTGTGAGTTCTGAATCATGTCCTGACTTCCAGGAGAAAAAGGGCCTTGGAGTGGGGACATGAGAGGGAAGAGGTAGGAGAGAAAGTGACACCGAAGAGGTTGGGCACCAAGACTGTGTGTGAGATGGGATTGCTGAGGGCTGCGGCAGGGGCTGTGGAACTGACCTCCAGGCGTGTCAAGAGGAAGGTGACTAAAAGTGAAGGGCTGAGGGGTGGGTTCCTGGCCCACAGTTGGGAACTCTAAGCTAAAGCCACCTAGCCCTGGAAAGGGGAGTCCGTGGTGGGCACCATAGGAATGTGTCTATTCTTTCCAGATACCTGCTGCACTGGACCAAGGTGAAAGCATTCCCAGCATTCCACATCTTGGGTGGGAGCCAGAGGCAGAATTCAACAACTCCTGGTTATTCAGTTAGAGATAACAGAACCTGTAGATGGCGGAGCACACACAACCAAACGGACACATACAGATACAATGAAACACAGTCACACAAACCTACACAACCACACATTCACACACACAACCACACATACATACACACACACACAAGACACCCACCACAGATACACACAAATACCCACACCCACACGTCCACACACAGACACACCCACACCCACAAATCCACACAAACGGACACACACAGATACAATGACACACAGTCACACAAACCCACCCACACACAACCACACATCCACAAACACAAAACACACCCACACATCCACACAGACGCATTCACAAACACACACCCACACATCCACATACACAGACACTCCCAAACACATGAAACACACACAGACGCACATTCACACCCACACCCACACATCCACACACACACCCACACAGACACACACATCCACAAAACACACCCACACAGCCACAGAGACACACAAATACACCCACACATACACACACTCAACACACCCACAAACACACAAAACACCCACACATCCACATCCACACCCACACATCCACACACACACAGACGAACACACACATAAATCACACATACAAACCCATACAACCACATTCACACACACACACAAAATGCCCACACACACACACACAAAACATCCACACACAGACACACAAAACACATCCACATACCACACACAGACACACTCACAAATACAAACACACTCACACACACACACATCCACACACGTACAGACACAAAAACACATCCACACACACCCACACATCCACACACACAAAAACACCCACACACAAAACACACCCACACAAACACACACAAACACGTAAAACACACCCACACATCCACACACAAACACACAAAACACCCCCCACACACAAACACACAAAACCCTCACACAGACACAAACACACAAAACACACCCACACATCCACAAACACAAACACAAAACACATCCACACATCCACACTCACAAACACACAAAACACATCTACACATCCACACACACTCACAAACACACAAAACACATCCACACATCCACAGACACACAAACACCCACACATTCACACACACGCATACCCCCACACATAGACACACAAACACACAACCACACACGGATGCACACAGATACAATCATACATAGCCACACAAACAACCACACTTACACACAGACACACACAAACACACGGATGCACACAGACACAATCACCCACAGTCACACAAACCCACACATTCACACAGGCACAACCACACATACATACACACAGACACAAGCACACATGACCACATGTTCACACAGACATACAACCACACACAGTCACACAAACACAACCCACACAGACACACACACATATGCACAACCGAACACAGACACACAGTTACACACAGCCACACACAGTCACAGTCATACACACACACAACTACACACAACCACACACAGTAACACTCATACAACCACACATTCACACAACCACACAAACGTGCACACACACACACCACACAGTCACACAAACACATATAACCACATACATCACACAAATACACACACAAACAAATGCACACAGTCACACAAACACAACTATGTGCACACAGTCACACACAAACACAGCCACACAAACACACACAAACATAGCTCACACAGACACACACACACAAATGAGGTTCATTGTGAACATTATCTGCAGCAAAGCAAAACGTTCCAGACATCTTTTTAAGATGAAAGAGAGAAGGATTCTGAAAACTCTGTAGGGAGTGAAATGTGGCAGCTCATTGTTACTACATTTAAGACATGTAAGATAAAGATACATCTTTATTTAGTCCTCTGTCTTTATCGTTTCATTTAAACGAGTATAGGACTTGGCTAAAAAGGCTTTAATCAGTTTTTCCTGTCGTTGGTCCTACCTCCCCTGACCCCCGCTGACTTTTCTTCTCAACTATGAATTCTCCCATGTTAACGTTTTCAGGAATTGGACCTTGAGGGTCCAATTTTTTAACCTTTTTTTAAAAAATTATACTTTAAGTTCTGGGATACACGTGCAGAAGGTGCAGGTTTGTTACATAGGTATACACGTGCCATGGTGGTTTGCTGCACCTGTCAACCCATCATCTACATTAGGTTTTTCTCCTAATGCTATCCCTCCCCTAGTCCCCACCCCACTACAGGCCCTGGTGTGTGATGTTCCCCTCCCTGTGTCCATGTGTTCTCATTGTTCAACTCCCACTTATGAGTGAGAACATGTGGTGTTTGGTTTTCTGCTCCTGTGTTTGCTGAGAATGATGGTTTCCAGCTTCATCCATATCTCTGCGAAGGACATGAACTCTTTTTTATGGCTGAATAGTATTCCATGGTGTATATGTGCCAGATTTTCTTTATCCAGTCTATCATTGATGGGAATTTGGGTTGGTTCCAAGTCTTTGCTATTGTGACTAGTGCTGCAATAAACATACGTGTGCATGTATCTTTATAGTAGAATGATTTATAATCCTTTGGGTATGTATCCAGTAGTGAGATTGCTGGGTCAGATGGTATTTCTGGTTCCAGATCCCTGAGGAATCACCACACTGTCTTCCACAATGGTTGAACAACTAATTTACACTCCCACCAACAGTGTAAAAGCGTTTCTATTTCTCCAGAAAGGTTTCTGTGTCTCCATCTCAGCACTTCCTATATCCTTGTGTAAGTCTCTTCTTTTAGGGGTCTCCTGCACCAGGCTGTAAGCTCCTTGCAGGCAGGGACACTATCTTATTTATTTTATAGACCCTGTGCCCAGTGCTTGGCATAGAGGAGAGAGATGTCACATGTTTATCTACTTGGTACCAACATGAAGACACTTAGTACCCAAGGCTTTACTCAAGCATTTGGTGAAACATGGAATCCAGGTGCTCATTGCTTCCTCCCCACAGGTGTGGCTCAAGGTGGCCCAGCCCCTTAGAGCTTTGGAGGCCATCCTGCAGCTGCTCTGCCAATAATGCTTATATTTTTCTCATGCAAAACGGCTTGCAAAAAAATAGTTCATTGTGCTTTCTGATTTCAGTTTTCCAGATATCTGTATGCACAGAAAACACAGATTCCCTCCAGTTTCTGACAGAATGTCTCCATCTAAGCTTAAGCTTTCAAAGCTTTTCATCCTTGGATATTGCCCATTGAGTAGATGTAGGTGGGATAATCTTTGTCTCCCTTACCTACATCTCTCAGTGGGATGTGGTCCAGCAGATACAGGCAGAGGAATGGGATAGCAGAAGTAGAGGTAATTAAACTATCCCCAGTTCTTCCTTGCTAAGTGGGAATGTGGCAGAGTGGGGAAAAGGAACATGTTTTGATAACAGAAAGACTTGACATGAGTCCCTGTCCTGCCATAAACCTGCTGTGGGACACTGGGCAAATTACTCATCTTCTCTGAGCCTCAGGTTTCTCATCTGTAAAATGGGGATAATAGTACCCAACTCAGAGGATTGTTGTAGAAGTTAGAGGTAATTTTTTGTAAAAGTATGGTCACAACTATGTTAGATCTCACATGGTCCCCCTCACACACACACATATGCATGCGTGGAGAAGGCTAGAGAGACATATAAACAGAGAAGAAATTGTGGAAATAAAACACCAACATGTTAACAATGGTCATAGGTATGTGGTGGAATAAACTGTGATTTTTTCCCCTTTGTCTGCTTTTGGTATATTTAACTATTTTTTTATGCCAACATATATTGACTTTATAATTAGGAAAATAGGAAATAAACTTTAAGGCATAAAATAGGAAAAAAGAAATAATATGCATTAAGTATCAGGCATAAGTTGGCACTCGGTAAATCGTAGCTATTTTTACTAGTTAGTTATTATGCCTAATAATAATAATTAGAACTAATGATTTCCTCTGGGACCAGAGGTTGTGAATTAGTCTGTAGGTGGTGGCTGATGACTCAGAGCTCCCTTCCCAGTGAGGAGGAGTTCTGGGTTCACTTCCAACTGGGGCCACCCCTCACGGCCTTCCTGATCCTTCGGCAACCCCTGTGAGTGTCAGACCTGACACTGCTCCCACAGCGGCCTCCTTCCCCTCTCAAAGCAGTCCAGCAGCGGAACTCCCAGTGGCCACAACAATGGGGACCTCACTTCCGGGCAGGCAGAGGTATTTTCCAGGGAGGAGCTTCTCTTCCATGGAGAATGTGGCGGGACATTGCCATCCCTCTGTGGATGGCACGTCATTCATTCAGGGTGACAGTAAGAGTAAAATTTCTTCTGTTTGAGTTGCAGAAGAGGTTCTTGATATGGTTTGGCTCTGTGTCCCTACCCAAATCTCATCTTGAATTGTAGCTCCCATAATTCCCACATGTTGTGGAAGGGACCCAGTGGGAGACAGTTGAATCATGGGGGCGGTTTCCCCCAGACAGTTCTTGTGGTAGTGAACAAGTCTCACGAAATCTGATGGTTTTATTGGGGGGTCCCCTTTCACTTGGCTCTCCTCTCTTGCTGCTGCCACTTAAGTAGTGCCTTTTGCCTTCCGCCATGATTGTGAGCCATCCCCAGCCACGTGGAACTGTGAGTCCATTAAACCTATTTTTCCTCTATCTTAGGTATGTTTTTATCAGAAGCATGAAAATGAACTAATAGTTTCCCAGTAAGAGTTTCCAATGTCTAAAATGAACTTGATGCTGCTGATTGGAAGATTTTATATATATACATATATGTATGTGTGTATATATATATATGTGAAGGTAGAAGGAGACGTTTTTAACTTTCATAATAGATAGATATTATCACTACATATATAGTTTGTATATAGGTTTGTATATATCTTATATTTTTTAGATATATATTTATATATAAAATCTATAGATAGGTT
>NW_016807962.1:676274-725590 GCF_001698545.2 Rhinopithecus bieti
AAAAAAAAAAAAAAAAAAAAAAAGAAAGTAATATACACAAGATATATTCTAAAGTTGTTTAAAAATTATCGTCTTTGGGGGTTAGATTTAGAGATCATTTTTAGTTCATACATATATATGTACATATATATGTGTACATATGTGTGTATATATATATGTGTGTGTGTGTGTGTGTGTGTGTGTGTATATATATATATATATATAGTGATGATAATGGTCAGGATTTAGCCCAGGTGAGAATTTTAGACTAAACCCTTAAATCCTTTAGGGTCCAACAGGTTCAACCAGAGAGAATTGAAATTGTGCATAAAGGAAAGGGAAGGTGAAATTCCTAGCTAACTGAGTGACTGTGAGCAACTTAGACAACCTCTCTGAACCTGTATCCTCAGGTGTAAAATGAGGGATCAGCACAGTTGGTCCTTGAAATCCCTGGAAGTCTCAATTCCGTGACATGATGATTATAGATACAGTCAGTTCTGAGAAGAAAGTGAACTTGGACGTTTTCTGTGCTCAGTGGGCATGCTGCCAAATGTGATGGATAAGACAGGAAGGGACAGGAATTCTTTCTGGGGCCAACACTTACCAGCGTGGCCCCAGAGATGTCAAATTATGGAAGGACTTCAGCTGGTGGCTTCTAAACAAAGGCAGCAGATCTTCCTAAATCGTTGTGATCTCGCTGTTGCATCAGAGGCTAGCACTGCACTGCTAGGTGTTAAATGCCTGCCCTGTGCCAGGCACGGTGGCAGATGTTGTACGTATCGTATGTAATCTCTGATCCTTGGGCAACCCTGCAGGACTGACATTGCCATTGTTTGAGGTTGAAGCAGTGGAGACTCACGAGGTTGCTCGTGTTTTTCAGTAGATACTTTCTGTGCAGCTATGATGTGCTCAGTGAATGGCACTGAGAATCCCAGTGTGAGCGAGGTCTTCCTGCCCTGGTGGAGCTGGCAGTTTAGAACAGCTAGAGATGAGTTCAAGGACGATTGTAATACATCATGAAAGGGGCTTCAAAAGGGGTTAAAAACAGGGTGTCATGGGAGCCTAGTGAAGGGGGTCCCACAAGCCAGCAGAAGGGTGGGGCAAGGCGGAAGGAATGACATTCCAGGCAGAGGCCAGGTTTGTGCAAAGGCTTAGGGTCTTTGTCTATCAGACAGCAGGAGGACTTGGCAGGCAGGGCAGTGTGACTGGAGCTTAAATAGGACTGTGGTCTGAGATGGGGCCAGAGAGGGACCCAAAGTCAAAGCATGGAAGGGCTTGACCAGGCCAGAGAGTTTAGACTTCACCCTGCAGGCAGAGAGGAGCCAGTCATTCATGCATTCGTGCACCCAGCCACTGTTTATTGAGCATTTACTTAGGACCAGGATGGAAGAGTCAGCAGTGCACAAAACTGTCAACAATCCCTGCCTTTGTGAACTGCCATTATTTATGGGGGGTGGAGGATGAGAGAACGGGAGATGGAAAATATACAAAATAAATGAGTAAAATCTATACTGTGATGATTGGGGATGGGCGCTATGAAGAAAATTAAGCAGGGAGAGCTCTGGAGGGCTGGGAAGAGTGTGGGCTGCACTAGTAAGCAGAGTGGTCAGGGGAGGCCTGCCTGAGAAGGGCACACTTGGACACACACTTGAAGGAAATGAGGGAGTGAGCCAGGGACAGGCTTGGGTTTTGGCTATGACATGAAGGACACGTTGGAAGCGGAGGTTGCGAGCCAGGAAACTGGTGAAGAGGCTGTTGAAGTTCAGGTGACCCATGATGAGGTGACAAGTGATAGCAGAGATGTGTGTGAACTGCAGTGACAGGAGGGATAGGACTTGGCTGGCTCTTTGCTTGTGAGGGGAGAGGGAGAATGAATCTCTTCTCTCTGGTTTCTGGCCGAGATGCTGGATGGATGGGGAATCCCTCCTCTGAGTCAGGAACAAAGCTGGAGGCTCAGAATTGGAGTAGAAAAATGACTAACTGAAAGTAACTTGCCAATGTACACCTTGTTCATAGCAGCATTATTCACAATGTCCATGAATGAATGAAAGAATAAACAGACTCCGCCTTTAAAAGGAAGGATATTCTGACACATGCTACAGCATGGATGAACCCTTAGGACATTATGTTAAGTGAAATAAGCCAGAAACACAGAAGGACAAACACTATATGAGTCCACTTTCCCCCGTTCCCAAGATGGAGTCTTGCTCTGTTGCCCAGGCTGGAGTGCAGTGGTGCAATCTTGGCTCACTACAACCTCTACCTCCCCAGTTCAAGCGATTCTCCTGCCTCAGCCTCTGGAGTAGCTGGGATTACAGGCAAACGTCCACATGCCCTGCTAGTTTTTGTATTTTAGTAGACAGGGTGTTTCACCATGTTGGCCAGGCTGGTCTCCAACTCCTGACCTCGTGATCCACCCATCTCGGCCTCCCAAAGTGCTGGGATTACAGGCATGAGCGACTGCGCCCGGCCATGATTCCACTTGTAAGAGGCACCGAGAGTAGTCAAATTCATAGAGTCAGAAAATAGAGTGGTGGTTGCTGGGGATGATGTGGGGGAGTTGAGAGTTATTGTTTGATAGGGAAAGAGTTTCAGTGGAGAAAGATGAGAAAAGTTCTGGAGATGGAAGGTAATGATGGTTGCACAGCAATGAATGTACATGATGCTGCTGAATTACACACTTGAAATAGTTAAAATGGTAAGTTGTATGTTATATGTATTTTTCCAAAAATTAAAAAAGTATTCCAAGTAATTTGCCCAAAATCACATAGCGAGCAAATCCAGCCCAACTCCAGAGCTCCTTGTGCACCTCCAGCGTCTTATTCTGAGCTCTCTCTGTCTCTCACTACTCTCTCCCTGTCTTCTAGGCTGGCTTTGATTACTTGGTAAAATTACTTAAATTCTCTGGGCCTATTTTTCCCCTGTCTGTAAAGTAGAGATACCTCATAGGGTTGTTGTGAGAATTAAATGAATCCATGCACCTAACTTGCCTGCCACAGAGTAAACTCACGATATATTAGTTACTGTTACTATTCTAATGTCAGAACAACCCAATCCAGGTAAAACAGCACAGACCTGGACTAAAATCCATGCTCTAGCACTTGGGAGCTATGTGTCCTTGGGCAAAGCACTGAACCGGCTTAAGTCTCAGTTTCTACCTATTATCAGGAGCTATCTGGGCTGATAGTTCCTGCCTGGCAGGGTTGAGAGCAGGACTAAATCAGACCTGCGTCCGAGGCCCCCAGTCCAGTGCCTGCCTGTCAGCTACAACCTCCAGTCCATAGTGGCTGTTACTGTGTGGACACAGGATCACAGTTATGCAAGGAAAAATTCACATAGTGACATGAAATCTTTTTCTACTTCCATGCCATTTTATAGGCAGAAATAGCACCTCCCTGCTCGTAGTTGAGGTATTTGAAGATCCTGAAGCCATACCTTTGTGCAGGCTTCAGTAATGTGTCTGTATCTGATTTATTTGTTTTACAAAGCCAAGTCTAAGTAACATTGACTGATTCTCTGCTCCAGGCCTGGCCCCATGCTGTTGCTAGAGAGTCAGAAATGAGTCAGACACAGCCCCTGTCTGCAAAGAAGTGATACTGGCCCAAAGAGGAGCCAAAGACGTTGTCACAGCAAACTACACTAAGAGTGCAGAAACCTGGATTCTTTCCTGAGCCCTAAAACCTAAGTGCCAGGAAACCTTGAACAAGCCACACCTCCCATATCCAGAACTTGTCTACATGCAGAATGAGGACCTTGAACTTGCTGGTCTCTATGGCTTGAAGCTTTTTCCTCTTCAAAGGTGTGGACTCCTTTGCTCTGTGCTCTCTGGGAGCAGTCTACAGGGCACAGGATAATTAGGGGAGGTTGTACCAGAACCACTGTCTTCCGAGCTATATAGACTTGGCCTTGGAACCTTCTCGGTCAGCCAGGATGGGCTTAACCCTGTGGCATCCTGGGATCCCAGCAGCAGTCTGGTGAGGAAGAAGAGGGGGATAGAGCCAGGAACTGGAGGGGGGACCCCGGCCAAGGCTGTAGGCCAGTGTCCCACCTGGGTGAGCAAAGAGGGATTAAGAGTGGAGGCTCCAATAGCCAAGGCAGCCTCGGGCTAACTGGGCTCCCGGGGCCAGGAAGCTGACTCACTCCAGACCCCCACTAGGCCTGGGGGCCCCCAAGCAGTTCAGGCCTGACTCCCAAGCAGCACACCAGACACTAGATGTATTCCAGGCTTGATCTGTGTGCCAAGGGGAGGAGCTCACATCCCACTCCTCCCCTGGGAGGAAGGACAGGGGACAGCTTGCTGTGGGAGAGGCACTTTCTTCATGGGGGATCTTGAAGCATTTGCTTCATTGGCCCAAGTTTCCCCTCACCTGTGGAAAAGTGTCCCAGCTCTCCTCACTGTGGTCGGCCTTCTGGCCGTCTCTCTATCTCATGCCAAGGCATGGTCTGCTCATCTCACATGGGACGCAGCGCTAGTGCTTTCTTATCTCAGGCTGGAATTGAGTCAAAGCTGGCAAAGCTGAACTGAGATCCTGGGATCATTGGTATGTGCAGTGGCATTGCGATTCCCAGTCAAATTCTCGGTAGCCAACCCAAGTCGATTAACGCGGGGAAGAGAAATTGCAGGTTATCATTCAACCACAACTGCCATCCATATGCATGAAGCCTGGGGACCTGACTCCCTTGCAGAATGAAGCATAACCTTTAGAGGGACCAATTTCAGAGAAATCACCACCACTACCTCCACCCACTCTCACCGCCTCCCTGCAAGCCAGAAGGAGTGATGCTTTAGCTCTGTGGCAGCAAAGGAAGCCGCTTGGGCTGCTCACATGCCATGTATGTTCTCAAAGAGTTTGATGGGCTTCTGCCACTTAAGAAATTGGTCACATATAGAGATATTCAGCTTCAGTGAACATGTCATGGCTGTATATAGGAAAAACATACTATTATCTCTAGAGCTTACCTGAAACAACAGGCTTGTTCCTGAAACAGATGTTTTGTGAAACCCACCGTGACATGCTCATCATCTTGGACTGGAGATGGGCCAGCACTTAGTTACCAGCCTCTCAAGGACACCAGCATCTCTGCTGGCTGCCCATTCATCCCACGTAGCTGGGCTCAGAGGAGACACTGCCTGTGGCTCCTTCTTCTGGCTCGTGGGTTCTGAAGTTAAACATTTTACAAGCTTGAGAAAGTAGACAGAGACAGAGGCAGTCAGCCAGGTGTGCCTTGGGAAAGATGTTCCCAGGATATTGACTCAGAATGTTTTAGTGCTGTTCAGCTAGTGTCTACTGAGGGCCTACTGTGCACCAGGCACTATTCTAGTTGCTTCCAGTTACATGATCTCACAGTAACCCCCAAGGGTACTCAGGTCGGACATAAGGACACTGGACTCTTACATCAGTTTCCTAGGGCTGCCTAACAAGTTACCTCAAACTGCATGACTTAGAACAACAGAAATGTCTTCTCTCACAGTACTAGAGGCCAGAAGTCTGAGAGCAGGGTGTCCGCAGGGCCATGTCCCCACCAAAGCTCTAGAGGAGAATCCTTCCTTGTCTCTTCCAGCGTTTGGTAGCTCGTGGCTAGGTAGCATGACGCCAGCCTCTGCCCTCGGCTTCCCATGGCCTTCTCCTCTGTGTATATCTGCATCAAATCTCCCTCTGCCTCTCTGCTATAAGAACATCTGTCCCTAGATTTAGGGCCCTCTCTAAATCCAGAATGATCTTGGGATCCTTAATTACATCTGCAAAGACTTTTTTCCAAAAAAGGTCACATTCACAGGTTTCAGGGGTTAGGACTTGGATATATTTTCTGGGGGACAGTATTCAGCCCACTGCAGCCTTCCAGCTGTTATCTAATGGTTTCCCCAAAGTCACACATGGAGAAGGGGTCTCAGTAGGGCATGGAACCCAGGCTGGTCAGCTCCAAACTAAGACATGCTATGGGGCTTTGATCAGGTGGCACTCATCAGGTGCTGCAAGGCAGGCCCTGGTGTCAGTGCTGAGATACAAACATGAAGTGATGGGCCCTGTTCTTAAGAAAGTTATAGGCTGGGCACGGTGGCTCATGCCTATAATCCTAGCACTTTGGGAGTCCAAGGCAGAAGGTTTGCTTGAGCCCAGGAGTTAGAGGCCATCCTGGACAATATAGAGAAACTCTGTCTGTACTAAAGATACCAAAACTAGCCAGGAGTGGTGAACTGTGCCTTTAGTCCCAACTACTTGAGAGGCTGAGGCAAGAGGACTGCTTGAGGCCAGGAGTTTGAGGCTGCCGTGAGCCATAATCACACCACTGCACTCCAGCATGTGCAACAGAGTGAAATCCTGTCTCAAAGAAAGAAAAGAAAGAAAGAAAAAGTTGTGGTTGGGTAGGAAGGAGCTATGCATGTTGGTTCAGAGTGAGAGTTTTGAGTCAAGCCAATCCAGAATCATAAGCTGGATTTGCCACTTCTAAGCTGGATGACCTTGGGCAAATTATGCCATTTTTCTGTGTCTCATTGGGAAACAGTCTCTTATGGAAACAGGGAATCATATGAAGAAGAATCCTAACCTCAAAGGGTTGTGGTGAGAATCAAATGAGAGGATGTGCTTAGCACACAGGTGTCCAAGCAGCGAGAGCCCCGGCATCCTGACCCCACAGCCTTTGTGGTTAACCACTGCTCACTGCTTTCCACCTGCTAGGATGCCCCAGAATATTTGAATCAGAGCCTCCAAATGGAAAAGGGACAGTGGAAGACTTCTGTACAAGTCCCCAGAAACCAGGCTGAGGAAGAGGGAGAATCCGAAGCTGATTTCAGGGTTTTGAGCTTGGCTCACTGCGGAGATGAAGTTGCCAGTAACAACATGGAAATAGCAAGAAGCAGGTTCAAGGGGATGTATTATCTTCATCCTGGAACATTGGACTGCTGAGATGCAAGTGGGCTCTCTGGATGGATTTTTCTGGCAGGCGTTGGACTTCCAGTAAATGATTCTTCAAAGCTACACAAAGACTAAGAGTGTGGGAAATAATTGATCCCATTTTGGCAAATTCAAGTGTTGTCCTGGGTGAAGACTTCTAGGGGCAGACAGCAAACTAGTAAACAGAAAACAGAAGTGGGTACTCATGGGTTTGTGGTCATGGCACTCAGTTTTCTTGCCTGCAGAGTGGGTGCCTTGCTTTGTTCTTCCCAAGCTGCTGTTGAGGCTGCATTAGGTCAGGAATGGGAAATTTCCCTGTAGACTGTGTCCTGAGCTGTGGCGAGAGGCAGCAGACAGTAGCGTCAACCCCAGTCTCCCAAATGCTGGCAGGACAGGAGAGGTACAAGTGAAGCGCCCCCTGTCTTTGTGTCATAGCTGAGGAATAATTGTTCCCTCTTCTGGTTTGAACTGGCCTTTTGAATAGACTCTAAATGTGTTCATAATCGCCAAAGGAACGACACAATAAAAACTGGAATTTCTCCATTCCCTGGCAAGGGGTGTGCATTTGCCAGTGGCTTTCTTTTTTTTTTTGTAAAAGCGGGTGTTTTTGTATTTCTCTCCTGAGCATTGTGGAGTGTTTCTGTTACCCCTCATCCCTGGACCACCACCTCCCACACATCCCCCTTGCTCTCTCCCTCTCCCGTGTGTCTGTTTGGCAGGACGGGGTAGGTCAGTAGATGTTGCCATGACAACTGAGAAAGAGACAGTTCTGACTTCAGCTCCATGCTTGTTAGTAGGGAAACTAAAAGAGTCGCTTTTGTTTTCTTTCTTGGGGGTTGGGATGCCCACCACATTCCTGTTGGCATGGAAACCTTTGGCTCCCACCGGGTGAGTTGGTCAAGTGGGGTAATAATTGATTTGAATGGGCGTTGGGAGAGGCTCACTGTGAAGAGGATAACACAGGGGGGGGGGGGGGGAGGGGGGGACCACGCGGGGGGGGGGCGGGTCTGGCCATTGTGTCGCCATAAACAGCCTGCTCCTTAGGGCTGTCCTCCTGGGAGGTGGGAGGGATGGGGATAGCAGCCTCTAGACCCCAGTCTCTGCATCTGCAAATCTGGGATTTTTAAGCCATCTTGTATCAAGGACCAGTGATGTGTCTGGCGTTCTTCCAGGTTCTTTATATTTGGTATTCCACTTCGTGCTCACTAAAGCCCTGTGGGTTTGGTGCTGTCACCACTTTGTAAATGAGGAAACTGATGCTCAGTGAGGTTAAGTACCTTCCCCAAGGTCAGTCAGCCAGGAAGTGGCAGTGTCAGAGCCGAAGCCCAGGCCTGCGTGAATCATCCTCCCTGCAACTCTCACCACACTGCTGGCTGCCTTAACCTTGCGCTTGAACTTACAGTCTCTCTAGAGTCTCCTGAGCCATCAGGGAGGCATCATCAAAAAAATGTACCTTGATAACTAAACATTTAGTACTTCTGTGAGAAACACCACTGCAAACTGTCTGGATGTCTGCTTGGGGAATTGTGCAGTGACAAGAGAAATTAAATACTTTAATGGATTTTGACAACAACTCTATGTTCAGGGAATTCAAATTGCATAAAGTAAAAAGTTAGACTTTCTCTCTGGACCTGACTGCTAATAGGCATGCCTAATTTATTAGTCGGATTAAAAAAAAATCTAATCTTGATAGGACCAAAGTTCTTTCAAGAAAGAATGTAATGGGTCGAAGGAGGCCGCAAAATCTTCCTGGAGGAGGTAGGGCTTGAGTTCACCCAACATCCCTGGCTGCAGAGTTGGTACTCAATAAATACATGTCAAAGGAGTCATATTACAGCTACCATTTCTTTTGTACTTACGATGTTCCAACCAGGGTGCCAGCTCCTTGTTTATGCCACCCCATCAAGTCCCTCAACACTTCTGGAGGGTGGATTCTATCATCCATATCCATTTTGTGGAAGAGAAGCAGAGGCTGAGTATTGATGCCCCTTTCCTAAGGCCACACAATTGGTAAGGGCTAGAACCAGAATGACCGTTATTCTCATCACCATAAATTATTAATGTGGCATTTTTACCCTAAAGATGGGTTTATAAATCCATAAGCTGAAAAATGACACCCTAAAGGTCACCCTGCCCATTTTCTTGTCTTCAGGCAAAATTACCCCAAATTCCTCATGTTCTCTGTCTTAAAGAATACTTTACTTACACAGTCATGTATCAGCATGTCTTTTCTGTATCACCTATTAGATGTACAGTACTGCCAGAGGAACAAAAATGGATTCTATTTCTGGCAAACTCATAGTCTATCAGGAAAAAGAAGCCACAAACTTAAATGACTGTGATATAAATTTAGAAAATGATAAATTCCACAATGAAGTACTGTGGGAATCAGAAAGAGAGTATTTCTGAGTGGGAAGGATCCAGGAAGGCCGTGGGCTGGTGTCTAGCGTGAGCTTGGAAGGATGAGCAGGATTTGGACCTGATTGTCGTGAAGGGGTGGGCAGGACAGAGGCATCCCAGACACAGAGAAGTGGCACGAGGCTCAGGCCATTGCGTTTGTGAATAAGATCGCCCGGGAAGACTGTGGGCAGGGGAGCAGGTCAAGAACAGGGGCTTAGAGGACCACCTACCACTAAGGGTCCTAAAGGAGGGAAAACAGAGGATGGAAAAACACCACAGAGAGTGCATGGGTGCGGGAGCCAGGGAATGAGAGGTTCAGGAAGACAGTGGTCAGCTGCTTCGAATGCTGTAAACAAGCAAGACTGGAGAAAGATTAAGAAGATCAGTGGCAATTAGTGTCCGGAGCCATGAGGCCCGGAATTAGCCGACCTCTGTTGCTTGATCTCCGCAAAGCGGAGACAAGACGGCACATTTCCAGGTTCTTTATTACAAACCTTTCCCGCGCGCGCCTAAACCCTTCCCGCGCGCGCCTAAACCCTTCCCGCGTGCGCCTAAACCTTTCCCGCGCGCGCGCAAACCTTTCCCGCGCGCGCGCAAACATTAAGAAGATCAGTGGCAATTAGGAGGTGCATGGTCACCCTTGAGAGAACAGTACGTGGGCAGTGGAGGCAGAAGCCAGTGTGCTCGTGCTGCAGCCAGGAGGGGACCATGCACATGGAAAGACTTCCTCTAGGTCACGCTCTGCCAGGCCAAGGCACTGACTACTGTCTCCTAGGGGTGGACCAGCAGTGAGCCCCCTTGGCCTAGCCTCCCTGGAAGCCTAGGGTCTTAAGCATCAGACAGGTCCTGGTTACCAGTTGATACTGTTTAGGAGGCACGTGACTCTGAGTGTTGTGTTTAACCTGAGTTTGCTTTGTTTGTTCAGTCACAGCAGCTAACACCAAGTGCTTGCCACATTCCAGGTATTGCTCTGAATGGATTAGCCCATTTAATTCTCACGACAATGCTGGGACATAGGGAGAATTATTATCCCTGTTATACAGATAAAGACATCAAGGCACAAGCAGGATAAAAGACTTTTCAAAGATTACCAGCTAGTTGGGAACAGGAACAGGATTCCAACCCACACATTCTGGCTCTGGAGGTGCATCTTAATATCTCATCTTAAGGTCTCTGTATAGCTTAACCAGGGTAATTAATGCCTGTTAGAGTCTCTGGTCCAAAGAAGGGGCTCACTAAGAGTGACTCCCCTTTTCCCCTGACCAAATACAAATGCAAGGTCAGGACACCCTTGTCTGAGAAAGGTCTGTGAGATCAGCCTCATAAGGCCTCATTCACATCAGTGCAAATCTCATGCAGAATGGCACTTAAAAATAGCTTTGGAAAGTGGGATACAAATGTCATGAGCTCCTGGCATGATGCTGAGTGAAGCTGGTTTTGTGTTCAACACCTGTACTGCAGGAATTGACCGATGCACCAGCTTGGGTAAGTGGGGAGAGCCCTCAAGGCAAATCAGTCAGTGATGAGTGAAATTAACAAAGTGTGCAGATTTCATCTGCAGTCTGAAGGGGGAGTATTTGACCTGGGATATGCCTACAGAATTACTGAATAAGGGTTCATTGGGTGCTCAGTGTATAGAAGAGAATTAGGATTACCAGAGAAAATGAATTGGGTTTAGATGAAATTGAATGCCAAAAAGAAATTACAGTCTAGGCAAAGAATAACTTTTACACATGGTTTCCCCCCACTTATTGTCTGTATTCACATAGCCCTATACTTTGGTGCAGAACTGTGTTTAAACACTAAAATGCTTTGTGTTGCAGATAGGCACTGAGTATGTAATTAAAAGGATCCCTTCATTAGCAGAGATGTACAATGAAAGCTCAAGTTGGCCTTTTCTGCTAATTTTGGAGGTGGTAAAACAGAGGCTAATACAACCGCTGATTACAGTTGTCATAAAGACAGTCTCTTGCTGTTGCCATTAGGAAATTTTTGTTCTCCCCGAGTAGAGACAGGCTTTTCCCAGGGACTGTGAGAGAACAAGAAAAAAAAAAGATTCATGCTGGCAACCAGAAGTAGAGGGGTGTGGAAATGCAGGGGTAGTGCAGGGGTTTAGCATGTGGGCTGTGGAGACAGACCACCCAGGTTCCAATCCCAGCCTCATCGCTTAGGCCACTGACTTAACCTTCCCACGCTTCAGCGTCCTCAGGTGTAAACTCACGTTAGTAACTGTGACTAATTGGATTGTTGTGAGAGTTCACTAAAATAATGACTGTATTCATTGTCAGATATTTTTAAGCACCTACTGTATACCGGGAGCTGTGCTGGGGCTGTAGATATAGTCATAAACCAGGCAGTAATGGTGCCTGCCCGTCTGGAAACTTTCCATCTAGAAAAGACATAGGCATTAAGCAGACAGTTATGCAAATAGCCATTGGAGTGTGATAACTACTCTGAAGAAAAAATAATGTATACTGTGGGCTTAGCATTGTGCAAGATGCAGATTGAGTTCTCAATAAATTTCTTGATGATGATGATGATGAAGTACTAAGGGAGGTTATAGAGAAAGGAATGGTTGATTCTATCTCCAAAAGCCGTGGAAAGCATTTTGGGAAAGGTGAGACAGAATCTTAAATTTGAAAGATGAGTGTTTTTCAAGTGGATCATTTGTAAAAGGAGGGAGGGATGTGGATGTGGAGGATGAGGGAGGCAGCAACCAGGCCGTGCAGACCTCGAATGCTCACTCAGGCCTGGGGACCTTGTTCACCGTGCCTTGGCCAGTTGGTGCAGGCAGGGCTTATACTTTGAAAGATTGTTCTCTGGGTTCCAGAGAAAAGCTAAGCACCAGCCAATTCATCTACGGAAAGACAGTGGCCAACTGTTCAGTAGGTTTAAAGGGGACTCTGAAGTCCTTCAGGCAAAAGGCATTCTCCTCCCTTTCTGCCAAGGCGGCTAGAAGAGTCTGAGCTTTTCATTCAGAATTTTGGCCACTCTGGCATTTATGCTCAATAGCTGTGTCATTTTCTTTTCTTCTTTTTCTTTCTTTTTTCTTTTCTTTTTCTTTGTTTAAACACAGGGTCTTGCTCCATCTCCCAGGCTGGGGTGCAGTGGCACAGCTGGCGGCTCACTGCAGCCTTGTTTCCCAGGTTCAAGCAATCCTCCCACCTCAGCCTCCCAAATAGTTAGGACCACAGGTGCATACTGCCAGAGCTGGCTAATTTTAATTTTTTTGTAGAAGTGGGGTCTCACTGTGTCACCCAGGCTGGTCTAGATTCAGGGCTTCCAGCAGTTCTCCCACCTCAGCCTCCCAAAGTGCTAGGATTACAGGCATGAGCCACTTAACTCTCCCTTCTTCTTCACTCTTTTTTTTATCTCAAAGGCTCTGGATGGGAAGTCCGGGGGCCTTAGCCTACCTTTGCCACCCCTGTGGGATGCCTCACCTCAAGCCAGAGACTTGGCCCCACTCCCTATGTATTTCAGAAGGAAAATGAAACATGATCATTGCTAGTGCCTCTTCTAACTCCAAAATCTGACTTTTTCCGTACTTGGGCAGCAGCAAAGTTCTCTCTCATGCATTAACTTCATCCTCAATAGAGAAGGAGGGTGTCAGAGCAGGTGCAGTTAGCTCCCCAGCCAGGCCTGAGAAAATGAGGCACACGTGGAGCATTTGTTAGGTGGTCCTGGGCAGCCTGGAGTGAGAGCTTCCCAAGAAGGAGCCCCTGAGGAGCAGAAGGTCAATCTAGTGTTTGGTTACATGGGGTAGGGAGTGAGGCAGAAACCCCATATTCTCCTGAGTTCCTAGGGGTGAGTACCAGTCCCTCTAACTGAGGGATGGTGACTAGACAATGGGCACCTTGAGATGATGACACTCGTGAGAGAAAGATGTCAGCGGTTATAATCCAAGTGGCAAACAGGTATTGAGATGCTGTGTCCATCTTCTCTGCTAATCCTAACATCAGCCCTATAGGTTAGGTGCCATTATTATTCCCATTTTATATTAGAGGAAACTAAAGCTTTGAGGTTATATGACTTGCCCGAGGTCACATAGCTTGTGAGTGGCACAGCTGGGATTTCAACCATGCCCTGATCTGCCCCCAAAGCCCGAATTCCAGACCCTCTGCATCACCAGGCCCACAGCCCAGGGAGGAGGAGCCGACTGGAGCACCCCTCCTTGGCCTGTGTGCACAAAATGTTTCACTGCCTCTAACCGTGCTGCAGGCCCAGTGGGCAAGAGGGATGATGACAAAGACACGTGCTCCATGCTCAGGGCCAGCAGGGCAGAGAGCCCTGTTGGAAAAGAAGCTTATTGGGAGGTCTTTGTAAAATGAGCTGTCAGCTCCTTCATCCGTAAAATGAGAGGGCTGGGCCCAGTGACCCCAAAAGGCCTTTCCAGCTCTGAAATAGCATGAGTTCTGGGTCTGTGGGAGCCAGGGCATTAGAGTAAGTCCTTATGCTTGTCCTTCAGTTAATGCATTGCCTGGCCCTGCAGGAAAATGCTCCTGCAGCAACCCCAGGCCTGGCAGCTCTGGGAATCCATCCCCAGGCAGGGAGAGATCTAGTCTGCTGTTATCGCCATGGGGTCCTTTGTTAATTCATATAGTTGACAAACATTACAAACATTACATGTCAGCAATTCGTGGGAGCCTGGAATGTAAAGTAACAGATTGACTTGTTTGGCAAATAAAATGAAGCAGCCAGATGAGCACTGGTGCCCTCCCGAGAAGTCACATTGAAGACAGTTATAAGACCCCCAAGCAGATTCTTCTTGATGTTTTGTGGAAAGCCTGTTTTGAGTCCTAAACAATGTGGCCGTTTTGTGCTAGGCGTAGGCTCCATCCTCCTGCTTAAGCCTCACACCACCCCATAAAGCCAAAGACTTCTCTCCATTGCAAGGGAGGGGAAAATAAGATCAGTGAAGTTGTGTAACTACATCAAGTGAGCATGATGGCGTGGAAAGCGCCTGGGCTTCGAGGTCAAAGCTGAGCCACCTTAGGAAAGTAGGTTAACCTCTCTGAAGCTCCCTTTTCTCATCAGTGAAATGGGACCATTTGTAATACCTAATTCAAAGGATTCTTGCTAGGGTCAAAGGAGATGTTACAAATAACCGGCCTGACTCTTGAGGTCCTCAATGCCTGACAGCTCCTCGTGTATGGAGGCCGCATGACGCAGTGGTTAGAAACAAGGATGCTGGAGCCTGCCTGTCTGGGTTTCTGCCCCAGATTCACAACATATTGGTTTGTATCCTTGTGCCTTGGTTTCCTCACCTGTAAAATGGGGATCATATTAATAATAACACCTGCTTCGTAGGATTTTATCAAGATTAAATGTTTTAAAATTGCAGTTCCTGGCACATAGTATGTGCAATTAATATCATTGCCATTGTGTTTCATTGTGTTTTGATGTTTTGTCACTGTTAACGATATGTTAGAGGAAAGTCATCAAGTGAGGTGGAAGTGGCCCGGCCATGGTTTGTGGGGAGGAAGGGTCGTTGCGTGAAGGGGAACAGGTGGGAATAGGCTCAGCATGGGTCTAGGTCTTAGAGGGACTTGGATGGCAGACAGAGCTCTCTCGTTAAGTCCTTTCCTTGTCACTGTGGAAGCCCACACCTCACCTGTTTTAGAGTCTGTCACCTTCCCTTCAAGTCGCCTAGCATCACCCATCAGGCAAATGGGGCTTCTGTGATAGCAGGGATTTATCAAGCAACAGAGCTGGGCTATACAGTAAAGTTTATTTTTAGTGACTTCATCCTCCAGTTCTTTAAATTAGCTGCAGGGCTAATTTGAGGGACTTCTTTGGTGCATGGTTAGCATTTTCTGCAGGAATGCCAACATGATACATGTGCGTTTGGAATCTGCTAGTGACTGAGGGGACTCGCCTTGGCCGAACAGCAGGGAAGGGGACCTGTTTATGTCCCTTTGCCATGCGGCACCACTGCCACAAGGCTACCTGGGAACGTGATCCAGGGTGTTCTCTCCCCTTTTGTCCCACATGTTCAAGCAGTAGTTGCTAAATCTGTGTGTCTAAAGCTCCCTGTCTCTATGCCCATTACAACTGCCCTAGTTCAGGTCTCATTTTCTTTCACCTAGACCAGTGATTCTTAGACTTTAGCCTGCATCAGAATCACCCACAGGGCTTGCTAAAACAGATTGCCTAGCCCACTCGGAGTTTCTGAGTCAGTAGGTCTGGGGTGAGATCCAAGAATGTGCATTTCTATCAAGTTATCAGGAGGCACCGATTTTGCTGGGCTAGGGACGGCACTTTCAGAATCGTTGACCTAGACTGTCCCAGTAGCTTTCTAATACCATCCACCCTTCCCCTCTCAATTCAGAATGCATAGTGCTAACAGATGTGTTCATCTCCACCACGATGGTAATCTTGCCATTCCTTTCCTCAAAATCCACCACATTCTTCTCATTCCCTACACTACTATGTTCAAGCACCTTTCTTTCACATTCAAGGTCCTGTATGACCTAGACCCATGCTGGCTCGCTCATCATCACACTGCCAAGTCACTGTTTATATATGGGTCTTGTCTTCCCTCACTTGGTCACATGCTTCTGGGTGACAGGGACTGTGTCCATGTGTCCACCTCACTCTTATATCCGAGGCCCCGGGCATGTGAGTGCTTGGAACCTGTTTCACGGATGAATAAATTATTGAAGGAATGCTTAACTAGACATGGAAATTAAGCAACTTTTCGGCAACTAGAATTTGACCTTGCTAGACCTGCTTCTCTGCTTTGTTAATTTCTGGAACGATATACCGCTTATACATAAGAAGAAAAGTCTCTGATTTGATTTAAATCAAATTATCACAAAAGCTATGTAGTGAACTAAGCATGGGGTGTGTCGTGAGACAGTCCCAAGTGTAAATCCTGATTTCACTACTGATTGGGTGAGCTTGGGCAAGTATTCAGCCTCTCTGGGCCTGTTTCCTAATCTGTAAAATGGGAATCGTTTACACCTACACTGTAGAATTGTTGTGAGAAACAAATGAAATAATATAGGTAAGTTGCTTGGAGCAGTATTTGACATGTGGTAGGCCCTTGATAAATGGTGATTTTTAACAGTTAACTTTCCAGGCAAAATAGAGATAGGTAGTCTTTCACAAGTTTCAATGAAAAGAATTCCATTTTATTTGAAAATGCTAATAGATAAAACATTCCAGAACTCTTTGACCTATTTTGATGAATCAAGGATATACCAAATTCATTTTTAAAAATTATCCCAAAGGACTAGTCAACTTGATTTATATTTTCTTTACCAGTCACTTTTATTTCATAAGCTTGACATTTCCATTAAAATGCTATTAAGTAAAAACAGGATCTTACATACTTGTGATGGCTTGGATCTGAATGTGATAATTGGAATTATCTCCAGCAAAGATTCCATTTCTCATTGTTTTATTTCCTCTTACATATCAGCTATATCTTTAGTGCCTTCTTCCAGTTGAGTAAAACCACCTCCCTCTGAATTTGTGGTTGAGTCCATGAAAATGATATCTCTGGCTTTGAAGACTCTTTTCATCATGAGGTTATTAATTGGGATTCAGGAATGATGGGAAATGGTGGTCATCCACCAAATACAGCAACCCTTGAAAGAAATTTGAAAGGCTATTGCTAGAAGAAAAAACAGACTCATTCTGCAAGGCTCTGGAGGCAGAATGGGAGGCAGGAATTGGACCCTGGAGAAAGACATTCGCTGGTTACCATTGGGAACAGCTTTCCAGTCTGAGGTGTCCTAGAGGTGGTGGGGTTCCCATCACCAGGGCAACCCCAGCTAAGCCCACGATCCTGGATGATGTGCTGATCAAATGACCGGCTGGTGTTAATGTCCTTATCTATCTGGGTTTAAATTTCTTCTCTAGAATCATTTCAAAAATGTTCTGGAACTAGATAGTGGTGACAGTTACACAATAATGTGAATGCCTGAAACACTACTGAATTGTCCACTTGAAAATGGTTAAAATGGTGAGCTTTATGTTTATTATTGTACTACGATAAAATAATAAATGACATCGTTAGACAGAGTGATCTCCAAAGCCACTTCTAGCTATAAGATTTTATGCTTCCTTGCTAACAAGGTGAAACCCTGTCTCTACTAAAAATACAGAGAAAAAAAATTAGCCAGATGTGGTGGCATGCACCTGTAGTCCCAGCTATTTGGGAAGCTGAGGCAAGGAGAATCGCTTGAACCTGGGAGGCAGAGGTTGCAGTGAGCCGAGATCATGCCACTGCACTCCAGCCTGGGTGACAGTGCGAGACTCCGTCTCAAAAAAAAAAAAAAAGATTTTATGCTTCTGAGAGGGAGTACGTCACTCAGGGGACTGATCACTGACTCTGTTTAGTCAATTGACAGACCATGTGACACTAGATCTCTAACTGAGGGGGAATGGTTAATTAATACAGAATATTTCATGTCACAAAAAATTATACTCATGAAAACACTTAATACCATGGGAAGATACTTACAATGTAGGATATAAAAAGAAGGATTTGGAATACACGTAATGCAATCCTAACTTCATAAATATAGATAAGAAATCAAAATGTTAATAGTGTTGATCTCAAATTTGTAGAATTACAAATGATTTTGATTCCTTTATACATTTCTCAGAATGTCTACAAAGAACATGACTTACTATTATAATCTTTAAAAAACTCTTTAAAATAAAAAATCAATAATTCCACGTAGGATTTGTAACCCGCAATGTGAATTATGATGTGTATTTGAATAATGGGGTGGTGGGTCAGAAAGAGTGGCTCACACCTATAATCCCAGGACACTGGGAGGCTAGCCAAGGCAGGAGGATCGCTTGAGGCCAGGAGTTCAAGACTAGCCTGGTCAATGTAGTTAGACCTTATCTCTACAAAAAAAACGTAAAAATTAGCCAGACTGGCCAGGCACGGTGGCTCATGCCTGTAATCCCAGCACTTTGGGAGGCTGAGGCGGGTGGATCACTTGAGGTCAGGAGTTCGAGACCAACCTGGCCAACATGGCAAAACCCCATCTCTACTGAAAATACAAAAATTAGCCAGGCATGGTGGCACACGCCTGTAATCTCAGCTAATCAGAAGGCTGAGACAAGAGAATCACTTGAACCCAGGAGGCAGAGGTCGTAGTAGTAGTGAGCCAAGATCACGCCACTACTCCAGCCTGGTTGACAGAGCAAGACTCTGTCTCAAAAAAAAAAAAAAGCCAGGCTAGTGGTGGTACACACCTGTAGTTCTAGCTACTCAGGAAGCTGAGGCAAGATTGCTTGAGCCCGGGTGCCTTGGCTCAGCCTAGGCTACAGTGAGCTGTGGTTGTACCACTGCACTCCAGCCTGGGTGACAGAGTGAGCCCCTATCTCTAAAAAAAAAAAAAGAAGAAGAAGAAGGACTGGGCATGGTGGCTCATGCCTGTAATCCCACCACTTTGGAAGGCCGAGGCCAAGGCAGGTGGATTGCTTGGGGTCAGGAGTTCAAGACCACCCTGACCAACATGGTGAAATCCCGTCTCTACTAAAAATATAAAAAAAAATTAGCTGGGCATGCTAGCACACACCTGTAATCCCAGCTACTTGGGACGCTGAGGCAGGAGAATGGCTTGAAGAAAAAAAAAAAAAAGGAGAAGAATTACAGTAGTAAAATAGAAACAGCAGTGGATCAGTGGCTTATTAGAACTGACTTATAATTCCAGTTCAGGTAGATGATACAGGTGCAACACCTTACCAAGCCTCAGTTTCTTCTTCTGGAACAGGGGCATAGTCATAACTGCACAGAGTGGAGTGAAGAGCAGATGGCCGCCTAACTGTGGACGATTCTGCCCACTGAGGAGTCCTCTGAGATATTTTCATTGTTATCGAGTGTATTCCAACTGTACATTTCCGAATCTTTCCTTGAATAAAAACTTACTGAGTGCTTATAAAGTCATTGATTGCCACTTACCCAGTAATTTAAGGGCTAATTTCCGATAAGAGCGTCGCCTTTTTTCTCATCTTTCTTCCTATAACCTTAATGGGAAAACGTTTCATTTCATCTGAAAAGCAACCACCTGATATTTACTGTCTTAAGTTCAAGGTGATGATGACAAAATCATTTTAGCTGGAGGAAAATTGCAGTCCTTTGGGCACATTTGCCTGTCCCAAAGAGTCAGGACTCTCCTCTTTGTGGGAGGAAGCATTTCTTTCCTTAAAACCCTCCATACTGTTGAAGTTGAAAAGAGATTTAAAGAGATTTTTCCCTCGTACTTTTCTGCTTCTGCCCTCTGCCTGTCCTTGCTTTGAGACCAGCATCAAGACCCACTAAGGAGAAACCAGGAATAGGCCTTCCAGGACTTTTTATTCATACAAGGGAGTTTTTCCCAGAGGCTGGCTCCTTGGACTTGGATGAAGGGAGGACCGTTTGTGTAGGGCTATCACGCACGTTGTTTCGCTGTTGAATTTAAAAGTGCTTACAAGTTACAAAACATTGTAACTTTAATATTTTGAGGCTTATGTTGCAAACTTTTTCAGTTCAACAGATTCAATGAGACGTTCTCAAACACCAAGTATGTTTCAGGTCCTATAGAAATAGGAGTGACATTTCTATATGAAACAGATGTAGGTGTTCAATGAGCTTGCAAAATGGTGAGAGAGCCTGGCATGTAAACCAACGCAGTGCAGGCATGACAAAGCAAACAAGGAAGCACGTCCAAGGAATGGGGGTGAGGCATGAGAGAGAGGGACCCGTGTGGTCAAGAAGCCATCTCAGCTGGTTTTGAAAGTGGAACAGAAGTGTGCCAGGCAGCCAGGGCCAGAGGAAAACAGGCACAAAGACACCCAGATGGCCCAACCTGAGCACTGATGGTGTGCATGCTTGGAAATGAAAGCACTGGGCATGAGGTCATTTAATAAAGAGTAGAGAACAGGCCTTGGTACCATTAATAGCACCACGTCTCAGTACCACGAGATGCCGTACTAATTTTCTTGGATCAGTTAGTCAACCAGGCAGCATTTACTGACCATGTATAACATGCTCAAGGTTCTGTCTCAGGAATGAACACAGCAGGTGGCAGAGGGTTACACCTGGCCCCAGATCCCAACAGGATAGGACGCAGGAGTGGGAACTGAGCTGCAGTTGCAGAGAGGGCCCTTGAGTGTGGAAGGGAACTGGGTGTCCAGGGAGCATGGAGTCTCTGGTTCCAGGGCAGGCCAATGAGTGGCATGTTGGGAGGAGCAGCACACAAGGCTTGGGCTGGAACAGTGTGCCTGGCTTGGGGGGAAGATTGGAAATGAGGAGGCCCAAGAAGACCTCGGGAAGGGCCTCAAGTGCCAGAAAGAGCAGTACAGACTCGGGAGTCCTCAGTGGTTTTAGCAAGTAAGTGACTCAGCCAGGGTGGCCTAAAAAGAGGTGACTTAGGTGCCAGTTTGGAGAATGGATCTATGGATGGGCAAGGCCAGAGGCAGGAGGGCCTTTGCTACAGTCCAGGCAAGGGCAGAGCAGCAGGGGTTGGCTTCAGGACTAAGGAGGCATAACTAGCCAAGGAGGAGTCGGCGTTTATTCTGTGCCTTCCTGTTGGGTAACTGGAAGATGGTTGTGACATTCAAGGAGATGGGGAACGTAGATTTGGGGCGAGGGGGAATAATATGTAGGTCTAAGATGAGAAGAACATTCTGAGCTAGAGGTGGATATTTAAGAGTTATTAGCTGCTAGTTTTCTTGAACATCAAAATAATTTCTGAATAAAATATCCAGACTAAGGAATCACTACACTGTAATCATTTTTTGTATGAATTCCAAATTTTAAAAAAACAGTTAAGCCAGAAATATAATTGTTTCTATTCCTAGGATTCGGTAGCTGATGCATCTTTGCAAATTGTTCGTTGAACTGTGTTCTGGCTTCTTGCCAGTCCTCAATAAGATTTTTGTATTTCTTAATTATTCAATTACTACCCATAAGTAAGAGTTTGAAATCAAACCTAGACTGCTACATAATAAAGTATTCTCTTGAATCACAAGTATAGTAAAGGAAGGTTTTCATACTGGGAAACCAGGATGGTGGAAGGAGGAAGCACACATTTCTAGCCCTGGCTCTGCCTTGGTTTCACGTCCTGGCTTTGCTATGTGCTGGCTATGTGAGCTTGGGCAGGTCACTTCTCTATGGTTAGTCTTGCTGTATGTAAAATAAAAATACTGATAATGCTGCCGCCTGAGGAGGCTGTAAATCTCAAGTAAAGGAGAAACTGCAAGGGATAGTGTTATATCATTAATTCTTTGTGTGCTTCAGGTCTCAGCAGCTTGAAAAACCATTCGCTGGAAAGGAAGATGCTTTGGACGGCGAGCTGACGAGTGCTCCAGACTGCAGCGCCAACCCTGAAGCCCACCTGCCTTCCATTTGCCTCAAGCAGGTGTTCCCCAAGTACGCAAAGCAGTTCAACTACCTGCGCCTGGTGGACAGGATGGCAAATTTGTTTATCCGATTCCTGGGCATCAAGGGGACAATGAAGTTGGGGCCAACAGGCTTTCGTACCTTCATAAGGTCAGTGAGAACAGCCTCCTCTGGCTTGGGCTTTGAGCCGGGTGGAGTCCAGTCTCACATCTGGTGGGTCAGGTCTCCCTGACTGCGCTTGGGAGAATCTGTGGTGCTGGGTCAGTACTCTATTTGAGCATAGATTAGCCTAGTGGCTGGTACATGGTAGACTCTCATTTGTTGAGTGAATTAATGAATATGATGGATGTGACAGCATTCGCAACCTTAGGTTCATGATTAAAAAACAACTCTGTGCCTACCTTGAGCTGAGTCCTGAAAATGCATACTAATAATCGCCCCTTGGAGTCAGGCAGACCTTGCGCTTCTTAAACCGGGCTTCTCCCAGTGGTGCATGGCTGTGTGCCTGGCGTTCGTGAAGCCACAACAGAGAAGCAAGGCACATCTTTCCAAAGTGTTAGTTTCAGGAGGGAAAAGTTAAATAATTCAGCTGATAAATATTTTAATGCATTTGTTCTAATATAAAAATAACACGGCTATATTTTAGAGTATAATGCAAAATTTGCATGAATTTTCAAGATAAAACATGAGATAAAGAAATTATATCTTTGCTGCAGCCTGCATAGTAAGCAATTGCCACTTGGTTTCCAGAGAGTACACATTAATTTCCTTCTACCCTGTGGGGACACTTTGGGGCAATACAGCAGCATTTACTAACTTCTAGGGCAAGTTACCCTAAGGCAAGGCAAAGAGCACCCCTAAACCTCAATACTTCCATCCTGTAAAATGAGGATAAAGCTGCCTGTGCCCTACAATAGTGTGTGTAAGATTAGTTGAGATTGCACAGAAACATCTAGCAAGTGGTAAGTGATCAATAAATGTCAGTTTCTTCTTACAAGGTTAAAAGAATTCCATGAAATTATATGTATATTTATATATAATTTATATAGATATATATATGGTCCTACACGGAGTCTCGATCAAAGAAGGTTCCCACTTAGTATGTGTTAATCTAATAACTCTAGATCCCTTTAACAAATATGAATGGGTGACAATGTGGAAATGTTCCTTAGCAATTAATTGTATCCTATACACCTCCTGGAGTATGTCTGTGAGCACTCAATATGGCTGTTGTTTTTCCCATCACTGATTTTGATATTTTTGTCTTGCACCTCAAAGTCACACTTTTCACAGCTTTATTCACTAAAATAATTAGAAGTTTTGAGTGGGAAACCACTTTTGTCAAAGACTTGTCTCCAAAGAAGTTTTATAAATTCTAACTCTAGCCCTCTGCTATTCCTGACAGGAGGATGGTACACAAAAGTATTGGCAGGAATTTTGCCGTTTCAGTACACCTGAAGTAGTATTTTTGCAAGATGACTTTGAGAAGGGCTTTGTGTTAGTTTCAAGGGGTAGGGCGGGTGTGGGAGGGAGGCCCAGTGGAAAGAGGACAGGCTTTGGGATCAGACGGATCTGGCTTCAGAGCCAAGCACATTACTTAACAGCTGTGTGGCTTTGGGCAAATTCCTTATCTTCTCTGCACTCAGTTCTCTCGTCTGCAAGATGGGAACAATCATCCCTGCCTTGCAGGATTGTTGTGAGGTTGGGATAATATATCATAGAGCAGCTGGCCTGATGCCTAGTTCATGGGAGCTGCTTGTTCAAGTGGGAGTCTTGTGGTTATTATTTCCATCAGGCAGTGGGAATTTTCAAAAAAGTCAATAGGCACTTATTATTTACACTGAAAAGACTGCCTGACATGATACTCTGGGACTCATTTAGGAATTGCATTTGGCTTTCAGTAATAGGTAACCACCTACAAATGGCTTAAATAGTAACTTTCTTCCATATAACAGGAACTTTTGCAGTGGGGGTTCTAGAGCTGGTTAATGACTCCACAATATGATCCATGTTCCACTTTCTGTCTTTTTGCTCATCCATCCTAAGTGCGTACTTCCACTTTGGGGTTGTCTTATGGTCACAGGAGGGCTG
This sequence comes from Rhinopithecus bieti, assembly GCF_001698545.2. Classification (NCBI taxonomy): domain Eukaryota; kingdom Metazoa; phylum Chordata; class Mammalia; order Primates; family Cercopithecidae; genus Rhinopithecus; species Rhinopithecus bieti. The sequence continues at coordinate 699,987 of NW_016807962.1, forward strand.
CTGAAAATCCAGTCATCATGGTTGAATTCCAGACAGAAAGGGGAAGAAGGGGAGGAAGAAAAAAGGCCTCCACAGATTAATTAGATCCCTTCAAAAGCTTTCCTGGAAGCTGTTTTCAGTGACTTCCACTTCTATCTTACTGGCTATCAGCGTCTGCATAGGAAGCTGGGAAATAGAATTATTCTAATTGTGCATAGTGCTATCCCATTATAGTGAAAAAGAGAAGAAAGAGAACAGATAGGTAGGCAGGCTCTACCCCTTTGTGATTCCTGGACCTTGTAACATAAGGAAACAGCTTAGTGACAGAGGCCCCAGGTCATGAGTGCACTTATGGGCACTGTGGAAGTATTTGGGGCCCTGGAGAATGATGAGATTGAGGAAGTTGGGGTGCTTCTCTCACATAAGATGTCTGTAGGCACAGATCTTTGGAGCAATGGCAGAAGCTTTCTTGGCCCTCCCCAGCCTTTGCACCATCACACAGAAAACTCAATTCAAGATCAGAGAGCATGAAGAAATGGCTTGGCTTCATGTGGATGACATCTTGGGAGTTGCAGGGAACCCTGGTCCTGTGAGATCTGTTCTAGCTCAATATTATGCTATAAAGGATTATGTCTGGTTTAACCTAACAACTGTTACTGAGCATCTGGTAGCCATGGGACGTTCAAAGGCAAATAATGGGACCCTGCCTGCCCTCAAAGGACTGTCAGTCTAATAGCATGCAATGAACACATCATTAAAGGCAATGTTTTGGCAGAGTCATGGGGCGGTGGCTCATGGACTCCCCAGCAGGGTGGCATTCAGAGTGCTACAAGTACAGAATGGGGGAGGCTTCCTCTACCTGGTGGAATCAAGGCAGGCTCCCGAAAGGAGGCAGGGTTTGGACTGATAGAGGCAAGATTTTTCCAGGCAGCAAGGAGAGGCTGAGAATGGATGGCATGTATAGCCCAAATTTAGAAGTTAGGTTTATCATCTAGGCTAAATTGCTGGTAGAAACGGAAATGCTTCCTTTTTACTCCTAATAAAGTCCTACCCAAACAGAAGAGGGGGAGATTTGAAAATTGCTTATGGTAAGAATCACCATCTCACTTGCATACAGGTTCGGCAGGAAGCATCAACTATCACAGAGGGCTGGGTAGACAAGGTCGGGGAGGGAGGGCAGGCTATGGCAAGCTGGAGAGCACATCCCATATCTAAAGGAGGGCTGCTGCTGGGCTGATATCACCAGAGCTTTTTATTTTTCAATCCTAAATATCTACATAAAATCTCAATACACATCTACAAATGTTGGCAATTTGAAAAATAATTTTAAACACTGTGAATTCAATGAAAACATGACTGCCCATAGATACCATCGGTGGGTGACCTCTGGTATGAGAGGAAGGAGGTGCCTATTAAGAGGACTGCTATGCCTCTTGAAAAGAAAGCAGAATTGAGAATGGTTCTAACCAAGAAGATTCCTAAAATGTTCTCAGATTGGAACCAGGCGAGGTAAAAAATATAGCCACAAATCTGTCTCTACGTGATAGGCTTTATGATTTTTCACCCTTTTGCTCTCCATAATTAAGGGCATTTGCATGAAAACCCAGGTTTTGCCACATTAGAGACTATTAGGTCCTGCAGCCATCATTCCCAATCAGTGGCCAAGCTCGTTAGGGAGCCATGGTGACCGTGACACTGAGAACCACTTCTTCAAGTGAGGACTGGGCAGCCAGTGCTCAGGGACTCAGACTGAGCTCCTCTCCTTCCTCCCTCCCTTCCCAACAAATGTCTGTAGTAATTAAGAATGCAGGAAGAAATGGAGAAAGCATTGCACAACCATTAATAGGTTTTTCTTGGTTTTTCTTTCTTTTCTTTTCTTTTCTTTTTTTTTTTTTGAGACAGAGTCTTGCTCTGTTGCCCAGGCTGCAGTGCAGTGGTGCAGTCTCGGCTCACTACATCCTCCACTTCCCAGGTTCAAGTAATTCTCCTATCTCAGCCTCCTGAGTAGCTGGGACTACAGGCGTGCACCACCATACCTGGCTAATTTTTGTATTTTTAGTAGAGATGGGGTTTCACCATATTGGTCAGGCTGGTCTTGAACTTCTGACCTCAGGTGATCCACCCGCCTCAGCCTCCCAAAGTGCTGGGATTACAGGCGTGAGCCACGCACCTGGCCAGATTTTTCTTTTTCAATTGTACCAGAAAATCCTAACAGCAACCTAATCATAAAAGATAATATTCTCTGCCTTTAGATTTCTCTGAGTATGTTCAGTCTTGCCGGCTAAATTTAACAGCATGCATTTTCTCTTGCTAACAACCCTTCTCTCTCTCTGTTCCACTTTGGTTTAAATTTTGCTTCATTATGAATTAATAATATTTATGCCATATGTTAAATCAAACCAAGTGTCCTTCTCAGGAGCACTTTGAAAAAGACATATTCGCTGGCGAGATATACACTCCTCTCAGCGCTCCCACGCAAATGGCAGAAGTTGAACTTGCTTTTCATCTGTTCTACCCACTCTCTCTCTCCAAGCTCCTTGAAGAGAACTAGAGGGAAGAAAATAATAAACACTCCAATTGAATTTATTTCCAGTGTCCATCTCTCATAATGTGCTGCATAGATCAGCAGTTTTCGGAGTGAATTATGCTAATGCCAGTCTGGCCATATTCTATTTTTCTTTTTCACTAAGAAATGAGAAATAATGAACTGTTCTTCTCTCGTCTAGACTTAACTCTCTCTAACCAGCTTTTCATGTCACTTCCTCAGGAGGCACATAATAGTAGCACACATTACCATGAATTAAGTGGCTCTTTTCTTCTTTCTTTCTTAACATTTTATTTTATAATAATTGCTGGGGTGTGAAGCCACCTTTTTCCCCGAGAAATAGACAGTATCTGATTGATTTTTCAGTTTGATGGCTATCTTAGAGGAAGATGCATTTTTGTCATTCTTCTTCCATTGGATTACTGATTTGGGGGGCATCTATGTAATTCACAAATGAAAATTTTTACAAATGTGTCCCACATCAGACTTGGACATCAATTTGCATATGCTGCATTTTTCATGATGGCAGCCCAGAAATTAAGCAGTTTGCCAAAACCAGGTTTATTTCTAGGAAATGCAGCAGCTTCTCTGTACCGCGAGCATTTGCTTCATGTGAGGTTCTCCCACTGGGTGGCTTCTGATCCTGGGCTTCCTTCTAGGTTTTTCTTCCTTTACCCTTTCCCCTTCCATTCCCTTTTATCATAAGATGATATTAACATGCTTCATAATGGATAGCTGTGGGGGACTTTATTCTCTCAGAGGCAACATGGTGTGTTAGAATGTTCTAGAATAGGAGTGTAAGGGGCCTTGCTTCCCCCTCTGTCATTAACTCCTCAGTGACTTTGCTAATCTCCTCTGCTTCTGTGACCATCCCTTTCCAGCAATATTGCACGCCTTGGATATCAATGGCCTTTCAAAGCCATACCTTTTAAACTGGAGTTGTCTTCTTGCCCCCCTAGATGTTTAGGTAGTGTGGTTTTTAAAAAATAAATATTGATCATTTGTTAGCTTTCACATTATAGAATCCTCTCCAGAAAACAAAAACAAAAACAAACAAACAAAAAAACTTCTTTTCTGCACAGAGAAGGATGAACACAAAAGAAATTCTATAAATAGGATTTTATGGAGTGGAAAAAGTTGGTTCCTAAATTTCCCATGAGATGTCAGTAGTTGTTAAGAGGAAATGAGAATGATCGTTTCAAATCTTTCTATATTTGGACTCCTAATGAACTTAAATGATTTGTGATTCTCTCCCATCATATGTGCCCAAATTCCTTTGATTCTGGGGAAAACACACACACACACACACACACACACACACACACACACACACACACACAGACTGTTTCTTCAAACTGGTTCTACATCAGAGAGGAAGGATGCGAACTGCCATTTGCCACTTCCCCATGCATGCCAGGCACTGAGCTAGTCCTTAAAAGATCCTTGTATATGGCCGGGCGCAGTGGCTCAAGCCTGTAATCCCAGCACTTTGGGAGGCCGAGACGGGCGGATCACAAGGTCAGGAGATTGAGATCATCCTGGCTAATACGGTGAAACCCCGTCTCTACTAAAAAATACAAAAAACTAGCCGGGCGAGGTGGCGGGTGCCTGTAGTCCCAGCTACTCGGGAGGCTGAGGCAGGAGAATGGCGTAAACCCGGGAGGCGGAGCTTGCAGTGAGCTGAGATCCGGCCACTGCACTCCAGCCTGGGCGATAGAGCGAGACTCTCAAAAAAAAAAAAAAAAAGATCCTTGTATGGTGAACAGTCTTTTTCTCACTGTACAAATTGAAATTTGCTAATGTAGATGCAGAGAGCTTCCATGACTTGCACAAGGTTACACAGCAAAGCCAAGATTCAAACTCGTGTGCATTTGACTCCAAAGCTCATCTTTTCCGTGTACATTTCTAACCTATCCTTTCCTAGAAACTTTTCTGGCTTCTCATGGTACCCTATTTCTTGGACTTTTCTTCCACTGAAGAATTTATCCTTTCACTCATTAGTCATTTGAGGAACTGCATCCCCAGGCATAAGGAAAAACTGTTCTCAATGATTAAGAGCCACATTTTTACTCCAGACTCTAAGATCAGGTACAGTCTCTGAGAGCGGTATCCAAGGCCCATTCAGCTCTCCCTTGCTGTCCAAGCCCAGAATACTGCCTACACAGAGAGGGCACAAATAAATTCTCATTGAGTGGATAGATGGATGAAAAATTCATTCCAAAGTCTTGATATCTTGACTGTTGGAGTCATTCATTTCCTGTTTGAGTTTGTTGAGAATGTTTGGTAACCACAGGGCAAATCCAAGCACCCTGGTTGTCTTAGCCCCAGCCCCATATCCCAAAGCTTCCAACAGGAGTGCTTTAGAGACTCCAACCCTAATGGTCCCTGGCCTGAGACCTGGTTTCTTGATTCCTGAATCCCTCCTGCAGCCCTGGACTGGGCCACCTCCCCACAGCTCCCAAGCCCACTACTCTTATCTTCCAAGGAAGGGCTAGATGTGAATTCCAACTGTGTGACCTTGGGCAAGTCATGTCCCATCTCTTGAGCCTCAGCATATGCTTCATTGAAATGGGACTAGGAATACCACCCTCAAAGAATGGTTAAAATCCAGACAGCTAATGAGCAAGAAAAGCCCTAGCATACAGATGGTGCCCAAGAAATGCCTACAGAATCAAGATTCTTTTAAGGCATTTGCATTTCCTGCCTACCGCAGCCAGCATGGATCCCTCCTCTGTCCCAGTAGCAGATGTTGCAATCAACTGTATTCGCAGGCATCACTAGGGAGGAAGAGTTACCTTGGAAAGGGAATAAACAGAGAATTTCTGTTTTAAATTACGGCTCCTGCTAAAGGTTTGACACTTCTATTTTCTACCTGTCAGAAAAAAAATAACTATATACCACTGGTGAGTGTGGTTTCCCCTTTAATACTCCATTAACCCACAGAGCAAGCCAGGCAGCGCTCCTGTCTTGTGGAAGAGCAGGTAGCCCAGAGGATACTGATATGATAATTAGAGGACACTGTGGCTGTTCCTAATGAAGCTTTGTAAATTAGCAATGCAGGCTGTTAGAATACCCTGGGAGAGACTGGATCATCGTCCCCCACAGAACCCAGTAGATAGCTGTCTTGGTGACAAGTGACGTGAAAACCTCTGCGTCCATTGACATGTGGTTACTGGGGCTCAATAACTGTGTGCTGATGTGCTTTGAAGTCTGCCACCGTGACTTGTGATTGAAATACAGAGCAGGAGCCCAGGAGGAAGCAGGATGTGCATTGATGGCCTGGGAAATATAGGCAGGAAGAAAGGAAGGGAGGAGGGAGGAAGGGGGAAAGAAAGTGTGCTGGCATACAAGGAGCACCAGGCTTTTCTGGGCACCATGCGGGGCACATGCCCAGCCACCGTCATTAGGGGTGTACTTGGGTTTGGAGAGGGGACTCTGATGCCCAACCCTGCTTGCCAATCAACCCCTCCCCTGTCCAGTCCCTAACAGAGCTGTTCACACAAGGGATAATGACAAATGGGAAATCAAAGAGCCACTTCATCATTAGCTGAGGCAGTGGATGTGGGTTTGTTTGAAAAGTTGAAAGCAGCATTGAATGTAGTTCAGCCAACCTGACAGCTGGCGCAGAGGCCTAGCTTTTAAGATTCCCTGGACAAATCCAGCCTGCCTTGGAACAAGCCTCCCAGCAAAATCCTGTCCAGGGCAGGGGTGCACCTGGACAAGCCAAGGGCTGCTTCCAGTCTGAACAGAGAGCCCAAGCCTTGTACACAGACATTCAGACTGGTGCGCTCCATTTCTCCAGAATGGGCAGGGTCACTCCCTTGGCTCCAGGCAGCCTCTGGGATGAGATGACTCTAGATCTAGAAGAAGAAAAGCGAAAACGGGGAGAGAGTTGGGGAAGGGAACTCACAATTGCTGTGGGCCTACCAGGTGACAGGCACCATGCTGGGTTCTTGGCATGTACTCACAACCATGTGGGCAGGTATTATTACCTTCATTTTAGAGCCCAAGAAATAAAAGCACGGAGGGTTTAAGTATATTCCCCACAGTCACACAACTAGAAAAGGTTCCAGTCAGGATTTGAATCCTAATCTGTCTGATGCCTAAATCTAAATCATACTCTTTTCAGCATACCAGACTACCCTCCACTCCACATTTCCATACCAAAAAAAAAAAAAAAAACCAAAAGGCTGGGGAGGGGTAGGAGGATTCTAAACACCCCTGCTGCGGTGTGGACAGGGAGCACCAATGCTGACATCAGACTGAAAACCTGGTTACTGTGGCCTCCCTGCACCTAAACAAGTGGAGCATCCGAAGCTCAGAGGCCCGCCCCCCACAATCCTCCTGTCAATTCCAGGTGACTCCCCTAAAGTCAGGAACGAGGAACCTCCCCGGCAATGCTGTATCAGCCCACACAGAGCAGCGAGGACCCAGCCTGTGCTGTTCTGCTCTATAAATCTGGGGCTTAGTGTGGCTGATTAGGGGCTTATGTAGAATCTTCAGGTGGCAGATTAAGATGGGTAAAGGACAGAAGCCTTGAGCCCTTGTCCGTAGATTTGTCCTCAGGGACTCATCTGGTGAGCATTTCCAGTGGGAAATTGCTTCTGGACAGTGGTGATGGCTTCAGCCTGTACTGGTGACATGCTGTCATCCCTGGGTCATCTGAGCATGACACCGTCAGCTACCTGGACACTGGCAGGAGAGGGCAGCGCTGAGGGCCCAGCTTCCCTTCCTCTTTCTGGAGACTGAGAGATAGGACACGTGCATGGGGGCATTTCTTGACATGTGGAGTTCATTCCCTTTTGGAGCAGACAGGGACCCACATTGCTGTGTAAGGTCAGGCTGACACACAATGACTGTAATAAAGACCGAGACTCAGGAAGGTGAAATGTTTTAACCAGGGCCATGCAGCCTCCAAGTGGCAGAGCCAGGCTACAACTCAAGACTTGCTGTCCTGGCCAGGCACAGTGGTTCACACCTGTAATACCAGCATTTTGGGAGGCCGAGGCGGGCGGATCACCTGAGGTCAGGACTTCGAGACCAGCCTGGCCAACATGACAAAAACCTGTCTCTACTAAAAATACAAAAATTAGCCGGGCGTGGTGGTGGGCACCTGTAATCCCAGCTACTCGGGAGACAGAGGTAGGGAGAACTGCTTGAACCTAGGAGGCAGAGGTTACAGTGAGCTGAGATTACACTACTGTACTCCAGCCTGGGCGACAGAACAAGACTGTCTCAAAAAAAAAAAAAAAAAAAAAAAAAAAAAAAAAAAAAAAAAAAAAAAAAAAAAAGACTTGCTTTCCTAAAGTTCTTGCTCTTTCCAGCCCGTTAGACCCCTAACTAACCAAATGGCTGAACTTACAGGAACCCAAGGATCTAACTCACTTACATCACTGCCTTCTCTTCTACTGCTCCATGCTGGTCACCCTGCAGCAGTTCCAGCTGTGGTTAGGGAGGATATTCCAGACCCAGAGCACAATCCAAACAAAGACAATGTCAGTTAGTTCAGGGTGCTAGAACAAAAATGCCACAGTCTGGGTGGCTTAAACAACAAACATTTATCTCTCATGCTTCTGGGGGCTGGGAAGACCAAGATCAAGGTGCTGGTAGATCCAGTGTCTGGTGAGGACCCTCTTCCTGGTTTGCAGACGGCCGCCTTCTTCTGTGTTCACATGGTGGAGAGTAGAGAGGAGGCAAGCTCTCTAGTGTCTCTTCCTAGAAGGCACTATTCCCTTTCTCAAGGGCTCCACCCTCACGACCTAATCACCTGTCAGAGGCCCCACCTCCTAATACCATCACCTTGGAGGGATAGGATTTCAACCTATGGATTTGGGGAGGACAAACATTCAGTCCCTGACAGGAGTGGAGGAAAGATATACTGGACAGGTTTCAGGCTGGCAGTGACATGTCACTTCCCATTGTTTGCAGGAACTGCAAACTCAGCAGCAGCAGCCTGTCCATGGCCGCCATGGACATCCTCTACATTGACATCACACGGAGGTGGAACTCCATGACCCTGGATCAGCGGGACTCAGGTACCTGACAAATGCCTCTGCCATGGCCTGTGGGGGTCCTGACAGGCGTGGGTGGTATATTTTCTGTTCCTTCTTGTCAAAGGTTCAGATGGGGGAAGAAGATGATGCCATCAGATCTAGACATCATCCAGGGGTTGAGCTGAATTTAAATCCTGGAGCATTGTCTGCCACCAAATTCTCATGCCACCGTTAGCATTCTTTGCCTTTGCTTAAGACTCAGATTCCATCCATACTGGGAACACTCAGTTATTCATTCATTTATTCACCCCTCACACACATTTCCTGAGCATGTGCTGGGCCCAGCCTTGGGTGGGCTGGAGGATATAGTGCTTGGTTCTTGTCCTGAAAGAATTCACTGTAGTACTGGGAGGCAGATGAGAAAATGATGCTGGGTAGTAGGATGCCTGGCTGAGGGGGAGAGAAGCTCAAAGAAGCTATCCGGGAACCCAGCGGAGGAACTCCTCATCCAGGGAGGGCCAAGGAAGACTTCAGGAGAAGGGTGTATGGGATCAGCTGGTGAACAGGGCTGGGACAGACACTCTGGCAGGGCTATTACCTGGCCTTGGCATGGACACAGGAGAGGCTGTTGAGCTTAGATCATACCAAGTAGCCCAGATGGGCTAGAGCAAAAAGGGATGTGAGAAGGGGTAGAGATGGGGTTAGGGGAGCTGTCAAAGCCTTGAATGCCACACAAGACATTTTGATCTTGATCCTCTAGGTTCTGTGGTGAAGGGTTCTGTGAGAAGAACCCACCTTCAGGTGGATGAGTTTCCTATCTTTTTCCTCACAGAGGGTGTTTCTCTCTTTCTCTCTCTCTCTTTTGTTTTTTGGGTTTTTTTTGTTTGTTTGTTTGTTTGTTTTTGAGACGAAGTCTCACTCTGTTGCCCAGGCTGGAGTGGCATGATCTCAACTCACTGCAGCCTCTGCCTCCCAGGTTCAAGCAATTATCATCCTGCCTCAGCCTCCCAAGTATCTGGGATTACAGGTGCGAGTCACCACACCCGGCTAATTTTGTATTTTTTGTAGTAGAGATGGGGTTTTACCATGTTGGCCAGGCTGGTCTCGAACTCCTGAGCTCAAGTGATCTGCCTGCCTTGGCCTCCCAAAGTGCTGAGATTACAGGTGTGAGCCACTGCGCCCAGTCCAGAGGGTGTTTTTCTAAAAAATTATAATACCATAACTGATATTTCTACAGCTCATCACAAAACTTCAAGGTCCTTTCATGCATATTTCCTCATTAAATGCCCCGGTGAACCAGTGCAGTAGGCGTTATGAGTCTCATTTCACAGACAAGTAAACTGCAGCTCAGGTGACAGAGATCACACAGGACCTGTGAGCCCATAGCACCCTGGCACCCATGCCACCCCCTCTTCTGGCTGCCTCCCTCCAAAAGGGATGCACAGAAGGGAGGCACCGGGTCATGAGGAGTGGGGCAGCTTGCTCCTGTGAGTCTGTGGAGAGGACCTGAAGTCAGGTTGGGAGATCCAGATTAGATTTGATTATGCCATTTCCTGCCCGTGTCAGCTTGAAAAGTCATTCCAACTCCTCATCTCCAGTTCCTCATCTGTAAAATGGCACCAAAAATCCCTGCTCTCCAGGGTTGCTCTGAGGTCTTTGGAGTCCTTGCTGATGGTGCAAGCCAGTTTATCTTATTACTGGACACCCCTTGGGAAGAATCCTGGGGGCCATCTGCCTGGCAGCTGCTGCACCCCTAGGCAATCCTGCCCTATACCCATGTGTGCCAGAAACTTCCCAACCACAGAGGCGCAGCCCGTCCTTCCTGCAGGGCACCGGTGCTCAGGCATCATTTGCCGCTTGGCTTCGTGTTTAGTAATGATGCTCCCGGCTGCCAGTTCTCGGCCAATTCTTATATGCCAAGCACTCCACAGGCACTTTACATGTGCAGCACCGGCTAGAATTCTCCTAGAGGTGGATATGATTATCTCCATTGTGCAGAGGAGGAAACTGAGGCCCAGAGAGGCATGGCTAGTGGATAAGGTTCAAACACCAATCCACCCAGGCCTCTTTCAGGTTGCCTTCTCCTACTAACTGTCCTAGAGTGAGATGACCACCAAGCTCCCTACAGCTCTCTTTTCTTTAAGTCAAAAGCAAAACCCAGGAAATAGCAGCAGTCATTGAATCAACAAGGTGAGTGCCTCTGTCGCATCTCTGCAGTTGCCAGCTCCCTTCCAGCCCTCCCTGGCAACCAGGAGAGGCGTGAGATGGAGCGTCTTCGGGAGAAGTAGGCAGATTAATTATCATTCCGAGGACTGAGAGTGCTCATGTGACAATCGAGCGGCGGCACTTTCTGCTGACACCTTCAGAAAGCAAAGAAGCGTTTGCTCTGTGAGCTGAATGTGGGGAGTCATCCAGGATCCCACGGAGGGGGCCAGATGAGGGGGTGGGGGTGGCAGTGGAATTATTAAATATTGAAATTGATCAGGAGTAGCAGCAGGAAGCTATTTATCATGTTTTGTTGCCGCAAACTAGCATTACCATCTGGCCCATTGTTAATTCTGAGTAGTTTTTCATGTTTTGTTTGCCTCTTAAATTGCTCCCGGTAAGCGGAATCCACAGGGGCTGTCCACAATTCAAGCTCCGGTGAGGTTTTCTGGGGTCTGCCAGGGTCTCTGTATTCTGCTGACCAAGCTATGGAAATGAGAAAAATTCTGATTTTTAGCACATACTGATAAGCAAATTCAGGGTTGGGATCTCCCAGGCCTTTCGCCAGACCTCTCAGCCCCTGACTAGGTGGAGTGGTCATCACCAGTAGTAACAGCAGTTTTGAGATTACTTCATTTGTGCATATATCACTGCACATTCTTGCCAGGACTTCAAGTTGGGCAACAGCATCCCCTTTTACAGATGAGCACCCTAAGGTTCCAAGAGCAAAAGTGACTTGTCTAAACTCCCACAGCCAGGGAGTAGCAAAGGAAGGCAAGATTTGCACTCAGGCCTCCTACCTCCTCGCCCAGGGTGCTCTCCCCCCATCCAGGGCTACACAAGCAGTGCTTGTTCACTTAAGTGATACAGAGAACTGGGGCTCGTGAGGCAGAAGTCAGAGAGGACGGCAGCAGCAGGAGGAATAAAAGTCAACTCACAGGGCCTGCTGGGAGGACAGAACTGGAGCAGAGAGGGTGCCTCTCCAACCTCCTGTCTTCCTTTCCTCCATCCTCTGAGTTTTCATCACTCCTGGAAGGAAATAACAGGGCCTGGGGGTCTAGAAAGTGGGCCTGGGCATGAAAGCCATGCATGGGAAGCCTTCTGTGCCCATGGTCTCAGTAGCCACTGCTGGTGCCAGCCAGGGCCCAGTTCTTGCCTCCTTCTCAAGGCTGGTCCAAGCCCCTGATTCTCAAGGCGAGGGGCATCTGGAGACAGCCACCTTCTTAGGACCATTCAGGAAGCTACTGAGTAGCAAAAGGAGAAGTCTGTGGTTGAGTGGTTGTTCTTCCTTTGCCAAGTGTCAGCAGAAAGACCAGAGGGTCTTCTTTTCTTCCCTCCATGGTGTGGAGCCGAGGGGTTTGAGGCCCTCAGATCCAGTTAGGTACTGGCTGGAGGTGTGGGTGCCGTGCTGAGGGAGATGGCTTTCCCCATCCCACAGCTGCTGGGGGCTGAAAAGAAAGAAGCCTGTGAAGAATGATAGAGCCTGGGTTCTCTTGCTCAGGGAACATGTACTCATTCATTCATTAATCCACTCAACTAACAGCTACTGAACATGCTACCAGGCATTGTGCCCTGCAGGGATATAAAGATAAATTATGTACAGATCCTAGCCTCTTAAGGAAAAAAAGAGACCATTTACTGAACATTTATATGGGACAGAAATAAAAAATGCTTGCTATGAATTACCTCATTTACTTCTAGCACCATCCTGTGAGATTAGCATTGTTATTCCCATTCAACAGATGAAAAACCTGAGCCTGAAAGAGGTGAAATTACACAGACACGTCAAGTATTACAGTGGGGGCCAGTAGCAGTGGCTCATGCCTGTAATCCCAGCACTTTGGGAGGCTGAGATGGGAGGACTACTTGAGGCTAGGAGTTCAAGACCAACCTGGGCAACATAGCAAGATCCCATCTCTATAAAAAACTTAAAAATTCACCAGGCATGATGGCACTTGCCTATAGTCCCAGCTACTTGGGAAGCTGAGGCAGGAGGATTGCTTGCACCCAAGAGTTCAAGGCTGCAGTGAGCTACAATTGTGCCACTGCACTCCAGCCTGGGTGACAGAGATCCTGCGTCTGAGAAAAATGTTACAGTGGGGACCCTAGTATTTGAATAAAAATCAGTCTAACTTCAGAGTCTACTGCCCTTTCCATTATACCCAGTGTCTCTCAGTCACAAATGAATATGACATACAGTTGACAATTGCTGTTGTCATACAGTATACGACCAGAGCTATCATGGGGGGAAGCAACAGAGGAGGGTTGCTGTGAGGGTTAAGAGAGAATGCATATAAGGCATGTAGCATGCTGTGACCCAGAAAAGCCACCCACTGTGCATTCTGCATCCTCGAGGGCTTAGCACATGGCCTAGAACATGCAAAGCATCTCGCCAAGTGCCCAGTGAGTGTTTGATGAGCAGACGAATGCAAAAATAAAAGATGCCCTGCATCCTCAAAGCAGGGAGTCCCGAGTGTGAGAACCGTGGCTCAGAGTAGAGGTGGTCTTTTTGCCAGAGTCGCCCTCCCCTCTTCTGAATGCCCAGTTGGACTGGATCATCACCCATACCCAGTGCCTGCTGTGTCAAAGTGCTAAAGCATCTTCCCCTCTCCTGAAGCCAGCCAGACCTTCCTTCTGCCATTATAAGACTTTGGTACACACCGAAGGGGTTAACCAGATCCCTGATGCTTGAGATCTTTATGAACAAAAACAACCTGCAAAAGGGAACCTTGCTATTGAAATGGAGAAGAAAAAATGGTGCTTAAAATAATTAGGAAAAAAATCAAAACTAGTGAGAAAAAGCGTGCACATGATGAAATCGAAACCTCAAATAATCAGTTTAAATAAGTTTGCTTTTGATTGTTTGTTTTGTGTTTTATTAGATCTCAGGTGCATAGAATTAGATTAACCATCACCCTTGGTTCATGAGACCCTTCCATCATGATACACATGTAGCCTACTTTTATTTAGTTAGCTTTTAAAATTAGCTATTTTTAGTAATGGAATAAGTATCTGCAAACTCACCACGCAAAACAAAAGCTAGGATTTGACAGTGACCTACATCTAATATGTGGCTCTCCTCACCTAAGGAACCCCCCAGCTGCACCCTGGGTTCATCATTCCCGAAATGGGCTCACCTTCACCTTTGTCAGATGTCAATGACTCTTCAAGAGCTTGATGGAATTTAGTAACATGTAGCTTACGCTCTCCAGGATGCCAATGTAATTGTCATTAAAAAAGAAAAAGATAAGGATTTTAATTTTCACTTCTAGAATTTCCAGCAAGACACAGAACTCTAAATGAGGATGTTATCAGCAAAACTGGGATGTCGTAGCCCTCAACTAGCCCTCTCATTGCCCAGAATCAAATAAAGAAACAAATTTGTCAGGGAAGACGCATTTATTTCATGTAAATTGCACTCAGGAGCTCCCTCTTATCACGGAGACTTCGCCCTCAACTCTTTCCAGAGTGGAATTTCACATCTCCGTGGTAAGGGACAAGGACAGCATCAAGATTCAGCAATTAAAGGCAAAATCACTGGTGTCAGCTGTGAGAGACAAACATTTTACTTGCAAAGGTAACATTTGAGCCAGGCAAACAAGTGTCCTGTCCATCTAACAAAAGACCAACATCTGGAGGCTTCTGAACTTTGTTTACTTCAAAGCCAGATGTTTTTGCTATTTTAAGATATAAGCTAAGGGTCCCTCTCAGTAACTGAAGGGAACATGAGAGCAAAGGAAGAAAAAACTGACTATGGTGTCTTCCCCACCTCCCCTTCCCATGAGAGCTCAAACACCACACACCCCTTGCTTGGAAAGGGAAATCTAAGAATGGCATTGTTTAATATCTGACATATGCTGAGTGCTCTTTGACCAAAATAAGAAATATTTCTTCCACTGCTTGGTGAGCTACATGCCCGCCTCTGGGGGCTGCCTTGGTTTGACTTGCTGTATACCCAAAGCCACAGGCTCCAGAATCAGACAAACTGGGCTTTCAATCTGTGCTTGGTCACTTGCTAGCTAACCTCAGGCAAGTTAGGTAACTTCCTCCAAGCTTCAAGTTCATCCTGTGTAAAGTGGAGATAATAATGGTGCCTGCCTCCTGGAAACATTGGGATGGATGAAATGAAACAAAACACAGAAAACGCTCAGGGCCATGGCTGCCTGTGGAAAATGCTCAGGAAGCAGGGCTGCCCCTAGTGTGATCCCATTGCTCCTACTGCACTACTTTCTCGGGAAGTGCTTCCGGGGCACCCCTGCCAGCTGCTCTGCAGGTGTTGGGGACAGAGATGGGAAGAAGGGCCTGCCTCACAGCCAGATGAGAGAGTCGGGATGTGGCCACAACAGCCTCTTCCTTTGTGGCCAGCAGAGTGCCAGGCCCTTCTCATCCCACCCTGGCGACAATGGGGACAGTGAGGCTGGGGAAGGCAGAGGAAATGTGGTGCTGGTCGCCTCAGCCATGGCTGTGGGAAGCGGGAGCCCTGCCCGCTCCCATCACTTACAGTCACTGGTCTCACAATTCCAACCCCAGGGGAGAACATTGGCACATTTCAGGGCCTTGAGAGATGGACCCCTGTCCACTCTACATCTTCACTCATCACTAGCCTCACACTCACTCCAGCCAGAATGGCCGGCCCCCTCAGGCCCCCACCTCTGCAGGAACCCACTCTCCTTGCTCACCACCACCCAGACCCCCTTCCTCACAGAGCCTCCTGCAGTGCTCAGGCTGGGCCCAGCACTATCTCACCTGCTCCACAGCACCCAGCGCTGCCCTTGACCACAGCACACATCAAGTACTGTGAGAGAACCTGGACGTCTGCCCCTGACATGAGGCCAACATCCAGGAAACAGAGCTGTTCCCGCCTGCATGAGGCCAAGCATTGAGCCTGGCATCCAGCAGGTACCTTGCGAACACGTGTCCCATGGGCCAGGGCTCAGCCGCGGCAACCCACCAATCCCATGGGTGTCTGAGCCTCATGACCATCTCTCAGCGAAATCTCTCAGTCACCGACTGCAAGTCATCTGACGCCTCTGCTCACATCGGCTGGAGTAAGCCCAGGCTGAAATGTATTTGGTTAACGATGAACAGAAATATTGAAGAGTATTTTTATTTGGAATGTTGAGCGCAGTCTCCCTTATACATAAACATGGCTTGCCCCCTCCCCTGAAATACAGGAAGCTGTGGATAAGTAGGCCAGTTTCACGCAG
The DNA here is from genome assembly GCF_001698545.2 of Rhinopithecus bieti. Taxonomy (NCBI): domain Eukaryota; kingdom Metazoa; phylum Chordata; class Mammalia; order Primates; family Cercopithecidae; genus Rhinopithecus; species Rhinopithecus bieti. The sequence continues at coordinate 715,916 of NW_016807962.1, forward strand.
CGCCTCTTGCGAGGTGTCTGGCACGAATGATGTTCTTCAGCCTTGAAATTATCTCGCAGTCAGATGGGCTTCTCTGGATGTGTGCCCTACACACTTACAAAATAGTTGGCATCAGAATCATTTTTAATAAAAGCAAGTGAGCCAGCAGAGATGCCAGCTCAACCCCCGCCTCCCTCACCCAGACCCTGATCTCCGAGGCCTGCTAAAGCTACTTCTGCACCGGTAGTGCCACCAGGCGAGCTGCGGTCACACCCGCTGCCTTTTTGTCGGGCGAGTGCCTGCCCTTCCTCATCCTCAGTCACCTTGAGGGTGGAGATGCCCATCGTCTGGCCCCACCCCCAAGAAACAAAGTGGGGAAAGCTGAATTCTTTTCAATGTAGGCCTCCCCTCTCCCTGCACTTGTTGCTCACCATCCCCAGATCTTGCAGAAACAGCAGCCGCAGGATCCAGTGTTGTGCAGAAAGCTGGCAGCTGAGTTAGACAGGCTGGGTTTCAATACGCTGCTACCTGCCATTGGGAAGCCCTGAGAGGGGGCACTGCACCTCTGGGAGCCTCAGTGTCCTTTGAAACAGGACAATGACATCTACCTTGGGGCACTGTCAGAATTTAGTGATAAAGTATGCACCTGGCCCAAACAGTAGCTTTTTCTGTGTCTAACCACCACTATCCTTCCTGGTGTGTGTGTGTGTGTGTGTTACAGACTACAAACCGTTTCCAAAGTCACCTGTCCACACAATGCACACACTCCCAGTGAGCTCTACCACCACCCTGTATACAGAGGAGGAAACCAAGGCTCAGAGGGCTAGAAACAGCTCCACAGGCAGGCAGGGGCAGAACAGAGGCAGCCCTGAGTCTCAGTCCTGGTCTGCCTTGTGCAGTGACAACGGTCACAGGCACATGAAGATGTAAGTCCCGTCCCGGTCCTCAAATGCTCTCAGGCCCGAGAATTGGGCAGAGCTGTGTTTAGTAGGACAGTCTGGCCCCTGGTCTTGGCCAAGCCTGGTGTTAACAACAACAGTGTGTCCAGGGAGCTCTCGGGCTGTGAGGGCTTCCCCGCCCTCACCCCTCTCATCTGTTCCTCCCACGGCCTGGAGCAGTCAGTAAAATGTTTGTACACACTATACTGTTGCAAAACACAGCACTCAGTGCTCCCAACTGCCCTGAGGGGAGGAATTTCTCTTATCCCAGATTTAGAGCTGTGATAATAAGGATGGGACGGGTTAGAGGCCACCTCCAATGGCCCCTGCAGTGCTCAGGCCGAGACTCAGGTCTCCTGACTGTATCTTCTCCAGCAGGTTCTCTCCTAACGTGACTGCCAGCGATTGACACCAACACCAGCTACATTTATCAAGCACCTAACACAGGCCAGGTGCTGTAAAAGCCTTTTTAAAAAAATTAATAGGCTTAATATTTTTAGAACATATCGTTATAGAAAAAATTGAGCAGATAGTACAGAATTCCCATGTAGTCCCCCATCCCCATGCACACAGTTTCCTTATAACACCATCTTGCATGGTTGTGCTGTTATAATTAATGGAAAAACCTTGGTATATTATGATTGACTCAAGTCTGTAGTTTGCATTAGGATTCACTCTTTGTGTTGTACAGTTCTGTGGGATTTGACAAATGCATAATGTCATGTAGCCACCATTATAGTGTCATACAGAATAGTTTCACTGCCCTAAAACTTCCCTGTGCTCCCCCTGTTCAGCTCTCCCCCTGTGAGCTCCCTGATCTTTTTACTCTCTATAGTTTAGCCTTTTTCAGAAAGTCATATTGTTGGAATCATAGAGTATCTAGCCTTTTCAGACTGGCTCTTTTCACTTAACAATGTGCATTTAAGGTTTCTCCATGTTTTTTTATGGCTTGCCAGCTCATTTCTTTTTATCTCTGAATAATAGTCCATTGAACGGATATGCCACAGTTTGTTCATCTATTCACTTACTGAGATACAGCTTGGTTGCTTCCAGTTTTTGGCAGTTATGATTAAAGCTACTTTAAACATTCGTGCACGGGTTTGTGTGGACATAAGTTTGTAACACGACTGGGCAAATACCCAAGGATGTGATGATTGGATCGTACAGTGCAATGGTTAATTTCAGGTGTCTACTTGACTGGAGTAAGGGATACCTAGAGAATTGGTAAAGCATTAGTTCTGGGTGTGTCTGTGAGAGCATTTCCATAGGAAATTGGTGTGTGAGTTGGTGAACTGGATGGGGAAGATTCACTCTCAATGTGAGTGGGCACCGTCCAATCAGCTGGGCGCCCAAATAGAACAACAACAAAAAGGGCCAAGATGACTCTCTCTCTCTTTCTCTCTCTCTCTTTCCCCCCACCTCTCCACTCCTCCCGTTCTGCCACTCTCTTCTGGAGCTGGGACACTCTTCTTCTCCTGTCCTTGGGCATCAGAACTCCAGGTTCTCTGGTCTTTAGACTCCAGGACTTACACCAGGTCCTCCCCTCACCCCCAATCCCCCGCCCCAGCTTCTTAGGCCTTAGGCCTGGGACTGAGAGCTGCACCATTAGCATCCCTGGTTCTGGGGCCATTAGACTTGGACTGAGCCACACCACTGACTTCCTAGGGTTTCCACTTTAAAGATGGTCTGTTGTATGTGGGACTTCTCAGCCCTGAGCCAATTCCCCTAATAAATCCCCTTCCACATATCCATATCTATTAATATCTATATCTATCTCTGTATCTATATCTATCTATATCTATTTATCTCTCGCTATATATATATATGCAGTGAGTCTTCCATATCCATGCATCCCACATGTGCAGATTTAAATCAACCATGGATTGATAGTATTTTTAAGGAAAATAAAAAATAATATAACAATTTTAAAAATACAAATAAAAAATACAGTGTAACAGTTATATAACATTTACATTGTTTTAGGTATTATAAGTAATCTAGAGATAATTTGAAGTATACAGCAGGATGTGCATAGGTTATATGCAAATACTACATCATTTTATATAAGGAACTTGAGCATCCGCAGAATTTGGTATTGGTGGGGTTACCTGGAACCAATCTCCTGTGGATGCTGAGGGATGCCAAACTGCCTTTCAAAGTAGTAGTACCATTTTGCATTCCTACAAGTAATGAATGAGAGTTCCTTTTGCCCCACATCCTTGTCAACACTTAGTATACTCAGTTTTTTGGATTTAGCCATTTTGATAGGTATATAGTGCCACCTCATTGTTTTACTTTGCAATTCCCTAAAGACATTTGATGTTGAGTATCTTTTCACATGCTTATTTGCCATCTGTATAACTTCTTTGGTGAGGTGTCTGTTCAGATCTTTTGCCCATGTTTCAATTGAGTTACTTTTTATTGTTGAGTTTTAAGAATTCTTTATATATTTTGGAGACAAGTTCTTTATCAGATATATATTTTGCAAATACTTTTCTCCCAGTCTGTGGCTTATCTCATTTTCTTAACAATGTCTTTTCAGGAGAAGTTTTTAATTTTAATGAAGTTCAACTTAACAATTTTTTTCCTTCATGGCTCTTGCTCTTGGTATTGTGTCTAAAATTTTATAGCCAAACCCAAGGTCATCTAGATTTTCTCCCATATTATCATCTGGAAATTTTATAGTTTTGTATTTTACACTTAGGTCTGTGATCCATTTTGAGTTCATTTTTGTGAAAGGTGTAAGGTCTGTGTTTAGATCCTCTTATTTATTTATTTTGCTTGTTGATGCACAATTATGCCAGCACAGTTGTTGAAAAGACTAACCTCCCTACATTGAATTGCATTTACTCCTTTGTCAAAGATCAGTTGACTATATTGATAGGGGCCTACCAGGACTCCCTCTTCTGTTCCATTGGTCTAGTTACCTATTATTTTGCTAATGCCATACTGTTTTGATTACTGGAGCTTTATAGTAAATTTTGGAGTTGGGTAGTGTCAGTCTCTGACTTTGTTGTTCTTCTTCTTCAGTGTTATGTTCGCTATGCTGGTCTTTTGTCCTTTCATATAAATTTTAGAATTAGTTTGTCAATATCCACAAAATAACTTGCTGGGATTTTCATTTGGATTGTGTCGAATCCATAGATCAAGTCAGAAAGAACAATAGTGATCTTTCTATTCATGAACATGAAGTAGTTCTTCATTTATTTAGATCTTCTTTTATTTCTTTCATCTAAGTTTTATAGTTTTCCTCATATAGATCTTGCACATATTCTCTTAGATTTATACCTAAATATTTTATTCTATTTTGGTGCTAATGTAAATGGTGTTATATTTTTAATTTCAAATTCCAATTGTTCATTGCTAATGTATTAAAAAATTGACTTTCCTATAATAACCTTATATTCTTCAACCATACTATAGTCATTTGTTACTTCAGGAGGTTTCCTTGTCAATTCATTGGGATTTTCTACATTGACAATCCATTGAACAAAGATAATTTTATTTCTTCCTTCCAAATCTCTATACCTTTCATTTCCTTTTCTTGTCTTACTGCATTAACTATGACTTCCAGTCCAATGTTGGACAGGAGTGGTGAGGGGGGACTTTTTCTTCCTGATGTTAAGAGGAAAGCATCTAGTTTCTTTCCATTAAACTGTAATATTTTTTGTAGATATTGCTTTATCAAGCTGAGAAAGTAATTGCATTGGTCATGGTGTATGATTCCTTTTTTTTTTTTTTTTTTTTTTTTTTTCCTTAGTGATAGGGTCTTGCTCTGCTGCCCAGGCTGGAGTGCAGTGGCACAGTCTTGGCTCACTGCAGCCTCAAAGTCCTGGGCTTAAATAATCCTTCTGCCTTAGCCTCCTGAGTGGCTAGGGCTACAGTCGTGTGCCCTCACACCTGGCTAATATATTTTTTAAAATTTTTTGTAGAGACTGGGTCTCACAGGATTGCCCAGGCTGGTCTCGAACTCCTGGACTCAAGCAATCCTCCTACTTTGGCCTCTTAAAGTGTTGGAATTATTTGGTGCCCAGCCTATGATTCAATTTGCTGATATTTTATTGAGGGTTTTTGCGTCTATGCTCAAGAGGAATACTGGCATGCAGTTTTTCTTTCTGGTAATGTCATTATCTGGTTTAGGTATTAGGGTAATGCTGGCCTCACAGAATGAGTTAGGAAGTGTTTTCTCTGCTTCTGTATTCTGGAAGACATGTAGAGAATTTGTATGATTTCTTTCTTAAACATTTGTTAGAACTCACCAATGAACCTAGCTGGCATGGTGCTTTCTTTTTTGAAAAGTTATTGATTATTCATCTAATTTCTTTAACAGATAAAGGCCTATTCAGATTATCTGTTTATTCTCTTATGAGTTTTCTTAAATTGTTTCTTTCAAGGAACAGATCTATTTCATCTAATCAAATTTGTAGACATAGACTTGTTTGTAATATTTCTTTATTTTCCTTTTAATATCCATGAGATCAGTAGTGATAGTGGTGATCCCTCTTTCATTTCTGATATTAATAATTTGTAAGACTAATTAGTAATCTAATAGCCTTTTCTCTTTCTCTGTTGTTGCTGTTTTTGGTTAGCTAGGCTAGAGATTTATCAATTTTATTGATCTTTTCAAAGAACCACCTTTTGGTTTTATAGATTTTCTCTATTGATTTCTTCCTATTTTTAATTCATTAATTTGTGTTCTGATTTTTATTATTTCTTTCTTTCTGTTTATTTTGGATTAAATTTGCTTTTTTCCTGGTTTCCTAAAATGGAAGCTTAGATTATTGATTTTAGATCTTTCTTCTTGTCTAATTTATTGCTATAAATTGTTCTTCTAAGCACTAATATCACTGGATCCCACAAATTTCAATAAGTTATATTTTAATCTTTGCCTAGTTTAAAATATTTTAAAATTTCTCTTGAGATTTTTTTGGATCTATATGTTGTTTGGATATGTGCTACTTATTCTCCAAATATCTGGGGACTTCTCAACCATATTTCTGTTATTGATTTTTAGTTTCATTCTATTGTGGCCTGAGAGAATACTTTGTATGATTTCTATTCTTTTGAATTTATTAAAAACGTGTGTTTTATGGTCTAGGATATAGTCTGTCTTGGTGAATATTTCATTTGAACTGAGAAGAATGTATATTCTACTCCTATTGGATAAAGTATTGTATACATGTCAATTAGACATAGTTGATTGATGGTGCTGCTATGTTCAACTGTACCCTTACCAATTTTCTGCCTGCTGGATCTGTCAATTACTGATAGAGGGGCATTGAAGTCTCCAACTATAATAGTAGATTCATCTATTTTTCTTTGCAGTTCTATCAGTTTTGTCTCACATATTTTGACACTCTGTTGTTAGGTGCATACATGTTAAGGATTATTATGTCTCCTTGGAGAATTGTCCCCTTTATCATTATTACTCACCTTCATCCCTGATAATTTTCCCTGTTCTGCAGTCTGCTTTGTTTGAAATTAATATAGCTACTGTAACTTTCTTTTAGTTAGGGTTATCATGATATATCTTTCTCCAACCCTTTACATTTTTATCTATTTTTTGTTTGTTTTTACATTTAAAATGTGTTTCTTATTATCTTTAAGCTGCTTTTCAGTTGGGTCTTGTTTTTGAATCCTCTCAACAGTCTCTGTCCTTTAATTTATTTAAACCATTCACATTTAAAGTACTTATCGATATAGTTGGATTGATACCTATCATGTTTGTAACAGCTTGCTATTCATCGACTTGTTCTTTGTTTCTGTTTTTACTTCTCTTCTCTGCCTTTTCTGGTTTTAATAGAGAATTTTGTATAATTCCATTTTATCTCTTCTTTTAGCATAGCAATTATACTTCTTTTTAAAAATAGTCATTATCCTAGAGTTTGCAATTAGTTTCCAGCTAATGAGTCTGTTTTCAAATAACACTATACCACTTCACAGATAGTGCAGATACCTTATAATAGAGAACTTCCGATTTCTCTTTTCCATGCTTTATAACATTGCTGTCATTCATTTCACTTATCCCCAAGCTATCATCACCCAATCCATTGTTGCTATTATTACTTTGAACAATTATCTATTAGATCAATTAAAATTAGAAAAGACATTTTGTTTTATCTTCTATTATTTATTCTCTAATGCTCTTCCTTTCTTTATGTAGATCTGAGTCTCTGGCCTATATCATTTTCTTCTCTCATGAAATTTTTTTTTTTTTTTTTTTTTTTTTGAAGACGGAGTCTCGCTCTGTCACCCCCCAGGTCTGGAGCTTGCAGTGGCCAGATCTTCAGCTCACTGCAAGTTCCCGCCTCCCGGGTTCCCTTTCTCTCTGCCGTCAGCTTCCCGAGTAGCTGGGGACTACAGGCGTCTCCCACCTCGCCGGCTAGTTTTTTTGTATTTTTTAGTAGAGACGGGTTCACCATGTTGCCAGGATGGGTCCTTGATCTCTGAACTCAAGTGATCCCCGTCTCAGGCCTCACCAAAGTGCTGGGATTTACAGGCTTGAGCCACCGCGCCCGGCCTGAAATTTTTTTTTAACATTTCTTACAAAGCAAGTCTACTGGCAACAGATCCCTTCAGTTTTTGTTTGTCTGAGAATGTATTTCTCCTTCATTTCTGAAGGATAATTTCACTGCATACAGAATTCTAGGTTGGTGGGGTTTCTTTTTTCAATACTTTCAGTATTTCACTTCATTCTCTTCTTGGTTGCATGGTTTTAGGTGAGACGGCTGGTATAATTCTTGTCCTTAAGGCATTATATATACCTTACCTAAGGCATATATTCCTTACCTGTATATTACCTATACAGGTATTATTTTTCCTCTCTGGCTTCTTTCAAGATTTTCTCTTTGTCTCTGGTTTTCTACAGTTTAAATACGATATTCCCTAGGTGTAGATTTTTGTTATTTCTGTGAGCTTTCTGGATCTGTGGTTTTGATGTCTGTCTGTAATTTTTGAAATTCTCAGATATTATGACTTCAAATCTGTCTTCTGCTCTTTTCATTTTTCTCTTTCTGATATTCTCATAACATATATTTTGTACTTTTTGTCATTGTCCCACTGTTCCTGGATATTCTCCTTTTTTTCAGTATTCTTTTTCTGTATTTCATTGTTTCAGTTTAGGACATTCCTGCTGACATATCTTCAAGGTCACTGATTCTTTCTTTGACTGTATCCAATCTGCTGATGGGCCCATTGAGAGCCTTCTTCATTTCTGTTATAATGTTTTTTATTTCTAGCATTTATTTTGGATTCTTAGAGTTTCCATCTTCTCCTTACACTTTCCATCTGTTCTTGAATATTGCATACTTTTTCCGTTAGAGACTTTAACATATTAATCATTATTTTGTATTCTCCATTGGATAATTCTAACATCTGTGTCACACCTGAGTTTGTTTCTCATGCTTGCTTTATCTCTTCACACTGTGTATTTTCCTGCCTTTTATGGTCTTATAATGTTTTGTTGAAGGCCAGACATGAAGTACCTGATAATAGGAACCAAGGAATCAGGCTTTCAGTGTGAGGTTTTATATTTATCTTGCTAGGAGCTGGGCTGTGTTTATTTACTGTAGTCAGAGGTGCCAGAAGCTTTGGTTTCCTCCATTTTTTTTTCTCCCTCCCTATTGCCTTTGGATTTCCTTAAAAACTCCTTAAATGGAATCTTTTTCTTGGATCTTTCTCAGTTGTAATCCAATGTTATTACGCTGGAGTGAACCCTGTTGATGTGGTGATAAGGTGCTGGATAGAGAAACATTTCACAATCTTAAGATTAAATCTGTTCCTAGTGGGCTTGAGTCCATGGGCTGTGACTTTCAGAAGTGCTTCTTAGCCCCTTTTTTCTCCCTTTATGTGTGAAAGCTAGAAAGTCTAGAAAAGCTAGAGTTATCTAATTGCCCTTCCCCTAGGTCAGATCAGCTTCTACTAAAGTAGTTTCTGGCTGGATATAATGACTTACACTAAGTAGTCCCAGCACCTTGGAAGGGTGAAGCAGGAAGATCAGGTGAGTTTAGGAGTTCGAGACCAGCTTACGCAACACAGTGAGACGCCTGTCTCTACAAAAAATTTTAAAAATAGCCAGGTGTGGTGTCACATGCCTGTAGTCCCAGCTACTTGGGAGGCTGAGGTAGGAGGATGGCTTCAGCCCAGGAGGTTGAGGCTGCAGTGAGCTGTGGTTGCACCACTGCACTCCAACCTGGGTGACAGAGGAAGACCCTGTCTCTAATAATAATAATAATAATAATAAACAAAAAATAAGTAAATAAATAATAAATAGCTTCCTCCATTAACAGGCCTTTGTTATGGAGAGTGCTCTAGGCATATTCGAAAATAGTTACCTCCCCCACCCCTTTCTGAAGCATGAGAAGATTTTCTCCAATCTTTTTCTTGAGAACCTGGTGGGGCTTCTGGAGCCCCACCCACAAAAAAAGTGGGAGACCCCTAAGACTGGCCCCAGGCGTTTTTAACTCAATCTAGTTAAAGGTTGAGCCTCACACTGTCTCTAGCAACTCATCAATTACCAATGAAATGTTCTTATCAGCTCCTGGCTCCAGCAGCTTCTGCTCCTGGTAAGCTGAACTCAGCTCTGATTCTCTACATTCACAGGTCTCAATGGGTTTTAGGGTGGTGGCTTGCCCTGTGACCTCAATACTCATGGATCTTAGAAGTCATTGATTTTTCAATTTGTTCAGCTTTTTTGCTTGTTGTGAAGATGGGAGTGATGACTTCTCTCTCTCTTTTTTTTTTTTTTTTTTTTTTTTTT
>NW_016807962.1:727898-767017 GCF_001698545.2 Rhinopithecus bieti
ATAAAGATGGGGTCTCACTATGTTGCCGAGGCTGGTCTTGAACTCCTGTGCTCAAGGGATTCTCCAGCCTCAGCCCCCAGATTGCTGGGATTACAGGTATATGTCACTGTGCCCAGCCAGGAACAATGACTTCTAAGCTCTTTATGCGTTAGAGCTGAAACTAAAAGTCCTCTGTTAACATTTTGCACATCTCCCACCAATCCTGAGATTTAAGCTCTGTACTCCAGGTTACAGAGAAGAAAGCTAAGGCTCAGAGAGGTTAAGTAATGTGTCCAAGGTCACCTAGCTCGTGAGTGGTAGAGCCATAATTCTTTGTCTTTAGATTCTCATGGTCTTTGAGAAACTGTAGCAATGACCAACATTCCAGAAGTGTTTACCTTTCAGAGATTCTCCAGGGAAATCTGGGCTTACTCATTTAACCCAAGAGAGCAGAGAGAATCTCAGAAACCATCTGATCAGTTCTTTGTCATCAAGAAGATGCCCAGGTTACCCAAGACAGAGACTCATCTGGCCCATAGGAGCCACTTTCAGAATTCAAGGGTAACATTTCCTGCATATTCATCTTACTGATATGGAATCATAGTGTTTAAAAGTAGAAGGGGACCAGGCACACAGTAGCTCATGCCGGTAATCCCAGTACTTTGGGAGGCCAAGGCAGGAGGATCACTTGAGCCCAGGAGTTTGTGACCAGCTTGGGCAACATAGTGAGACCCCGTCTCTACACACACATACACAGAGTTACAAAAAAGTAGCCAGGCAAGGTGGCATGCACCTGTAATCCCAGCTACTCGGGATGCTGGGGCGGGAGGATTGCTTGAGCCCAGGAGCTCGAAGCTGCAGTGAGCTATGATTGCATCACTGCACTCCAGTCCTCCAGCCTGGGTGACAGAGAAAGACCATGTGATGTTTTTTAAAAAAGGAGAAGGAGCCTTAAAGATAATCTCTTTCAACCCCCTTGTTTTACACATGAGGGACTCTGAGACCCTAGAAAAGTATTGGAAGAACCACCTACTCTCCATTGGCTTTCTACATCCCCAGCCTGCTCTTTTTCCAGATCTTTTCGGAGTAAGTTAGACACATTCCTTTTTGAGATAGTCCACAAATATGTGATGAAATCTACCCTGTCCTTTGCCCCCTGGGAGGTGGAAGAAGGCAGGCACATGCTCTCGGGGTGCTCTGCATCTCACAGGAAGAATTGAGACACTTCCAGTGGTAGGCATCCATGTCTTCCCTGAAGTCTAGAGAGATCAGTGGTTCTCAACTGGGGACAATTTTGACTCCCAGGGGGACATTTGGCCATGACTCGAGACATTTTTAGTTGTCATACTGGGGGAAGGGAGTTGCTATACTGGCATCTAGTGGGTGAAGCCCAGGGCTGCTGCTCCACAACCTGAAATGCACAGGACAGACCCCCACAACAAAGAATGGTCTGGCCCAATGTTAATAGTAGCCGCTTTTCCCCTTCGGCCTCCTGGGGCTGCTATAATAGTCCTTCGTGCCCCACCACAGCCACACCATGCAGCTGCCACCTGACTCAGGGCAAAGATATGTCCTCAGCCTGGCAGGGCCCAAGCAGCCTCTAGAGAAAGGGAGCTCACCTCATCTGTTCCGCGAGACCTTACATGACTGAGCGCGTTCTTCTTGGTAGCAGGTGGGAGTCTCTGCCCACACTTCCCCACTGATCACATCTGCGAAGGGAGGAGGAAGCCTTACATAAGCGCAGCCTCAGAGAACCTTCTGTCATTTTGGCAACACAGGGCCTGGGGAAGCCCCTCCCTTCCAAAATCTCATGGGGAGCACAGTTCTGTTCTGAATGGGCCCCGGAGGGTTTGCCTGCTACCTGCAGGATACAGGTACATCTGAGCTCTTTAGCCTTTGAGATTAGCCTTGCCAGCCTCATCTCCATCCTCCACAACCGCAGCCCCCATTCCCACCACACTCTTCGCCCACACGCCCTGTGCTGCTTGGGGCCAGCCAATGTGCTTCCATTGTGGGGCCTCTGCTCATGGTGTCTCCTTCCTGTAACATCCCTCCCTGCCTTGATTGCCTGCACAAGGCCCATGGGTGAGATGCTCGTCTGTGAAGCTTCCGGATCCTTCTCCCTGCCCTCCCTGCCAAACAGCTATGCTCTCTTCTTGCTCTGTTGATTCCAGGCACACCTCTCCAGCCATCATAGCTCGCTGGATCAGAAGTATTTGCAAGTGTCTGTATCCCCTCTCTACCTGCCCCCTGTGGATGCCAAGTGCCTCATGCCAGTGCCTGATTCAGGCCCAGGGTCCAACACAGGGAAAGCTTATTGAATAAGCAAGCAAGTGAGTGAACAACAAGGTAGACTGGGTCTCACTAGGCTCCTTACTCTCAGAGTGACTACTTCCAGGACGTCATGGTTCCCTATTGGTCACCTGGTATCTGGACACAGGCCATGTGGCCTCAACTCTGCCTCCTCATTGAAACTGTATAATCGACTGGGCATGGTGGCTCATGCCTGTAATCCCAGCACTTTGGGAGGCTGAGGCAGGCAGATCACTTAAGGTCAGGAGTTCAAGACCAACCTGGGCAATGTGGTGAAACCCCATCTCTACTAAAGATACAAAAAGTAGCCATGCCTGGTGGCAATTGCCTGTAATCCCAGCTACCTTGATGTCTGAGGCAGGAGAATCGCTTGAACCTGTTAGGTAGAGGTTGTAGTGAGCCGAGATCATGCCACTACACTCCCTCCAGCCTGGGTGACAAAGTGAGACCCTGTCTCAAAAAAGAAAAAGGAAACTGTATGATCTTGAACAAGTCACTTGCCCCCTCCAGCCTGTGCACCTGTCCGTAGCCAGCTGTCACATCGCAGCGCGCTGCGTTCCATGCATCCGAGGATATGAGGATACGTAGTGGTCCCAAGTTGAGGAGGTAATAGATCCCAACCGAGTTCAGGACTCTCCCTAATTCTCCATTTGCGGTTGCCCTAACTGGCCCCCAGATAGCAGTGCTCCTAGGCATGAATACAATGAAAGAAACATTTTCGCGCACTAATAAAATTACCTTCTCTAAAGAAGGCAATTTGCATGTTAATGTTTTGGGTGATTGGGTGCAGCTCCAGTGCCCTCCAGGCTGCAATTTCTCTCTGACAAAGTGACAAAAATAAACTCCCGCATAAAAGAGCATTTCTCTTCTCTCTCATTTGTGCTCTAACGTGACATTCTTAATGTGAATCAAGTTGAAACCCACTGCTCTGTCTTATTTTTGACACTGATCTGCCTCCTGTCACCACTCCAAATGGCAGGCCAGCTTTGAAGAGCTCCTCAGAGGGGTATCACCTTGAGGACAGGGCTCGGTCCACTTGGTGAGTGGGCACTGCTCTGCCCCACCCAAGGCTGAGGCTGGGGTCTTCTGGAGATTCCAGAAGGCCTTGCCAGTTAACTATTGGACAGCTGAGGGGATGGTGAAGAAGGTTGCTGTTGGTGGCTGAGTTAGGGCCAATTTGCCCATCTTTGGATAGAATGGGAATTCTGAGCCGTGGCCCTCCATGAGAATACTCTTTATTCTGCCAGGCTTGGCACCTCTCATGACTTAAAGACAATCAAGAAAGAAGACCATGTTTCCAGTGTCTCTTCCATGTGCCAGACACAGGCCCAGCCCCTTATGTCTGTTTTCTATTACTGAGCCCCCCAGAGCCAGGCAGGATAGAGAGAAACTGAGGCTCCCAGCCGGGCAGTGAGTAAGCCAAGATCACCCAGCAATGTGTAAGAGGCCAACCCTGGATTTAAACTTAGGCATATTTGATATCAAGCCTGGATTTTTTCTACCCTAAGTGGATCACTTAATGTTCAATGAGCAGCCCCCACATGCCATGCACCGGGGGTGATAGGGACGTGCAGGGACCAACAGAATACCCAAGCTCTGGCACTGCTGACATCCAGCAGCCAAGGCAGACATTAAACCCGGGAATGCAGAAATTGCATGTATTTAGCCGTTGTGATGCGTTCTGTGAAATAAGTTTTAATGAGGAGGACAGAGAGGACCTCATTTATATTAACAGGTGGATCAGAGAGATGTGTCAGTGAAGGTAATGCTGAGATGGAAGCTTCACCAGGTGGGACTCAGAGTGTTCCAGGCAGAGGCCAGGGACCGGCCCCAAGGTGGGAATGCGTGGAGCAGGGTCTGGGAAATGAAGGCCCACAGGGTGATGGGAATGGGGGCATGGGCTCCAGAGGTGGCTGGAGGACTCGATCCCTCAGAGCAGGGCAAGGAAGGTGGACAAGGCAAGAAATGTTGTTGTTGAAGAGTTTAAAGTGGGGGAATGTGTGGTTTGGTCTTTTCTTTTCTTTTTCTTTTTTTGAGACAGAATCTCACTCTGTCACCCAGTCTGGAGTGCAGTGGCCTGACCTCAGCTCACTGCAACCTCTGCCTCCCGGGTTCAAGCGATTCTTCTGCCTCAGCCTCCTGAGTAGCTGGGACTACAGGCACGTGCCACCACACCCCACTAATTTTTGTATTTTTAGTAGAGACAGGGTTTCACCATGTTGGTCAGGCTGGTCTTGAACTTCTGACCTCAGGTGATCCGCCCACCTCAGCCTCCCAAAATGCTGGGATTACAGGTATGAGCCACTGCACCCGGCCCTGATTTGTGTTTCTAAAAGGTCATTCTGGATGCTGTATTGGAAGGGGCAATGGTGGAAGCAGGGAGACCAGCGAGGAGGCTGTGGGGGCTTCAGGGGACGACAGCTGCTCAGGTGGGTGAGGGCAGGAGAGCACAGGTTTATGGTCCTAGGGATGTGGAGGTGTTGAGAGAAGGTGAGAGAAGTCTCAAAAATGACCTCAGGCTTCTGTCTTGAACAAGTAGGTGGGTGGAGAGACCATTTATTAAAATGGGCGAGACTCAAGGAAAAACAGAATTGGGAAGGGAAGACCAAGAGATTCATTTTTAACAGGCTAATGCATTATCCCAGTGGCAAAAAAGAAGACTGGCCTGGAGATAATGATTTGGAGGGCATGGATTCATTGGAGGCATTTCAACCTGGGAAATGAATGACAGGAAGAGAGAGCCAGAGAAAGGGCCCTGTGGGTTCCACAGCAAGGAAAAGCAGACAGAAGCCAGCAAGAGAGAGGGAGCAAGAAGCAGGAGAGCGAGATGAAACAGACGTGGGAAGACTGTGTCTCTAGGAGGGAGGCTTGCACATGGTCACATGCTATGGAGAGAGAGCCGAGAGGAGCTCAGAGCTGAGATGGGAGTGGAAGGCACCCAGGCATTTGGCATGAGCCCTCTAGGAGGAGAGACAGGGAGTGGACATCCTCTCTTGAGCTGGAAGGGAGGTTGTGGAGGTAGTGCCACCTCAAGAGGGACCAGCAGTCTGACTGAGGAGGGAGCAGAGACAGAGAGAATAGTGACAGGAAGGCAGGCTTTTCAACCACACAAGATCCCAGGGCTGTTTGATGGCAGATGGTGGCATTCAGGAGCAGGGGAGAAGCTGACAAGCTGGGAGCATTAATCAGGACCAACTCTAGACAAACTCCCTTTCCTTCCCTCATCCCTCACCCCCACCACCTCAAGGCCCACCTGCCAGGCCGCCCACAGCACCAGCTCTGTTCCCTAACACCCTAAAAAAGCCCTTTCAAAGCACCAGTACTACTAGTTGCTCTCCTCAGAAAGATCTTCCTCCCCAGTGCTCATCCTTGAAGATCCCAACCCCAAGTTAATTTGGCAAGAGCTATCAAAACATACTAGTACAAATAATACATACTACTTGACCCTTAAGTTCCGCTGGAAGATGATCGCTCATTCAAGCATGTACTGCTATATACACAAAGATGTTCATTGTTGCATTATTTGCAATATCAAAAGAAGAAGAAAGGAGAAAAACAGCCTAAGTGTCCATTAGTAGGGGAAGGATTTTAGAAACTCATGGTGCATCTATGTATATGGAATTCTATACAGTCTATAAACAACAGGGTAGATCTATATATGCTGATATGGAGACGTGTCAAGGCACGGTAAAAATTGTGTAAGTGCAGTACGGTACCTATACTGTGATCCTATTTGTGTACAGAATTATATGGATATGGATATTGATGCACACAGCAGTGCACATATTTCATTTTCATGCATATATGCCAGAAATTGCAGACAGCATTCATTTCCAGCGCACAGGAATCAGAGGTCGCAGGGCAGAGGAGGGAAACAGGACCTTCACTTTCCACTATCTGTGCATTGCCTCTGTCTGAATTTTCTCACCTTGTGCACCACGGGCACTCTGTAACCTATCCTGCCTGTCCAGGCAATGACTTGCTTCTTCCTTTGTGTTCTCACACCCCCATCTCACATTGGGTCATCCTACCCTCTCCCTGCTTCTCCCTGCCCTGCATCAGAGGATGCTTGTTCATCTCCAAATCCACACAATGAGGGGTCAGCAAGGGCTGGCGGAACTGAGTGGCCATGGCTGCGGCCTTCTGAATCCTCAGATCCTCATAGAGAAAGGCTGTGGTGGTGGAAGAAGAGGTTGATTTGCTCTGTGTAAAAGTGGAGTGTAGTGGGGAGGTTTTGCACATTTCAGCTCCCAGGCTGACAGCAGAGAGCACATGGCAGTAAGAAGGGACCTCCTGGGGCAGTGATGAGCTCCCCATCGCTGGAAGCAACCAAGTGGGGGGTGATGGATGGCTGTTGTTAGCAATGTCAGGAAGGGCAACCCATGCCCTTCAGAATCTCACAGGGCAACTACAGAAAGCCACAGAGACAGGACCAGAAATCATGCTTTATCTGCCCTGGTTTGAATCTCCACTACCAGCCCCAGCCTGGGGGACTGAGTGAATGGCTAGGTCTGCCCACACTCAACTAACACACAGAACCCAAGACAAATGCAAAGCTTTGCCATATCACTAAACAAAGGCAAACAACCACAGAAAATCAGAGGCCATAAAAGCATCTACCACCCAGATTTTGTTCTGAGGATTAAACAAAAGGTGCCCATAAAGTGCTCACCACAGTGCCTGATGGATATTAAGCACATGTTGTATACAGGCCACTCTTAGTAATTCCTCTTATCATTCTGGGTGGTGGTGTTACTCTGCAAGGGTGTGGATTGTGTTATCTCTGAAGTCCTTTTTAAGCGAGAGATTTTGACCACTTGCTGAGGAATGAGTGCTGAGCCTCAGAAGGTTCTATAGGAGCCATTAATCTCAACAGAAACGTCTGCAATAGCATGAAGTAGTTGCAGGAAGCAGTGACCAGAACTGTGGCCCTGTCTTCCCAGATGGTGACTAAGGAACTTATGTTCCTGTCGTGGTGGAATCAGGGGTGACGTTGGATGGGACTGGACTGAGACCTCTGGGCCACTCTGCCGTGGCCAGCAGTATGACCTGTGATTAATGAAATGATGGAAGAGTTGCTTTCACCTTTGATTATGTTTGTTATTTGGGTGCTGCTGGCTTCTGGGGGTAATGATTTTCCTGCAAGGTCTATTTATGGTTCAGTCCTGACACTTATTAATTTCTCCATCCAGCCAAGGACAAAGGTGATAGTGACTTGCTGTTGCTGTAATGCTTAATACAATGACTGCGCATGTGCAGCTTCTGTTCCTGAGCTGGCGGGGTGGGCGGTGGCAGCAGCAAGGCTTTTCTCCTTGAGATTTCATGTGGGTTGGGGGAGAACTGGTAGGGAGCAGCACCACCACTTACCACTCTCCAGCAGTGTGACCTTGGGCAGATGGAGTGTGACCTTGGGCAGGTGCTTGGGTCTCCCTGAGCTCAGCACTTTCTCTAACAATCTGTGTATTGGCAGTCCAACCTCTTAGGGTAGCAGTGGGACATGGTAATGCTGAGTGGGAATCCTGGTGGGCAGAATGTCCTCAATAAACGTGGACATTCCACTTCTTAAAATATTCAGAAGTCTCCATCACTTCCAATACTTGTGGAATCCTCAGGGATCACCCCATCCAGCCCCTCACTTTACAGAGGGGAAGCAAGTGAGGCCCATTGAGGAAAAGTGACCAGCTCAAAGCCACACAGTGCACAGGGGCAGAGACCATGGAGATCCCAGGCCCCTTCACTCAGATTCCTGGCCTCATGGAACTCAGTCCAGCAGGGTGACAAGAAATTGGCCAACTTCAGTAAGAGAAAATGAAACCAATATTGTGATAGCACTCCAGGCCAGTGAGGTGAGAGAGCGGACTTCCAAGTGGGAATATGATGGGAAACACTTGTGCCGCTGTTTTTTTTTTTTTTCTCTGCGACAGAGTCTCACTCTGTCTCCCAGGCTGGAGTGCGGAGGCAGTCTCAACTCACTGCAACCTCCCTATCCTGGGTTCAAGCAATTCTCCTGCCTCAGCCTCCTGAGTAGCTAGGATTACAGCTGTGCACCACCATGCCCGGCTAATTTTTGTATTTTTAGTAGAGATGGAGTTTCACCGTGTTGGCCAGACTGGTCTCGAACTTCTGACCTCATGATCCACCTGCTTCAGCCTCCCAAAGTGCTGGGATTACAGGCATGAGCCACTGTGCCCGGCCTGTGCCACTGTTTTTTAAGCACTGAATTGCTTTTTCTATGTGGTACGTTGTGGGGGGGACAAAAAAAAGGGCACTCAGGGCAGATATTACTATCCCCACTTTATAGATGCAGAAACTGAGACCCAGAAAAGTGAAATGCCTTGACAGCCAGTAAGTGGCAGAGCTGGCACCCGGACCAGCTCATCTGAGTCTCTGTCCCTATTCATGCAGCCAAATGCCATCTCACTGTGAGATGCCCAGGTTTGATCCACCACATGTGGAGTCCTTCGAGATCCCAGCCCCAGGCCTAGAGAAACTGTGGTCAAGTCTGGGGGAACTGTGCAGCAGTAGACAGGGAGCTAGGCTGCAAGATGCCCTAAGAATGGAGAGAAAGCTGAGATTCCTGTGATGAACTGCCTTGGAGTTTGTGCAGCCTTCACAGATAGCTCTTCTGGGGGCCATTTCACTGCACAGATAGGAAGCACTAAGCTAATTCTAGTCAAGATCATTCAGCTTTATTTCCTACCAGTGATTGCAAACAGCAAACTTGTATACTTTTACATTTAGAATTGTACGATGAGACAGAAACATCTAGTGTAGGTGAGTAATAAGAAAGAGATTTAAAGGTTGGGCAGAGAGAAGGGCTTGGCAAGTGGCTGTTTAAGCACACCAATCCCGGGAAACAGAATTACTAGCAAGGAAGCTCAGGTATTTTTGAGAGGAAGAAAATACCTCATATTCTGTCTGGGATAACATCCCTGGCTGTCGACAGTGATTTGGATTTAATTATATCATATATTCAAATGTACTCTGTAAACTGTAAAATAATACATAAATGTCAGATGTTAAGAAAGCGTAATGCAGAAAAAAGAGCGTGGGCTTGAAAGTCAGCTAGGCATGTAAATGCTGCCTCGCCCACCTAGACTATGACCTTGACAAGCCACTTAGCTTCTCTGGGCCTGTGTTCCTCAACTGTAAATGAAGAATACGTGTAAACATGTCTTCTTCCCACCATTACCCTGAGAAGTAGATGAGAAAAATGGATATTCTTTGTAAACTGGAAAGTGCTATGAAGACCTAAGATAGGATTCTTGTTCCCATCTTTAAGCTGGGGAATAGATGATGAGATTATTGGTGAGCAGCTCCCAGTGTTTTCATAAAGCCCTGAGGGCAAGGTTGCCTTCCCAGGAGTGGAGAGCAGGGGGCTTTGACCTAGAAGGAGCTGGTGGGCCATCCTCACCCAGCCTATTGACAGAATGAGGCCATCATCTGTCAGGGGCCACCTCTCAATATCCAAGTGGCAGTCTCAGATGAGAGATGTGCGGCTGGCTGCAACTGGAGTGTTTCGAAGGCTGCCTTCTCCAGCAACATCCGTCAACCCAAATGAAGTTTAGAAAAATACTCAACAGCTTATCTTGTGGTGTGCAGGGCAGGTAGGGAAAGCCTGTTTGCAAAGACCAACGAATATAACTGTACCTTCTTGTTGACATCCAGCAGAGATAGATGACGCTGCATCCCTCATTCACTGCAAGGCCAGTATTGCTTCTGTTCTAAATGACTGGAATTAACACTTGGTCAAATCTTTGACCCACCTTGGCCTCTCAAAGTGTTAGGATTACAGACATGAGCCACTGCACCTGGCCAAATCTTCAAAAACTCTCGAAGCAGCAGTGGAGTAAGGAGGTTAAAGAGCATGGTGGTTGGGGTCTGCCACCTACCAGCCATGTGATTCTGGCAAGTCTCTTGAATGTAAAATGGATTGTCAATACCCGCTTCATAAGGTTTTTGTCTGAGTAAATTAAATAATGTGAAGGCACCCCATAGCCCAGGGCCTTCCATATAATGAGGGCTAAATATGAATGATTACTGTTTACTTTCATTACTTTTACTGTAACAGGACATTAAGGCAATGTTACCAAAAAGATCCTTTCAACTCCCAATCCAAGCTGTGAGGGGTTTTCTGAGTGCTGGTGAAGGAGCAGGGAAGAAGTGTAGGGTTGCTTATATTTTTTTCTAAATGGCTCAGGTAAATTCAGAGACTTGAGTAGTAGTAGGAGAGTGTCCCCAAGAGCTAGGTGCACCTCAGCAGAACTGAGGATTTGAGGGTGGTATGAACCAAATTGTATCTCCCACAAAATTTACATATTGAAATCCTAACTGTCCTCTATGTGGCTGTATTTGGAGATGGGGCCTCTAAGGAAGTAATTAAGGTTAAATGAGGTCATAAGTGTGAGTCTCTTATTGAATAGGATTAGCGTCCTGATAAGAAGAGACACCAGAGAACCCAATCTGCCTCTCTGCCATGTGAGGACATGGCAAGAAGGTGGCCGTCTGCAAACCAGGAAGAGAGCCCTTACCAGAACATGACCGTGCTGGCACCCTAATCTCAGACTTCCGGCCTCCAGGACTGTGAAAGTAAATTTCTGTTGTTGAAGCCACCCAGGCTATGGTATTTTGCAGCCCAAGCAGACTAAGACCAGGAGCAGAGAGTGAGCTGTGGGATTTCAGAGGAGAAAGCTTGTTCTGTGTCCCCAAAGACTCTTGATCACCCACAGCAGAACCAGCCCAATACTAGGTTTCTCAAAGACCATTCTCTTTTTTTTTTTTTTTGAGACGGAGTCTCTCTCTGTTGCCCAGGCTGGGCTAGACTGGCACGATCTTGGCTCACTGCAACCTCTGCCTCCCAGGTTCAAGCGATTCCCCTGGCTCAGCCTCCCAAGTAGCTGGGATTACAGGCACCTGCCACCACATCTGGCTAATTTTTTGTGTGTTTAGTAGAGACAGGGTTTCACTATGTTGGCCAGGCTAGTCTAGAATGCCCGACCTCGTGATCCACCCACCTCAGCCTCCCAAAGTGCTGGGATTACAGGTATGAGCCACTGGGCCTGGCCAGACCATTCTCTTAACTTCTTCGCTCCACTGCCTCCCATAGAGCCCTTCAAGAGATGGCTAAGTTGGCATGTTCATTCCATTTCCTGATTACTCACTGGGGCAGAAGCCCCAATGCTGCTGTTACAAATGCAGTTTCTGGGGCCTCACTGCCAACAGACAGAACCCTCAGGGAGAGGGAACAGGAACCTGCATTTCTGGCAAGGTCCCTAGATTATTTTATGTATAAAATGTTTGAAAACCATTGACCTTGAGCGGGAGGCCAGTCTCCTCGGTCTGAGGTGTCAGAGGCCCTCCTGCATGAGATTCCTGGCTTGCCCTCACACCCATATCCAACCGTGGGCGAACCTCAGATGGCACTGGCACTACCCTCGGACCATATCCAGGATCTAATCATCCCTCACCACCTCCACCAGTACCATACTGGTCCAAGCCACCCCATCAGCTCTCTCTGGGACTGGTGCAGTTGCCCCTGAATGGATCTCTTTGTTCTCACATGTGCCCCTACCACTGGGTTTCAGCACAGCTTCCACAGTGACATGTCACTTCAGGACTCCCCAGTGACCTCCCATCTTCTTCAGTTGGAAATTCAAAGTCCTGCCATGGTCTACAGGGCCCCCTGTGGCCTGGACTCCTGGAACCTTCCAGGTCTCCTCTATCACAGCCCAGACAGGGAAGGGAGACAGCATGGAGAATGTTCTCTCCCGCTTAGTGGGCAAGCAGTGATGCTGGAAGAATCCGGGGCTGTGCGGTTTCTCAGAAAGGACTTAATGGACGATTGGAACCATTCCATGGCTTTTCAGCTCCATCATTAGTCTTTTAAAAATAACTGGTTGGGTTTGCTCTCAATCAAAGTGTCTTTAAAATGTAGACATTTTTAGCCCAAAGTCAAGCTTCTCTCAGTTTGGGGGCAGGTCCTTTTGCAAATAAGCCCCGCTTTGCAGATGGGCCTTCCAAGTGAAGTTTATACAGACTGGACTATGCAGTGGGGAGCAGGGAGGGGAAGGAGCGGGGTTCAGCATCACCTGGGATCTTGTGAGAGATGCAAACTCCCAGGCCCCACCTCAGCCCTCCGAATCAGAAACTGTGGGGCTGGACCCTCCATCTGTATTTTAACAAGCCCTCTGGGGGGTTCAAAAGTTTAAGAGCCTCTGGTCTGGATCATTGCGCTTTCATAAGTCTGTAAATCTTCTAAGAGAAGGGTTTCCATGGGTCTCTTTTTTCTTCACCCCTTGGCTTACCTCAGTGTCCTCAGCTATAAAGTGGGCATAATAACACCTGCATCACACAACTGTTACAAGGGTCACAGTCTATTTAGTGGATTAAATGCATCTTTATTGATGCTCACTGTGTGCCAGGCTATGCTGGGCTCTGGGAATGTAGAGAAGACAGGGACATGGTCCCCACCAGCAGGAGCAGAGTCTCATTAGAGAGACAGCCATATACCCATGGATTTATCCTAATATATGATGAGAAACAAGAAGAAGCACCGTGAAGGGTGATTAATTCCACCTGGGGATGGTCAAGGACAGACTCCCAGAACCAGTGACCTCAGAGGCTAGGTTGGGGGTATTTTTAAAATTATGTGTGTGTGTGTGTGTGTGTGTGTGTGTGTGTGTACTTGAATAATTATCAACAATGAGCATGGATTTATCTTATTTGGAAAATTCAGAAAAGAATGAAGATATTAAAATATCCTATAAGTCTAGCACTGCCTTCCCCCATGCCCCGTGGTACTATAAATAAGTTTGCAATGAATACTATTGTATACATTGTTTTCCTTTGGAAGGAATATTTTCTTAGGGCAAATTCCTAGGATTTGTGAACACTGTGTTCAATGATATAAACACAACATTTATTTTTTATTTTTTTCCTCCTTACCTCCCTAATAAACATTTGAATGGCTCTTAAAACTTCCACCAAATTGCTTTTCAAAAGTCTATAGCAATTTCACCACTACCTCCCATTATGAGTATTTAATACTTTTGTTAGTTTACTTGGTGAGCAATAGCCCCTGTGGCTTGGATGGGGCCAGACGTCTTCTCTCTTATTTGCTGATATATGTGAATAGCCCATTCATGTGCTTTGTCCATTTGGGTATTCTATGAGATTTTCTTTTTAAAAATTTTTTAGAAGACAGGGTCTTGGCTGGGCCCGGTGGCTCACGCTTGTAATCCCAGCACTTTGGGAGGCCAAGGTGGGTGGATTGCTTGAGGTCAGGAGTTTGAGACCAGCCTGGCCAATGTGGTGAAACCCCATCTCTGCTAAAATACAAAAAAATTAGCTGGGCATGGTGGTGGGCACCTGTAATCCCAGCTACTAAGGAGGCTGAGGCAGGAGAATTGCTTGAACCCACGAGGCAGACTTTGAGCCAAGATCATGCCACTATACTCCAGCCTGGGCAACAGAGCGAGATTCCGTCTCCAAAATAAAAAAAGACAGGGTCTTGTCTGTTGCCCAGGCTGGAGTGCTGTGGTGTGATCATAGCTCACTTCAGCCTCAAGTTCCTGGGCTCAAGCAATCCTCCTGCCTCAGCCTCCCAATGTGCTGGGATTATAAGGTTAAGCCCTCTTACCCAGCCTCTGTAAGGATTTAGGTATTTTTAACATGAAATCAATTACTAAACCAACCTTACATTTATTAAAACAAAACAACCACCTGCTCTCGGCCCAGCCGACCACCCCCAGCACATCTCTGCCTGTCAGAGCCCTCCTCATTCCGCAAGGCCCCACTGTCATGCCCACTTCCCCATAAGCCTCCACTGATGCCCCCAACCCCTAGATCCTCCAAGGTGTTGGATTCAGTGTTTCCTGCAGATTCTACCATTTCCATCCTCAGGCACCCTTGGCAGGGATGCTTCAGAGCGTTTCTGGGAATAAGGTCAAGAAGCAGTGGTGCATAAGGCTTGGGTCCAAATCCCAGCCCTGGCAAAAGTAACCCTGGTGTAAAACCATATACATACATATATATACATATATATACATACACATATATATGTATGTATATGGTTTTACATATATATAGACCCATACACATATATTAACCCATATATATGGGTTTTACCTGTATATATAACCCCCCATATATACTATATATATAATATATATATAGTAATATATATATATATTATGGGTTACTGCGTTATACTATATATATACACATATATATTTCTACTTTGACAAAAGTTAAGTAGAATATATGTGCAAAAGTTTGCATTGTATTTTTTTTCAAAGTAATACATGTACCTGACTTCAAATTCAGATAGTAGTAAGGGGTTCATAATTAAAAGCATCTCCCCCTACATCATCTCTTTCCACACACTAGAATTTCCCACTGCAGATGTTTAAATTATATCCATGTTTACTGTAGAAAATCACAAAATGCAGACAAGCAGAAAGAAAGCCAAGCCAGCATAGTGAGATCCCACTTCTTGTTTTAGAGTATCTTCTAGATGATGTTGCCGTGCCTTTTTTTTTTTTTCCCAAATTGGTCCTCATTGTATGTTTTCTATGCGTTATAGCTCTAATCACATTCTACCGCCAACTAAGGGAACAAAACTGATATTTGTTGAGTAAAGAAGTGCAGTGAGTGGCTAGATCCTTGCCATTCAAAGTGTGGCATCAGCACCATCAGGAAGCTTGCTAGAAATTCAGTGCCTTGGGCCCCACCCCAGGATTCGCATTTGAACAAGCTGGTGATTGGAGTATGCATTACAGCTGGGAAGGGCTTTGCAGAGCAGAGTTACTCAAAGTTGTAACCCATAGACTGTCAACAGTCCTGGACAAGAGGCCTGAGCCAGAATGTAGACAGCACGCTGCTTCCTTTATAGAGGAAGACATGCTATTATACTAAATACTGTCAACAGAACTAAACCATGTGATTGATGAGGACCGTGATTAACATTCTGGCCCAAGCTCCTTATCTTGTCAGGGACCAGGGACACACAGTTCGTGGGCTTGGCACTGTCAGCCTGCCACACTTTGAGTGGCGCTGTTTAGATCACACAGTTGGGAAGTAGAGAGCTGGGACTGGGTTTCTCTGGCTTTAGATCCTAATCTTCTCAGTCTGTGTATATCTGACCCTCCCACCCGACTGTCTCACACACACAGAGATGCACATACTTGCACGGGCACACGCCCAGCCTATGAGAGCCTTGGCCCAGAGTTGGTGATTAGGAAACATCTGCCTCTTGAGTCAGACCAAGGCTCCCGCTCCCCTGTGTCTTTGCCCATCCCAGGCTGCTGTTTACATTAAAAGTAACCCTGGTGTAAAACCCATTTTAACAACTCCTTCTATCAGGATCAAACAGAGCAGCGGCCTTGTAGGATGTCTGGAGTCAAGAGAACCCAAGCCCAAGAGCTTTGATGGACTAGGAGGGAGACAAAACACAACTTCTTTGCTCAGCTCAGGTTCCCAAGGCAAAAATAGCTCTGGGATCCCAGGGTCTGTATGTGACCCAGGATCTACAAACCCTAGGCCAGCCTTCTGTCCCCAGTGCCAGAAGCAGGTAAATAATGCACAGTCACCAGGAAGGCGTGGATTTCAGAGTCAACACCAGCCTAATCTAAAATGCCACGTGGTGTTCAGTTCAGCCTTACTGTCACCTTTCCCAGGGAGCTCAGGGACTCCTATAGGTTTAGATCCCAGGGTCCCAGTTTTACTTGGACATTGGGAAGACTCAGACCCTTTCAGGCAGTTGAAACTTTTAACTGAGTTTTTAACAACTTAGTTAAAATACTTGGGAGTCAGTTTGAATTTCCAGGCCACTCTTCCCTGGCTGTGTGACCTTAGAGAAGTTACTTAACTTCTCTATCAGTTTTTTTTTTTCATTTGTTTTGTTTTTTTTTTTGTTTGTTTGTTTGTTTGTTTTTTGCTTTTTTTTAAGACGGAGTCTCGCTCTGTCACCAGGCTGGAGTGCAGTGGCGCAATCTTGGCTCAGTGCAACCTCCAACTTCCTGGTTCAAGCGTTTCCCCTGCCTCAGCCTCCTGAGTAGCTGGGATTACAGGCACGCACCACTGCACCCAGCTAGTTTTGGTATTTTTAGTAGAGACAAGGTTTCACCATATTGGGCAGGATGATCTCGATCTCCTGACCTCATGATCTGCCCACCTCGGCCTCCCAAAGTGCTAGGATTACAGGCATGAGCCACCGCACCCGGCCATCAGTTTCTTGATTTGTAAGATGGGGCACAGTAATATTGACCTCATAAAGGTATTGTGAGAATTAGTGGCAGTGTCGGTAAAGCACCTAGTGTCAATGCACCCATTCATCCACTCACTCATTCATCTATATTGAGCACCTCTGGGCAGCACAGGAAGCGCACAGTCCAGAGAGGAGGATGGAGACCACACAAACAGACAGACACAGAGCAAGCCGCAGCCGGTGCTGCAAAGAGAAGTGCAGGAATCCTGTACCAGGGGCCAGGTCTAAACTGGAGATCAGGGAAGGTTTTACTGAATGAGTGATTTTGAGCTCAGGTCTCAAAGGTAAGTAGATGCTTATAAGACAAAGCCAGGGTAGAGCATTCCAGGGGTGTTGTAGGGATGACTATTTATTCTTTCCAGAATACAATTTGGGCCAGAGAAATGACAGTTGGGTTTATTTCACTTTTGGGGTAAAATTTGCAGACAGCAAAATGCATGAGCCTTAAGGCACAATTTGAGTGCATTTTGACAAATGCACACACCCATGCACACACCCATGTAACCAGCATCTCTATTATCAGATAGAATTTTGCTGTCAAACCGGGTTTATCTTCATATCTTCATAACCTTGTTCCCTGATTATAAAAGTTAAGAAGCTGGGGTTTTTTAAATTTTTGTTTTCTGAGATGGAGTCTCGCTCTGTCACCCAGGCTGGAGTACAGTGGCACAATCTCAGCTCACTGCAACCTCTGCCTCCCAGGTTCAAATGATTCTCCTGCCTTAGCCTCCTGAGTAGCTGGGATTACAGGCATGTGCCACCATGCCCGGTTAAATTTTGTACTTTTAGTAGAGATGGGGTTTCTCCATGTTGACCAGGCTGGTCTCGAACTCCTGACCTCAAGTGATCCATGCACCTTGGCCTCCCAAAGTGCTGGGATTATAGGCGTGAGCCACTGTGCCCGGCCAGGAGCTGGGTTTTAATGGGGGCATTTCATTGTGGACATTTTACAAGACTTTGAGCTAGGTTTAAATCTTATATAACTTTCCCCAGGTCTCTCCATGTCTCTGAGACTCAACTTCCTCATCTGTAAAATAGGGTTAATCGAACTTACTTCACAGGGCTGTGTGAGGGATTGGGTCTGCACATAGCCGTAAAATGCCCAGCTAGTGCCTGGTGGGCATGGCGGGCCTGGTGGGCACTCTGTGAGTTAGCCCTGTTAGGAGTTTCTGGAACGGAGACGGTGGTGGGGAGCAGGGCTAGCTCTTGCTGACACCCTTGTGGCTGGAGATGGGCCTTCCCAGGGCAGCGCAGGGCAGCTGTGTGCACCCCCTCATCCAGTCTCTTTGTTCACAGGGATGTGTCTGCAGGCCTTCGTAGAAGCTTTCTTTGTCCTGGCTCAGAGGAAGTTCAAGATGCTGCCACTTCATGAGCAGGTGGCCTCGCTGATCGACCTTTGCGAGTACCACCTGTCCCTGCTGGATGAAAAGCGCCTGGTGTATGGCCGGGGCGTCCCGTTGGGAGGCCGGCCCCCGCACCGTGGCACTCCCCAGGAGCCCTCCCCATCGGCCCAGCCAGCAGGGGACAACCCCCCACCCCGCACCAGCTGCGCCAATAAGCTCTCCCTTCCCTGACATACCCTGTCCTGAGGGCCACTCTGTCCTCCTGAAGACGGAAGACCAGAGCGGCTTTCAGGGCTGGAGAGCCCCAGGCATTCTGCCTGCAGAGGAATGGCAGGCAGGCTGCCGAGGGGCCCGGCTGAGGTCCCCACGAACTGTCTCTGTGTGTGTCTGAGCTGTGCTTCACCAGGCTGGCTGGTTCTCACCTGCCTTCCTCCTCGCACCTCCTGGTGATACACCCTGTTTTCGAGTCATCAGTGGACATGTGACATCTAAAACGTGACAGATGGCACCTTCTATTCTGGGCTCACAGGAAGCACCAACTGGGGCAAATCTGTTGTGTTTGGGGCACAGGACACAGTCGGTCCCAAGGCCCGGAGCTGTGGAGAGGAAGCCGAGTGTTGGGATCTGCTGCCGGGGCCTCCGCGTGGCCACCGGGAAAAGCCCGAGAACATCGTGTTTATTTCCTGCCTCCCGTTCTGAGAGAAGGAAGTGGAAATATCAAGTAGGCGTCTGCAAATCTCCCATCCCAGGCATGTGCTACATGGGTGTAGTGAACAGATTAACCTCATTTAGTTTGTTAGCTTTGCCTGTTGCTGCAATGTTTGGTTTGTTATTAATTAAGAAATAATTAATTAAGAAGTAACTAAGACTCCTGGAGCCTCAGAGCTGGCAGGAGCCTTGGAGGTCATTTTGTTTGATTTTGTTTGACTGTGACCCCAAAGCAGGAATCCCATCTTTAGCCTCACTGACCAGATGGTCTGAGTGGACCCCTGCATAGGTGGGGTGCTGGTCACGTGGCCAGTGTGTCCACAACAAGCACTGCCAGGGGTCCCTGCATGCCCAGCAC
The DNA here is from genome assembly GCF_001698545.2 of Rhinopithecus bieti. NCBI lineage: Eukaryota > Metazoa > Chordata > Mammalia > Primates > Cercopithecidae > Rhinopithecus > Rhinopithecus bieti. The sequence continues at coordinate 746,866 of NW_016807962.1, forward strand.
TGTGCTGGGAGCCCTGGGTGAGGGAAGGAAATCAGATATGGATAAGAACCAGAGCAAGAGGACATACACTAGTATGTCAGACCTGGTGCCAGGGACAGGGGAGCTCGTGCTTTCTCTTGCATGGGACCCTTTCCTTGTCTCCATCTGTATCCCCAGGTAGCCCCCCTCTCAGAGGAAACGCCTCAGAGGCAGCGGAACGTGGCATTTTGGAAACAGCCTTGGGCATGTCAAGATCCAGGGCCCGTTGAAGACAGGCAGACAGGACTTGGCAAAGCCACGCTCTCCAGAGTGTGGTTGGATTTGAGGTTAATGTGGCCCTTTCCTGGGGGATCCCTTTAAAGGATGCTGAGAGGCCCTGGGAAGAGCCAATCATCATGCTCCAAGTGAGGTGGAGAAAAGTCTTTGAGGCACTAGTACTGTGCCTGGTGTGGTACACAGTAGGACTCAGAAAATGCTGGTAGTGCATGGCAAGGGAGAGGGTCCTGGGAGGCAGAGGTACATCCCAAACAAACTCCTGAGACTTTCTCCTCCTTCCTTCCAACATCCTGTCCAAACTGATAAGAGCAGTTGACCTGGTTCATAACAGGTACTCAAAAGCATCTGTGAATCCGCCTTCCCCAGAATATTTTTAAACCCAAAGACAAGGTTGTTAATCCAAGATGTCTCCAATTGTTGGCAAGCGATTTCAGAGCAGGGGCTGCTCTGTTCATCCTTGCCTGGCGCTCCTTCTTGCCAGGAGCTCATCCTCTCAAGGAGGAAAACCTGTTTCCCCCACGGTGTGGCTTCTGTGCAGCGCCCCTTCTCTGCTGCTAGCAGAGCCCAAAGGCCGCTGCCCTTCCCCAGCCGAGAAGGGCTGTGGAACTGAGCCCTGCAGAGCCCAGTCGGGGGTGTTCAGTGACAGGAGACTTGTGCAATGACTTTATTTTCCCTAGCAGAAGGCAGGACAAGTGGGAAGGTAGCACAGGCAGGATGTGCCTCCTGAAGTGTGTCGAGTGTCCTCTACGTGGGGTGCTATGGAGGTGTCATCGGCTTAGTTCCCCAGGTACTAGGGCAGGTCCGTAACGCTGCTCCCCTTTCAGATGAGGAAAGGAAGGCCCAGGAGGCCACGCAGTCAGGACTTGGTCCAGGTGTGTCTGTCTTCGGCTGCTTGTCCCTGGGTGAGCATGAACTCAGCTCCAAGTAGAGACCCCGCAGCTGTACTCCGCTCGGGGCTGCCTGGGGTCCGTCACCGTCTGGTGGCATGGGACAAGGCAATCAGGGCTCCTAAATGGTCCAGTGTGAGAAACAATGTTTGAAGCCCCCATGCAGCTCTCCCAGTCCCTTTTGGCAGAACAAATGGATTTCCCAGAGAAAGACCAGAGTAAGCACGTCTGGGCACACTTGTCATCAGCTGGGAGCCACCAAAAGTCTTAACAAAGCTCTCATGTGACACCATTTCTTGAAATTGGTCTTCAGAAAGTACTCGCTTGCCAAATTGGAGTGCAATGTTCAGGTCTAAAACCAACCAAGCACGTTGAATATTTTGAAAAATAAAATCAAGAGGTTGAATTCCAGCCACCTTGTCTGGGGTGATATGAAAACATCAGCTCTCCTGGTGAGGGCTTCTCCCACCCCTGCCATCATCTGGAGGCGGGCTGCTCCGCCCACCATGGCCCTTTTATCCCGGGAACAGCCCCTTCCTCTGCAGACAAGGCCCTGATAGCCCCACCCACCCGCAGGGCACGGAGCCTCCCTGGTGATTGTTAGGGAAACGAGGCTGTGGTTTTATGAGAGGCCAGTTGTGACAGATTGCCCCTTTTCAGTTCAACCAGAGGCTGCTCCATTATCAGAATGAGTGATAGCTGACTCACCCTGCCTCCTCCGTTCCTAATAAGAAGCCCCACTGTGTTTACCCCTTTGGTAATCGGCCACTCGTTTTGTTGGATGTAATTGAAGCAATAGCAAAAGCAGATGGTTTCTTCCTCCGAGAGGACAGGAAGCAGAGCCGGCAGTCCGGCCGGCCCAGAGGCACATAGCTGGGCACCTCTGTGCTTTGCTGCAAGATAAGTTCCGTCCCTGGAAGGGCCCTCAGGATCCATCTCCAGCGTCTTCTCCCTACCCCTCTCCTGCCCCATCCCCCTCCTACCGATGTCTGTCTCTCCCCACCCACAATGCACACAGTCCAGCCACACAGATCCTCTCCCTAGTCCACTGGCTGAGTTCCTGTAAGAGCTGGGCACTCTGGGGGCTTGGAATGAATGGGTAAGAAGATCAGGTTCAGCCTGTGCTCAGTTTGGGGGTTCACATCCAAGTATGACAAGTTAGTGGGACCAATCTGGGGAGGGAAGCATCAAGTGAACAGGGCAGACCCACAGAACGGGGCTCACCCACCATTTCTTTGGGTGTGCCCCTGGGCAGCCTCCTTGCTCCTGCCATGCTGACCCTACCTGCTCCCTTCCTTCCAACCTCCTAGGGGCACAGGCTCAGCGTTTCTGTTGTTAGGGGCAGGAGCTTTGTCCTCACGGCCTGGCCAAAATGGAGTCTGCAATAGGTGCTTATAAAGACCCGCTGGATTCAGTGCAGCTGTTAGCAAGTGCTGGTCCCAACAGACCCCTCCCCATGGGCAGAGGCAGGGCCTCCAGGAGAGAGGAGCGTCCATCCCTGAAACGAACCACTTGGATTCCTCTTACTTCTCCTCCCGGCTTCTGTCCACTCCCCCGAACTCAGACATGGTCTCTCACCTGGGCTTCCACTGCCTCCCTGCCTCTTACCCCTCCACCCTACCCTCCATCCTACCCTCCATCCCCATCAATCTGGAAGGAACTTGGAGAGCCACAGAGCTGATGTCCAGTCACCTATTGAAAGCAGCCCTCATTGGCACCCTTCCTTTCTTTCCATCCTAAGGCCCACACCTGTCACCCGCACCGCTGCAGCCTCCCTGAGCCCCTGTCCGACCCCTACTCCCAGGACTGTTTGTATCTGTTGTCATGAGACAGGAGGAGGATGTGCTATTTCCCACCACCCTTGTCTTGCTGGCCCCTCTGCTTGAGATGGCTTTCCTCTGCCCAGTGGCAAACAGACTTTCAGTTCAGTTCCAGTGTCCCTGCTGCAATCCCCCAAACAGAGTGAGTGGCTTCTTCCTTCTACTTCCAAGAACTGGAAAGTTCCTGTATTGGCGCGTGCACTGTGGGACCACAGCATTGGTTCCCACCCAGCTGTGAGTTCCTGCAGGGTCAGGCATGTGCTGGGTCCATGTTGGCACAGAGCAGGGGCCAGCAGGTGCTTGCTGTGAATAGGAACGTTTAGCAGACCCCGGGAGAGGAGACAGTGTTATCACGCTTGTTCTCCGCTTCGCCTGCGGGTGCCTTTAAGAAGCACAGACTTGTAAACCTTGCCAAGCTGATCTGCTGAACATCTCTACATCCCCGGCTGCCTTGTTGGCTCCCTGGGACACGGCAGCTGCCCTGTGTCCATCTGACTCTAGGTGTCTCTCCACGGCCTTTGTGGCCAGGCCTGGGCTGCGTACCCATGGGCACCCCCTCTCATTCAATCTCAGAGACAGGACGCCAGGCTGGACGGTCCTCACTAACACCCCTCCAGCCAGCTAGCCAGCCTCCTTTCAACTCTGCATTGCCCTGAGTTGGTGTGGGGTTGTTGAGCTACCAGCAGGTCTTCCTGACTTGCATGTAGGTAATCAGACGGATGGAGTGGGAGGATAGGGGCACAGACAGTTGAAATGGTGTTCCATGCCTTTCTAGACCCCAGGCCCTTTCCTACGTGTTTTTATCAGCACATGCTCAATCCTTCCCAGTTTACAAAGCACTTCTAGATCCATTCAACCCCACAAAGAATGAGGATCACTGGGCACTCTGTTTTCCCAGGGGCGGGGAACTGGCTTCCAGGAGGCTTAGTGACTGACCGAGGTCTCGAGGTCTCGAAGTCTCGTGCTGGTGAAGTGCAGAGCCAGGATCCGCCTGAGGCCCCCAGCTGGCTCCAGATCCCACACTCCTTCCTCGGCACTTCCTCGGTTCTGCACGGTGCCTCAACACTCCCCAAAATATCCAATTTTGCCGGTGTGGAAACCCACGTCCCACAGAGGCTGGTGTTTGCTCCACTCAGTTCTGGGGACTTAGCTTAAGGCTCTCTGATCTGTTCTCTTCCTGCCGAGCACCCCAGGAAGGCTCTGTGGGTACACCCCAAGGGCTCCAGGTCTCCTAGCCACTTAGTGAGAGTGGCCAGTCCTGTCTCACTTGATCTTTGGGTGCATAAGACGAGATCACAGAAAATATCATCAGTGTGAAAGTGTTTTGTAAAACCAAGGCGCTGCCCAAACGTAGCATTATCTTCAGCCTGGCTACTGGCTTCCTACAAAGTGAAGGGATGAAGGTAAAACTCTTTCTTGAATAATGTTATCCATCAAGACAGACAAAACCACACCGGTCAGCTCCTCCTGCCCTCCCCGTCCCACCTCCCCTTCATTCCCACATGTTTAAAGACATTCGTAGGCTGAGAAATGATTCCTGCTGCTCCTCTGACACCCGGAATGTGCCTTGTGATTGGCAGTGTCCCTCCAGAATAGCTTAATTTTTTCCCATTTCTTGACTAATGTCCTCTACTCCTTGGCCCTATAATTGAGAACTGGGCTTGCAATGGCCAGCACAGGAGTATCTTCCCTGAAAGCTCAGAAATGATGGCTCTCCCGGTAGGGAGCTGGCATTCCCCGTGGCCGAGAGCACCGTCCTCCTCACACGGAGGGATCATTCACCACCGTGTGTATTAACCTGAAATCCACCTCGCCTTGATGGATATTTTTGCCAATCTCCCATTTGGTTTGATGAATGTGAGAGAAATTTTCCCATATGGCATATGAATTTCTCCCTCACAAAATAAGTCTAAATTTTTTTCTGTTCCCGGAGATGAAGGAGCTCAGCAGAATAGGCCACATCTTCAATTACCTTTATCTCTAGTAGCCCAATGTCTTGATTTTTATATAACTGGGAAAACCACATAGCATAATGCTTACACACACACACACACACACACACACACACACACACACACACACACTGAGTACCTATAAGCTTTGGTAGAAAATGGCAAAATTACAATGTTTTTCTCATTTCTGGTGATTGGCTTCCGAGTGTTACTTAGAGAGCGGAGTGGAAAGGGCTCTTTGCAGCCCTGCAGTAGTGTCTTGTGCTTACCAAGAGGCTCACAGGAAACATTTCCTCCAACATGAAGGTGTTTGCTAAGATTCCAACCAGGACCCAGTCTTGGGCCACAGAACACTGTCTTCTCCCCGAGGCCTCTGGCAGACCGCAGGGATATTTTCCCTTCAGAATCTCTTGCATCAGAATGGGGAAAGTGAGGGCCAACAATCCCAGAGGAGGTCGTGAACTGTTCTGGAAAGCGAGGGCTTTGCAGTCAGACCTTCATATGAACTTTGTTCTGTCTGTCGCACGCTCCCTAAATGACCATGGGCCAGTGACTTTACCTCTCTGATCCCTGCTCCTTGCCTAGATAGTGGGGATCACGTCGTAATGTATGTAAAGAGCCGGGTGTGGGACTTGGCACCTGGGAAGTGTCTTAATACGTGTCTGTTGAGAAAAGGAAGGGTCTCGATGTGCGGAAACAAGACGGATGCCAGGAAATACGTCTGACCACCTCCACGCCCCTGACAGCGGAGGCTCCTGGAGGTCTGGTGAAAGACCTCATATGCTCCAGCCCTGCCGGCTCTGTGCTGAGCTGTGCCTTTAAGAGACTGCAGCTCCTGCCTCTTAAAAGCCTTTAAAAATTCTTTATTAAATTTTCATGGCGCATAAAGTCAAGGTTCTGTTACGTGGCCTCAGTTGTCTTGGCAACTTCGTAAAACGCAATAATAAAACGAAGCTGAGTGTTGCTAAACACAGGCTCATTGTATAAACGACTGCGAACTATTGACAGTTTGTTCTGCACGATAATTTTTGACAGCAAATCCACCGGGGTAGACAATGCTTGTTCACTTGGGGTCAGTTGTGAGAAAAGGACACCTTTTAAATTTTTTTCCCCCTTAATGCTTAATATTTGCCTAGGAAGCTAAATATTGCCTCGAGGAAACTGTGAGATCCTGGGGGAGGCAGAGGGAGGGGTTTGGAAAATCTTTCAACCCTTGATCTGCTGGGGACAGTCTCCCATAGGGAGGGAGGGATCTGTCCCTAGAGTTTGGTCAGAGACTCTGGCTGCCCTGGGAGAGAGGATAGCCCCTTGCAGCTTCCCGTGTGCAAGGGGAGCCACAGTGTTCAACTCGGGCTAGACCAGTGAGCATTGCATGTTTCACCCTCACGGGAAAAGCTAAAGGCAGGTGCCTCCCTAGAGAACTAAACCATTCACCCTACACCAAAGAGGTGATTCCTGGGGCTGCTGGTCCAGCTGGCAGCTCTGTCCCTGGAATGGAGGCCCCGCCTCCTCCTATCACCCCTCCTCCCCTTCTACCCTTGGGGTGCAACATATATCTGCTCTGAATATTTCAGAATATTTGGCAAGTGGAAAGCAGATGGCCTTGAGTTAAAAACAAAGTGAGACCCCAGCTCCCTGGAAATCCCCTCACCCATTGGCATCAGAGAAATGTTCATGTCATATGCTCCCCCCCCTCCATGCCCAGGAAGGCCACTTAGGTAGGCCCTGTTCCCACGGGTAACCCCCGTAGTCCTCTGGATCCCAGTTCACCTTTTAATGACCCATTCAAATTCTGCTCATTCCTCAGATGTACCAACACCTCGGTCCTAGGCTCCTGTGTCACAGGTCATGGCTCTGCAGTGTGGCAGAGCTGTCATGCCACTCTCTGCTGGAGAAACCCGGGTTTGCCTGCCCATGGCCCTGCAGCCTGGAGGGGAGGCAGCTGGGGCAGTGTGAGAGCTTAGGGCTGGCTTGGGCCAGGCATGTCTTTGGAGGACTGTGGAGGCCACAAGGAGCCCTTTCACACTGCTGCCTGCCCCACAGGATCCCCTCAGGGCTCAGGCCCCACGTCTGTCTTTAACCCAGACAACTGCAGCTTTCCCATTCTGACTTGATGGGCTTTACAATAAGGGTGTATCCGCAGCTGCTGATGCCTGCCTTTCAATATTACGCATGAGGCAAGGGAAGCCCAGAGAGGGGAGGGGTCTTGCCCCCAATACCCAGCAAGTTAGGACATGAGTTAAGGCCTCTTCAATGAAGGAACTGGTTTTGCCCTGTGTGATCAGAGGGATGGGGCGGAAGCCAGCACCACCCTCAGCCCATCACCTCGCCAAATACCTACAGAAGGGAACCCAGAGAGCCTCTGGCCCAGGGGTTTTCAAGCTAGATCCCACGGAATCTTAGAGCAGCTCAGCTAGCTGTTTTATAATATATTGGGGTTGCATGTAAGAAAAAAAGCTTAAAATGCCATCATTCCTTCTAATTTTTTACTTGTGGGGTAAATTCCAGGTTTTCACTAAGCTGGGGGCCCAGGAGAAGTAACTCATCCAAGGTCACCTGAGCCCAGCTGGGACCCCAGGCCCTGCCCTGGAGGATGTGTGTGTCATGCTGGCACCGGTGCTCAGGTGCTGGGCTGGCTGGCTCACACTGGGCCCAGGGAGGAGCTGCCCCCCCCCCCCCCCACCGCCGGAGATTGGCTTGGTGTCTTAATCCATTTGTGCTGCTATAACGAAGTACCGTAGACTGGGCGGCGGATAAACAACAGAAATTTTATTTATCCCAGTTCTGGAGCCTGCGAGTCCAAGATCACAGTCCCTGCATGGTTGGGTCCTGGCGAGGGTTCTCTTCCAGGTTTGCAGACCGGTTGTATCCTTACATGGTAGGAAGAGAGTGACAGAGATCTCTAGGGTCTCTTCCCAGGGCACTATTCCTGTTCACAAGGGCTCCACCCTCATGACCCAGTCACTTCCCAAGGCCCCACTTCCCTAAACGGAGCTAGGATTTCATCACATGAATTTAGGAGGGACACAGACATCTAGTCCATCGCCTGGCCTCTCTCGCCCCTGGTAGAACGGTTGTTGGAAGCCTCTGCGGCCGGCCCTGGGCTCACCTGTCACTGGGCGCTAATCATCAGATGCCCAGGGTGGATGACAGGATCCACTGAAGAATTTCCTGTCATAGCTCCTCACCCACCACTTAAATAAACCTGCTTTGAGCTATTTCCAGAGCCAGCGGCAGAGGAGGAGGGGTGGCATCAGTGGGTCACTGGATCCATCGCCAGCTGTGCTGGGAGGAGACTGACCCCAGACATTGACAGGTCAGAAACCTGAGGGCATGTCCCAGAGAGGCCAGCTACAAGCAGCCATTTCTTTGAAGCCACTTGTTTTAGCTTTAAAAGTGCTGTAAATATTGCATTCTGCTCTATATGACATCCGCATATTAGCCAGGCTAGGTTAGACTACCCTGAAAAGATAACAAACCCACGGAGCTCCGTGGCTTAACACAGCGGAGGTTTACTTCGTGCGAAATCAAAGGTTCATGTGGGTCTGCTGGCTCTCAGGATGGCTCTCCACAGAGAGGCGCTGGTCTCTTTCTCCTCAACCACGCCTCCCAGTTGCTTCTGGCAAGATGAGGGGGCAGGAGGGGTCCTCAGGGGATGCTGTTCAGGGAGGGGCTGACTCCACCTCCTCCCACAAGCCCTTGGCCAGAACGCAGTCCCGCGGCCCGGATGGAAGTGCTGGGACAGTGGGACATGCGCCCTTCCTGGGCACCCAAGCAGACAAAAATAAAATGGGATTTGGTGAACACATAGTGTTGTTTTTGCCACAATTCCTATTTGTTTCAATAGAATAACGTTTTTCTCCCCTTCAATCTTCACAAAAAATGGCTGCGCCAAGGAAATGACCATGGTTCTCTCCGGGCCGCACACAGCGCCCCCGCCCCCATCGCCTTCTTTCGGTTGAGTTGGAGCAGATGGAGGTCACGTGGATCTCCTGACTCCAGAGCCACAGGGGAGCTGGGGGAATCTTGTGCCTTCCCACCAAGAAAGCCAATCCTAGGCTCTGTGGCCTGGGTACCGCTCAGCTCCAAGCTCCACGGGCAGTTTCCCCATCACCTGGAAAACTGAGTCCAAAGCCGGCTGACATTTTCCCCTGAGGAGGTAGGGGCTGGAGGTTCCGGAAAGAGTGCCGACCCTTCCCAGGCCGGAGCAGAGCACTGAGACCACGCTCCAGGGGCCATCTGGCCTAGAGAGAGGGCTCTAGCTAAGCCCTCTCCAGTTACCCTGCGTTGATGAGCCAGGCTCCCCTGACTCCCTGCTGAGGAGGGCAGGACTTGCGCAAAGCTAAGGATTCACAGGCAGTGAACCCTGTGACATCGGGCTTCTCCTGTAGCTGCTGGAAGTTGTGTCACAATTAACATAGACAGTGGGGGTGGGGACATGTAAAGCACATTCTCAATTCATGGCTAGGGTCTCACACACACAAGGCCGAGACCCATGCAGGGCATATTATGGCGTTAGTTCATTTAATCTGAGAAACAGGCTCGGGTGGTTACTCCTGTTATCGCCTTGCTTTACAGTAGAGGAAGCTGAGGTTGAAAGCTGACGTGCAGTGACGTGCCCGAGGTGGTGCAGGTTGTCCGTGCCCAGGCGGGTTTCGGATTTTGGCCTCACAGAGCCCGCTCTCCAAACAGCTGTGCTGTGCGGTGGTGTTGAAGGCCCTCTTACAGCAGCAGGCGGCTCTGCAGAGGGGATGGGCTCCGGACACATGTGGAAGTGGAGGTTCTGGGAGAGACCTCGAATAGCAACCTGTCTGCAAAGCCTTTGAACTCAAAGTCCTGGAAGAAACATCCTGACTCAGTGAGGTTCACACAGCAGGCAGGACTTAGGGTTGCCCAAGAGGATCCAACCTTTGAGAGCTGTTGTGCTTGGCAGCAAGGTAACAGTAGACGGGACATAGGGAGCAACATTGAGATCACTGAGACAGCCTCCTTCTCTGGGGTAAATGGACCAGGCAGTGAGCGAGGGGAGGCTGGTGGAGAAAAAGGTGACCATGTGCTGAGGACCAACTTTGTCCCAGGCGCCAGCGTCACCCCAGCCATCATGGCAAGGCAGGTGGAATTGCCCCCCTTATACAGCTGAGGAAACAGGTTTGGAGAAGTTAGGCGTCTTGCCCGAGGCCGCAGAAGGCCACCCTGCCCAGGTCACATGGCCACCATAGAAGCTCTGAACCCAGGGCCGGTACAGAGCCCCACAGACTGGAGAAAGAAGCAGCTGGCCACATGACTGCAGGTCAGAAAGTCCCTTGGCTTCAACCACCTGTGGCCACTGACTTGTGAGCAAATGACATCCAGAGGGGCCACCCCAAAGCCTGGACTCCCGACCCCATGGTCAGGAGAGAGGTTGCCAGGGCAGCGCCAGGCTTCAGCTCAGTCCAGAAAGGCCACTTTTACTAGCTCTTTCTCTACACTCACAGGCTGCATTCGACCTGGTGCCTGATAGGTGGGGAGGGGACAAAAGTCTCATTAAAAGAGGGGCCTTCAGTGCGGGGCAAAGAGCTCTCTGCTTCAGGGCCAGCCAGAAAATGTTCACTCTTTTTCCATATTCTTTTTATTTTTTAAATATTGAGACGGGGGTCTCACCATATTGCCCAGGCTGTTCTCGAACTCCTGGGCTCAAGTGATCCTCTTGCCCCGGCCTCCCAAAGTACTGGGATTACAGGTGCAAGCCACCGCGCCTGGTTGGGGTCTCCATTTTATACTGGTGTCATGGCATGCCATTATACGATGCACTCTAGTTATGTATAATATTGTAGTTTACTTAAATGGTCCCCATTGTTTCTAGTTTTCTGTTATTACAAAAAAAGTGTTGCAAGACTCTTCTGATACATGCATTTATGTGCATGTACGATGTGTCCTAGAACTGGAATCACTGGGTTAAAGGGTACATGCATTTTAAGCTGCAATCAATATTGCTGCTATATTGTCCTCCAAATAAGTTGGACCACCTTTAGGCCCCACCAGATGTATGAGAGGAGCCAGTGCTCTGTACTTCCCGCCCTCCCCAACACACTGTATTGTGAGAATGCCAACTTCCACCTGTTGATAATTAAAAAACATGGCAGCATCTCATCACAGATTGAATTTTCCTTCCTTCCTTCCTTCCTTCCTTCCTTCCTTCCTTCCTTCCTTCCTTCCTTCCTTCCTTCCTTTTCTTTCAGATGGAGTCTCTCTCTGTCACCCAGGCTGGAGTGTAGTGCCGCGATCTCGGCTCACTGCAACCTCTGCCTCCCGACTTCAGGTGATTCTCCTGCCTCAGCCTCCCCAGTACCTGGGACTACAGGTACATGCCAGGATGCCCGGCTAACTTTTTTTGTACTTTTAGTAGAGACAGGGTTTCACCGTGTTGGCCAGGATGGTCTCGATCTGACCTCGTGATCCACCCGCCTCAGCCTCCCAAAGTGCTGGGATTACAGCTGTGAGCCACCGCGCCCAGCCTGAATTTTCATTTCTTATATTATGAATGCAGTTGAGCCTCTTTCTTCACCCATTCTTCTACTGGTCCTTTTCTTGTTGATTTGTAGCATCTTTGCAGATGAAAAGAATTAGCCTTTTGCCATAGTTTTGAAAAATATGTATTCTACATGGGCCATTTTCCGGCAGCCAACTGTCTCTCCGCCTGCAGCCCGTTCTCCACAGGCTGCCAGAGTGGCCTTTCTGGGATGCCAAACTGATCGTGTCACCCCCATGCAGATAGAAAACAGCTTCCTGTCACCAGGGTTCAGCTCGACTCCTCACCTGATTTTGGGGGTCTTTTCTATTTGGGGCCCAGCCTCCTCCCTCCCCCACCAACAGGGCCAACCTCCCTCCCCAACCAACAGGACCACCACGTGCAGCCATGAAGGCTGCACTCTGCACAGAGGACAGGGACACACGGATAACCTGAGTGGCACCCCTGCAGGGACCCACTGGGCAGCCCTGCCCAGCTCTTGTGAACTCCCTCATGGCTCCTCACTCTTTTTGCCACTCCCCAAATGCCCCTTGCTCTGTCACCTGGCCAGCACTGCATCCGGGTCCTTCTTCTGCCCCTAATGCCCCTCCCCATGTGGGCCTGTTGGTGCACACCGCCTCTGCTCTTGCAGATGGCTCCCTCACCCCTTGGTGTGTCTCTTTAAGCCACTTCATGGTGACTCTCTACCAGGTACACCCCAGGCAGGGCTGTGCCCCCTCATATCTGGATCCCACCCCAGCCAGGGCCTGGCACAGAAGGGGCCCTCAGGACCTGAATGTAGGAGGAACGAGGGAGGGAGGGACCGAAGGCCCCACTGATGGCCAAGCTCAGCCAGCACAGCAGAGCAGGGAGGGCCTCAGCCTAATTTACAGTCATGCATTTACCCAATAGGCTGCTCTTTCATATAAATATCCATTAAACACTTTGTAAAATGCACATTTGAAAAAACGCAGCTGACCTGCCCTTCCCAGGTAATTATGGTGCTTCTCTTAAGTCTGCAGTGGAGACCTTTTTATTTGGAAGGTCTAGTGTGCTTTCCAGATTATCAATTGAGGCGTTTCTCTGCCTGCAGGTTCTCTGCCTGCCCCTGACCCCCCACAGAGGGACATCCTAGGAGGACCCTGGTGGGCACCAACACCACTGCCATCAGGATCTCCCAAGGGCTCAGGGCCCCAGGGCCCTGGTGTGGGCACAACCAGATGTGGCCCTTGCCTGCCCAGAGCCAAAGGGCCAGGGAAACGTGCTGATGGACAGGCAGGGCTCAACTACCAGCAGAGGGTAGGGCCAGAACCTGGGGCAGGGGGAGGCTGGCAGGAGAAGGGCCAGGCCCCACAGGCCCCGTTGCAAATTTTCTCTTTGCCATTGTAGAGTGCACAGAGGATGACACCATTGGGTTTGTGTTTTTAAAGAAAACCAAGCTTACAATTTGGATGGGGCAAGAGTGTACATGGAGGGGTGGGCTGGGAGCAGGTGCAGGGGTCCAAGTGGGAGGGCTGGCAGCTCCAACTTAGCATGGCCCTGGAGATGAAGGGCACACACTCAAGGGGTTTTAAGCAGGCCAGGTTGACAATACTTCTCACGGCGGCTGTTCAATTGCCATCTCACCTCCCTGCTGGATTGAAACTCCTGGAGGGCAGTGCCTAGTCCTTCTGGTGGAAGTTGCATCAAAGCATCTAGAAAATGGCTCAGCACACAAAAGGTGGAGTGTTCTGGGAATGAATGAATGACAAGTGAGAGGGAATAATGGATGGATGGATGGATGGATGGATGGACAGATGGATGATGGATGGATGGATTTAACAGATGGGGAAACTGATGCTGTGGGTGGGGTAGGGGGAGGTGAATCGCCTAGGTGGGACATCACATTCCCAGTGCGTGGCAGACCCAGCAGTAGGGCCAGGAGGGAGGCCCTGGGGTGGTGTGGAATCCCTGGCTCCTCCGCCCTTGCTCACGCACACCTGTTTTCATAACTTGTCATTACCCCACACACCCACAGGCAGGAGCAGTGTCCCAATAAATAAATCTGGGCCACTCTTCAGCATCGTTTAACATCCCCGGGAAGGCTGGGTCACGTGGCATCCAGCCGCAGCCCATTAGCTGACAGGCTGAAGCATATCATATTGAATTCCACGGCCTGCAGAGCCCGCAAGCCCCCGTGCTGCTCTGAAATCTGTGCGGATTTCTCAGAAAGCAATTGTGCTGCTTATTTCCTATAATGAGCATGTTGCCCCCTCCCCTTGCCAGGACTATTTTCCCAAACCTCCAGGGAGACAGGAGTGGAAGGATCTTGAGCTTGCTCCCTGCAGTTTGAGAGGTGCCGGGTGCTGTGGGCTGCACTTGGGTGCAACTTGCAGAGAGATGATCTCAAGGCATTGCACTGTCTTCCAGCCTCTACCCTGTCCTCTGCCCTGTGTCTCCCTACCTCCCTGCCCCTGTCCTCATGTCCCCTGTCCCTTGCCCCACCATGCTGCCCCCTGCTATGGCAGGGCTATAGATGGGACAGTCAGGAGGGACTCAACCCCAGAAGCCCACAGCCTGGCCACATTGCAGCTGACTCTGCTGCACCTCCTGGAAGCCACAGGCCTTGGCTTCTGCCTCCTGCAGGTGACACATCACACCGACCACGCCTCTTCACAAACTTAAATGGGACACGTGCCCACGCCAGTATACAAACCACATGTTGACAGAACCACACACAGAAACATGTCCATAGATACCCACTCGCATCCCAATGAGGTGAGGCTATGCCTACCCACACCAACTCATAGCACCTTAATCACAGCTAGCATACCTGGTACACATCCACACACACACATCCACACATCCCCTCACACGCATCCACAGATACACTCAGACACACACACACACAAACACCCCCACACAAGCACACATCCACACACACACATCCACACACATATCCACACACACCCTCACACACATCCACACATACACTCAGACACACACAAACACCCCCACACAAGCACAAATCCACACACATCCACACACATATCCACACACACCCTCACATCCACACATACACTCAGACATATACACACCCTCACACACATCCACATGTACACTCACATCCACACACCCACACACAAGCGAATATACATACACACAAAGAGCACACACATATACACACATCCACACACACACCTCAACATATCACACACACGCCCTCATATCACATTACATTTATACACATATACCAACTCCACAACCACACATTACACAGGCGAACACACACAATCTACATATACACACATCCAACAGACCCACACACACACACCAAGCACACACACATAAGACACACACATCCACAAACATCCACACAGCATTCATACACTATATTTACAAATCCACATAGCCACACACACAGAGCCATACACATCCACACAAACACCCACACACAAGCACACATCACACAACAAGCACACACAATCCACATGTACACACATATCCACACACATCCACACACACACATCCCCCTCACACATGTACACACATACATATATACGCACAAATCCACACACGCACACATCCACACACATAAACACCCACACACACACATACATTCATACACATGCACATACATCCACACACATTTCTACATGCATTTTGAATTTCCAAGCGGCAGGTAAGCTTTTTTTCAATGCAAAGCTTTTTATGCTTATTTTATTCTATTACAATTTTATATGTAATTCAATCTACTTTTGGCATCTCATCTTTTCTCTTTATTTCTAATTGACACAATAGTTAATAATATTTATACAGTCTGATATTTCCATACATGTATAATGTAATAATCAAATCAGGGTAATTTACACAGCCATCATCTCCAACATTTATCATTCCTTTGTGTTGAGAACACACAAAATCCTCTCTTCTAGCTATTTGAAAATATAGAATAAATACTTGTTAACTATAGTCACCCTTCAGTGAATACTGGAACTCATTCCTCCTATCTAGCTGTAATTTTGTATTTGTCAACCATCCTCTCCCTATCCTGCCTTCCTCCTCCCCTGCCCAGGCTCTGGTTACCATTATTCAACTTTCTATCTCTATGATATCAATTTACTTAGCTTCCACATATGAGTGAGAACACACATTACTACCATTTGTCTTTCTGTGTCTGGTTTATTTCACTTAATGTAACTTCCTCCAGGTTCATCTGTGTTGCCAAAAATTGTAAGATTTCATTTTTTTATGACTGAATAGTGTTTCATTGTATATATGTATGTGTATGTGTGTGTATATATATGTGTGTGTGTGTGTGTGTATGATATTTTCTTTAGCCATTCATCTGTTGATGAAATTTCCAAGCAGCAGATAAGCTCTCTTTATTAATTCCCACTTTCATTGCTCTGTGGTTAAGAAATATGGCCTTTCCTTTATTGAGCCTACCACAGGCCAAGCATCATGTTAGGTGATAATTATACTAGGTTGAATAAAACTTCAGCCCCACAGCCTAATAACAGAGAACATAAATAAATATACATTTACAATCCCAGGAATACAAGGATGGTTCAAAATGTGTAAATCAATGTAATATATTGTATCTCCAGAATGAAGGATAAAAACCATATAATCCTTTCAATTGATGCTGAGAAAGCATTTAATAAATTCAACATCCTTTCATCATAAAAACCCTCAAAAAAACTGGGAAAATACTCCAACACAATAGAAGTCATATATGACAGACCCACAGCTAGTATCATACTGAATGAGGAAAAACTGAAAGCCTTTCGTCTAAGATCTAGAACAAGACAAGGATGCCCACTGTCACCACTGTTATTCAACATAGTACTGTAAGTCCTAGCCAGAGCAATAAGACAAGAGAAAGAAATAAAGAGCATTCAAACTGGAAAGGAAAAAGTCACATTATCCTTGTTTACAGATTATATGATTGTATATTTGCAAAAAAACTAAGCAGTTCAAAAAACTATTAGAACTGATAAATTCAGTAACATTGCAGGATCCAAAATCAGCATACAAAAATAAGTAGTATTTCTGTATGTCAACAGAACAGTCTCATAAAGAACCCAAGAAAGCAATCCCATTTACAATAGCTACAAATGAAATAAAATACCACCAGTAATCAGATTTACAATAGCTACAAATCCAATAAAATACCATCAGAGAAATGCAAATCAAAACTGCAATGAGCTATCATCGCACCTCAGTTTAAATGGCCTTTATCCAAAAGACAGGCAATAACAAATGCTGGCAAGGATGTGGAGAGAAAAGGGAACCCTCATACACTGTTGGTAGGAATGTAAATTAGTACAACCAGTATGGAGAACAGGAAGGAGGGTCCTCAAAACGCTAGAAGTAGAACTATCGTATGATCCAGCAATCCCACTGGTGGGTACATACCCAAAAGAAAGGAAACTGGTATTACGAAGCAGTATCTGCCCTCCCATGTTTATTGCAACATGGCAATTCACAATAGCCAGGATTTGGAATCTATATAAGTGCCCATCAGCAGAAGAATGAATAAAGAAAATGTGGTACATACACACAATGGAGTACTATTCAGCCATAAAAAAGAATGAGATCCTGTCATTTGCAACAACATAGATGGAACTGGAGGTCATCATGTTAAATGAAATAAGCTAGGCATGGAAAGACAAACTTTGCATGTTCTCACTCATTTGTGGGAGCTAAGAGTTCAAACAGTTGAACTCATGGCTATAAAAACTAGAATGACAGTTACCAGAGGCTGGGAAGGGTGGTGAGGGTGAGGGTGGAGGGGGAAAGTGGGGATAATTAATGGGTACAAAAATATAGTTAGAAAGAATGAATAAAACCTAATATTTGATAGCATAACAGGGTGACCACAGTCGACAGTAATTTATTGTACATTTAAAAATAACTAGGACCGGTGCAATGACTCATGCCTGTAATCCTAGCATTTTGGGAGGCCGAGGCGGGACGAATCACCTGAGGTCAGGAGTTCGAGATCAACCTGGCCAACATGGTGAAACCCCGTCTCTACTAAAAATACAAAAATTAGCCGGGCATGATGGCAAGTGCCTGTACTCCTAGCTACTCAGGAGGCTGAGGCAGAAGAATCTCTGGAAGCTGGGAGGCAAAAGCTGCAGTGAGCCGATATCACGCCACTGCACTCCTGGGTGACATAGCAGGATTCCATCTTAAAAAAAAAAATTAAGAGTATAATTGGAATGTTTGTAACACATTATTTAATGAGAAATGCTTGAAGCGATAGATACCCACCACCCCCTCAAAAAAATTTGCAATCTGATGTGACATGTAGTGGCAGAGGGAACCCCAGCCCCTACATGTTCTTTAACAAATCTCATGTATTTTTCTCTTTAGGTTGATTCCTTTGGTGTTTCTATTACCTAAACATTGCTGGACAAAAATTATAGGTATTTGTTATTTTTATTTGCTTTTCTTGAATTATTATCATGAATGAGCATATTCCCATTGATTTGTTGTCCCTTTAATTTCCAGTTATTTCTCTTTTGCCTTATTCTTGGATACTTCAAGCCGATGTTCTCGAATGGATCACTGCTTTGACTTTTCAGCACATGCATTCTGTTGTCCACCATCAGCAATGACATTCTTTCCTTCCAAGTTTTTGTTTTCAGCCTGCTCCTTTCTCCTAGCAGCACACTCCTGTTTATTGATGAAACATCGCTTGAACCACTCCAGGATTTATTTAAGACCCATTAAGAGGGTTCTGCATCTCCGACATGATCTGATGGGGAGCAAAGCAAGACTCACCATTGCCCTGTGTTGCAGGTTAGCGGGCTTATCTATTCCTGTAGGGTGCCCTGCTTGGTGCAGAGAGCAGGGAGCAGCCCCACCTCTCCCTCCTGCAGGTTGCTTTCTCCTCCTCTGATGAGCATTTGCAGGTTCTTCCTGATTTGCCTGATGCAGGAGCTTGCTTCCCGGGGGTGGATATTAAACTTCAGATTCCATGGAATTGGAGGTACAGATGCAAACCCATGATTTGTAGAATGTGTATATGCACGTTTGTGTGCACATGGATGTGTATATGCACATATATGCATTTATTTCCTAGCTCTGTCTGCTGACAAGGTCAAGAGGAAAGGCCATTCTACTAGCTCTCAGATCTTGGTTCTTAATGTCATTCCCCAGGGTTTCTCAGAGAAATGACTAATTCAAGAGCTGGGGCAGGGTAGGTACATTGTGAGCCTGGGACATTTTGTTACACCAGAAAGCAAGGAATGGTCAAAAGCACTTTGGGGGAAATGTCAGCAGCTAAAAGGGGCTGCTGGTGGCAACATCTAGGACTATTTGAGCACCAAAATAATAAAATAATGAAATATAAATCCTTAAAAATGGAAATATCTGAGTTTATACCAATAGTAAATAGATTTATCAGTACATGGGGGAGAAGGAGGACCTATGCTGACGAGAGAATTCTGAGAGTCAGCCAGTGAAACGGAGGGATTGCTAGAGTTGGAAAATCATCTTTGCAACCATCTCATTAAAGATGGGATCAATTAAGAATCATTCATGGTTGCTAAATCTAGGGGAACATTCTGATGAGGAACAGAATGTTTTCATGGTCTCAAAGTGTCTCCCCACAGACTGCTTATTAGTTGCAAAGAAGACCAAAAAACTCCAGTAATTATACAGTGAAGAAATTGGACAACGCCTTGATCAAGTGATCAAAATTAACATCACCAAGGAAGGACAGATTGCTGTCTTATGCCTCCAGATGTGCTCCTCTGAGGACTCAGTACACTCTATGCAGGATTTTGGCTAAGAATGAAGAACCAAAAACTAGTCCCAAGGAAACATCAGACAAATGCCTTTCTATTTTTGAAAAAGGTGGGTGTGCTTGGTCGTATTCTTCCCAAATGTCAATGCCATAAAAGATCACAAAAGGCTATGAAAATGTTCCAGATTAAAAGAGGCTAAAGAGACATGACAGCTAACTGCAACCCCTACCCTTAGGCTGCCTCCTGTACTAGAGGGGAAAATTACTGAAAAAGGACATTATTGGTTCGACTCAGAAAATTGGAATGTGAATGTTAGGAGTAGATAAAAATATATGCTAATGTTAAATTGACTGAAGTAGATTACGTAAGAGAATACTCCTAATCTTAGTAAAAATATACTACTGAAGTGTTTAGGTTAGTGTTTAGCCCCTTTAGGGCTATGATGTATGTAACTTAACTTCAAGCAGGCAAGAAAATAAATTGTGTGTATGTGTGTGCATGTGTGTGTGGAAAGAGACAGACTAAGAATGATAAAGCAAAGGGGGTGAAAATATTAATTAATAGGAGATTATAGGTAAAAGGCACATGGTATTCCTGGTACCATTGATTTTAGCAACTTAGCTGTAAGTTAGAAATGATTTCCAAAACAAAGCCTTTTTAAACATTTCTAAGCTAGATGGCTGGGTGCGGTGGCTCAAGCCTGTAATCCCAGCACTTTGGGAGGCCTAGGTGGGCGGATCACGAGGTCAGGAGATCAAGACCATCCTGGCTAACATGGTGAAACCCCGCCTCTTCTAAAAAAAAAAATACAAAAAAAAAAATTAGCCAGGCGTGGTGGTGGGCACCTGTAGTCCCAGCTACTTGAGAGGCTGAGGCAGGTGAATGGCATGAACCCGGGAGGTGGCGCTCTCAGTGAGCTGAGATGGTGCCACTGCACTCTAGCCTGGGTGACAGAGCAAGACTCCATCTCAAAAAAAAGAAAAAGAAAAAGGGGGGCAGAGCAAGATGG
>NW_016807962.1:769561-829154 GCF_001698545.2 Rhinopithecus bieti
GGGTGCTGACGAGTTGATGGGTGCAGCACACCAACATGGCACAAGTATACATATGTAACAAACCTGCACGTTATGCACATGTACCCTAGAACTTAAAGTATAATTAAAAGAAAAAAAAAAAGAAAGAAAAGAAAAGAAAAGGAAAAAAAAATTATAGGCTGGGTGCAGTGGCTCACGCCTGCAATCCCAGCACTTTGGGAATCCAAGGTGGGTAGATCACTTGAGCCCGGGAGTTCCAGACTGACCTGGGCAACATGGTGAAACCCTGTCTCTACCAAAAATCAGAAAAATTAGCTGGGCATGGTGGTGCATGCCTGTAATCCCAGCTACTTGCGAGGCTGAGGTGAGAGGACCCCTTGAGCCCGGGAGGCAGAGGTTGTAGTAAGCCAAGATCGTGCCACTGTATCTCAGCCCAGGCAACAGAGCGAGACCCTTTCTCAAAATCAATAAGTAAATAAAATAAAATAGGCGAAGAGGATGACTGGATGTCCGACATCCACCACTTGCCTTTCATAGTCTTTGAGCTGCTCTCTAACTCTGCAAGTCATGAAAAACTGGTCCTGGTGCTTGTGATTCTCATCCAGAGGAATGCAAACAACAGGATTCTATTCTTTTTTCCTGGCTGAATAATATTCCATTGTGTATATGTGCCACATTCTCTTTATCCAAAATAAAAAAAAAAATTAAAAAATGCAAATAAGTGGTATTTGGTGGAATGCACTTGATTATTGCCCTGAGGAGAGACCTATTTTGCATCTATTTGTAAATTTGTTTCAATATTTGTGATTGCCTATGTAAGTGTGTTTCTTTGAATTCTCCTTTGAATTGGTTTTGACAACTGACTGGTTCCTCATCAATTAATGAGTTAAAAATACTAAATATATGTTCATTTTATATTTGCATGAGAGCTAAGCTTTCTTGTTTTAAAATGTATTCTTTAGCACAAGCATTTGTTATTTTATCACTGAGGGTCATATCTAGGAACATTTTAAAAAATAAAAGTAGGTAGGGCACTGTGGCTCATCCCAGCACTTTGGGAGGCCGAGGCAGGCGGATCACCTGAGGTCAGGAGTTCAAGACCAGCCTGGCCAACATGGCAAAACCCCATCTCTATTAAAAATACAAAAATTAGCCAGGTGTGGTGACACATGCCTCTAGTCCCAGCTACTTGGGAGGCTGAGGCAAGAGAATCACTTGAAGCTGGGAGGCAGAGGTTGCAATGAACTGAGATTGTGCCACTGCACCCCAGCCTGGGCAACAGAGCAAGACTCCATCTCAAAAAAAAATTAATATAAATAAATAAATAAATAAACAAACAAACATTCCTGAGATTCTTCAGGGTCCCTAATTCAGAATTCCGGGGGGGGTCCCCCTACCTACTGACTCCATAGTTTGAACCCCCTCCTGCCAGTCCATGATGGACATGAAGCCAAACTTCACACATCAGCAAAGGCTGGACACCACCAAGTGTAGGCCCCCAGGGACCCCATTCCAGGCTTCCTCAGGGATTCTGCACCTCAGATGAGTGGCTCCTCTGATCCCCTCATCTCCACTGTACCAGTGGTAGGCAGGAAGGGCATGGACAAAGACTACCATCCCCTGGGGAAGAGACTGTTTCTGTTTCTGACTGGCTGGGCCTCTCAGAGGACAGGAATCCTAGACTAATTTGTTTTCTGGATGTTTTAAGGATATATAAAAACAAAGAAATACTAAGAGAGTTATAAAAAATAACCATAAATTCTGAACACTTACGTTGAATACATAACATGAATGTTTTAATATAAATTAAGTAAACTGTTGTATATCATAATTTCACTATTCATCAGGTAATAAGATCAGGGTCTGGATGCATTGTGGGGTGTGCACTGGAGACAGGCTCTCCATGTTGGCCAGGGGTCTAGTGACCATCCAGACTGTGTGTGCACCCTCAATGGGTTGTCCAGATTTGCAGTCCCCTGTCCACCCACCTCTCCTGGTAGCCATCACCAGCTCACCCCTACCCTCTGCAGTCTCACTAACAGGCACCAACTGGTATCTGGGGAAGCAATCTCAATTTTGTATATTTATTGTGTATTCAGCCACTTTACCTAAAAGGGGCCATTTTTCTGTTGGAAAAGTCTAGGAAGACAATTCCATCTTTTGCCTCTCTTTCCCAATAACCATAATTAATTTCTTGCCTTTTGGCATTGAAATGTGGCAGAGACCTGCATCCAAGTCTTGTTTCTTACCTCATTGAGAATGTCTCTTATGTTTTGCTCTTATGTTGAATATGATGTTGAATATAAATGTTGGCTTGAGATAATCTTTTCAACGTGTTTTATTACAAAAGCAACAGTATGTTAATGAAAAAAATTAAGCAAAGAGGAAATAAAGTCGTTTATTATCTCATTATCCCTATATCAATGTCTTGTTATCACTTTGATGTGTATCTTAATAAGGTACATATCAGACATATAGGTTATGATATTTATTTGTGATTTAGATCATAAGATATATATCAAAGTGTTTTGTGATTTTATTAGAAAATTATTAATCTTATAGGTCACACATTTTATTTATTTATTTATTTATTTATTATTTATTTATTTATTATTTATTTTATTTTTTTGGACGAAGCTGCTCGTCACCAGGCTGGAGTGCAGTGCCGGTCTCAGACTCCACTGAAGCTCCACTTCCCGGATTTACGCCATTCCTCTGCCTTCAGCCTCCTGAGTAGGCTGGGACTACAGGCGCCGCCACCTCGCTGTGGCTGTTTTTTTGTATTTTTTTTTTTAGGTGAGATGCTGTTTCACCGTGTTAGCCAGGATGGTCTCGATCTCCTGACTTCGTGATCTGCCTGTTCGGCCTCCCAAAGTGCTGGGTTACAGGCTTGAGGCCACCGCGCCAGCCACACTTTATTTATATTCAATAGCTGTGCTAAGTAGAGGGTTGAAAAGTATTTATTCCATCCTTACAGGAAGACCTCTTATTGATAGTCTTTATCCCATTTTACAGAAGAGAAGACTGAGACTTAGGGCTTTCCCATTTGCCTAGGACTTAGGTAATCAATAGCCATTAAGACTCAACATCACATTCCCCTTCTCCCAAGTCAACTTCTCTTTCCCTGTTACCGACCTCTACTCTCTCCTATCAGACCCGATTTTGCAAATATAGGTTAAAAATAAATAGAATCCTCCTGCAAATATAAATTTGTTATCAGCTTTTTACACTTAACATATTATTAGCATCTTTCAATGTCATTTATTTATTATTTCTACAAAAATTTAATGGCTGCATAGTGTTCATTTATGGGTATGTCCTTTATTTATTTTTAAATGCTCAATCCAAAGAGAAGCAAAACGGTTGTAAAATATTCAAGCATACTAAAGAATATAAGTAGAAAATGTGAGTTCCTCCTTCCCTATCCTGCTTGAGCCCCATGACCGAGAAATTGCATGAAGGGGGGTGATGCATCTGCGTCACACATCGTTCTTCTATTGTATTTTTATATGTAATGTAATTTATGTATTTTTCCTTAAGGAATGGGACATATTGATCTACTGGCTTGCTTTCACCCAATGTATATGACATTGTTCCAGACTATAAATACTTTTTAATGTGCAGAATCAAGAGTCACGGCTGGCTTTTGGCTGGAGCAATGGGGAGGAGAGTGGAGCAGTGTTTTGGAGTTTGGTTTGGATTGGAAGGCCAAGAGGAGGAAACAGGTTCAGGGGTCAGAAAAGTTAAGGGCTCCATTTCAGACTACAAGTTGGATGCCTGGAACTATCCAGTGGGCATTCAGCCCTGGAACCTGCAGTTTGGGCGTGGTGGGGCTAGGTATGGAAATGGAGGGAGTCAACAGAGAAAATGGATGGTATGTAATCCACAGCAAAGGTTCCCTGCTGGCTTTAGTAAGGGATATGTTTTCAATCCCTCTAGTTGCACCCTCCTTGATGTTTCCCGACCTGGGGTCTGGGTGTCATCTCAAGCAGGCTGCTTCAGTCATCATTTCCTGCCAGGACCAAGCTTTGGGTTTGTGACTATGGCATGTTGTCAAGAGTATTAAGAAAAAAGCAACCCAAGTTGGAATAAGGCAAGAGGAGGCAGGCTGTCTTTAGCATCCTACTGTGAGAATAATATTATATATATATATATATTTTTTTTTTTTTTTTGTGATGGGGTCTCTCTCTGTCACCCAGGCTGGAGTGCAGGGCAGTGGCATGATCTCATTGCAACTTTTGCCTCCCAGGTCCAAGTGATTCTTGTTCCTCAGCCTCCTGAGGAGCTAGGACTACAGGTGTGCACCACCACACCCGGCTAATTTTTACACTTTTAGTAGAGAAAGGGTTTTGCCATGTTGGCCAGGCTGGTCTCAAACTCCTGACCTTAGGTGATCCACCTGCCTCGGCCTCCCAAAGTGCTGGGATTGCAGGCGTGAGCCACTGTGTCCTGCTAGTTGTGGATTATTTTTTTAAGGCTCATCGCCTCCCTGCATTGCCTCTGTTTCCTTTTACAGACTGGTTGAGTTGGCCTCTTCTTTTTACACTGCAAGCTTTCCTCAGTGGTCTGGGGAGTCCTCAACTGTGTGTGTTCTTCGTGTGTATGTGTGTGTGTGTGTGTGTGCAGGGCATGTTGACTGGTGGGTGCCACCATGGGATGCTCAGACGGTGACTCAGGTGGGGGAAATACCTGGGAGCTGGTTTTTCCAAAGAATGTTCCCATCAGCTCCCTGGGAGCTGGACACATGGCCCTGGGCACTTCGGGAGCAGTGATGGGGCTGCCGGGGATGGAGAGGAACATTATTGCTGGCAGCCCCACCCTCACAGAGCCCTCTGCTTTGCCTTGAGTCCCCAGGTCCAGAGTATACCTGGCTCCATTTCTCCAGAGACTAAATGTCCAGTCCCTTGCAAGGAGATGAGTGGGAAAGAGTAGTTTCCTGGCTGTGCAGAGGAGAGAGAGGAGGCTGGGCTCTGATCCCCACGTTTCTGGCCTAGTGTACCTCCCCCTGACTCCTCCCCTGCCCCCCACCTGGAAACACACAGGGGGACCTCCCACTGCTGAGCCTCTGGGGGTTCCCTGGGACCTGATAAGCTCATTTCCGGTTGGTTTCTCCCTCTGCTCTGCTAAATTTGCCTTCACTCCTTCCTTCCTTCATCCCTTCCATCTGCCAAAGTTTTCCAAATTCTCTTATCTCCCAAATTAATTTTGTCCTTATAGAGGATAACCCTCTTATTTCTTTTCTGTCAGTATAGTGGTTTGCGAAGGAAAGGAGAGAAATGCATGTGGTCAACATAGCAATACTTCTGGTTCAATTAGAAGACAAATTTCTTTTTGAATCTATTGATTCAATATTTATTTTTTTAAACTTATTGATGGTAGTTTTAAAAAATTCAACATTTATTACCAATCTCTGGGTTTTGGGTCTTTGTTTTTGCTTCAAGACACAGAATGTAGCCCGAATTTGTTCTCTGGGTAACTTTCTAAGGTTTTCTTCATACCTCAGTATACAGTCAGCTTCGGGTAGTGTTCCAAATTATAATTGAAAAAAGGGTGTGCTCTCTCTAGGATAAGAGCTTGATGCATCCCAGGTTACTAAACCTTATTAATTATTAAAATCCTCTTGGTTCTTATTTTTTTGCCTCCTTGATCTGTAATAAACTAATACTAGTAGTGTGTTAGTCTCAAATGCAGTTGTTTCTGTCAATTTCTTCCTTTGCATTTCCAGCAGTTTGCTTTCTAGTTGACGCTGTTTTATCCACAAATAGAAAGAAGTTCATGCCTTTTGTGTCTTCATTATAAATTCCTGCTATCGGAAACAACTCAGAAAGTCAAATATGGCATTTTCTGTCTTATAAGTGGAAGCAAAATAATGCGTACACATGGAGTGTGAAATGGTAAGCACTGGAGCCTCAGAAGGGTGGAGAGGTTGAAGGGGGATGGGTAATGAGAAATTACTTAATGGGCGAATGTACACTATTTGGGTGATGGATACACTAAAAGTCCAACTTCTGCCTCTATGCAATATATCCATGCAACAAAATTGCACCTGTACCCCTTACATTTATACAAGTATAAAAGTAAAATAAATGCCTCCTATCAAAATCAAATGATTTATTTGTCCCATTCATTGCTGTCTCCTTGAGTTCTGTGTCCTTTATGAGCATCTCCCCAGCAGAGGGATGGCGGTCCCTGAGCCCAGGGATGGGAGAGCAGTGCAGAAGCAATGGGGCGGTGGAGGAGCAGGAGGTCAAAGTCAGGTTTTGAGGGGCGAGGGGAGAATGAGGGTTGAGGCTGTGGAGATGGCAGGCCGCTGCAGGCAGTATACATTTAAGAAGCTTGGCTGAAGGAGAGAAAAGCAGACAGCCTAGAGCAAGTGGAGACCTAGCACTTTAAAATGTTGTGGGAGAGCGGGGTGTGGGCGGGGCAGGCTGGAGGTTGAGGCCACGGAGGCAGCAAAAGGCAGGGATGCAGGAACTGGCAAGGGGCGGCCTTGGGAAGAAACAGGTTGCCTCCTCTCCTGCCGCTGCTGAGGGGTGGGGTAGCTATGCTGGTGGTCGGCCTGGGGAGATGGGGTGGGGGAGGCAGGGCTCAGAGAAGGGCCAGTTGGCTGGCTAGGAGATCTGAAAAGAGGTACAAGTTTGGATTAACTGGGGTGGAGAATGAGAGGAAGGCCTAGCTGAGAATGGAGACAGGAACGGACCCACAGGGCAGTCAGAACTGGGGTGTTTTTCAGTTTTCTCCTGCAGTGCTTGGTGGCCTGGAGATTACGGCTGTTGGGTGGACCCAGGGCCGAAGTGGTCAAGGAATATTGTCAAGAGAGGGACTGAGGAGGGAGCCCACAGGGTCTAGGCTTGGTGGGGGAAGGCAGAGAGAACACACTGATTGGTGAGAAAAGGGGCCAGTCTACAGACCGGTGCTGATGTGGGGGATGAGCAGAGGTGGCTTGGCAGCTGTGCCCACTGTGAGCAGCATGCATGACACCTTCCTTGGAGGTCAGAGGTGACAGCAGCCCAGGGTGGGCCCCAGGAGTGGCTGGCTCAAGCGGAGGGAAGGGGTCCTCACAGGAGACTAGAGATGGACAGCCTGAGAAGCCAGGGTGCTGGAGGGTGGGAGGTGAGACACAGGGGCCACTGGTGAGGGTGATGGTACAGCCCAGCTCCAGTGTGTGGCTCTGCTGTACTTGCTTCCAGCTGGCTGCAGGGGCAAGAACAGGGACAGGCCCGAGGCTTCTCTCTGGGGCCCAATCCCTGAATAAAGCCAGAGGCACCTGTGTAGGTGACAGACCCGGAGCTCCATCTGACTTTCTGACCAGAGGTATCCTTGCCCCCCGCAGAAGTTCGGCCCAGGCAGTGTCTGCTTCTGAGGGGTCTGGGCTAGGGCTGGGACTAGGACCTGTCCCTTGGAGCATCTGGAGTTACTGTGTGAAAGACCAGATCCTGATATGCTGAAGATGCAGGGCAGGACTCAGGGCTGCAAGGTTCTCTGTACAGGTGCAGCTGAAGGGGCTTGGGGGCTGGTTACTTCCCAACAAGGGCCTGGGTTCAGCCTCTCAGGTGGGTCCGTGTTGGGAGGGCCTGAGTCTGACTTTCAAGGTGTTGAAAGCTTGGAAATGTTTAGTTCAGCCCTGCCACGACTTGCTGGGACCTGGGCCAACCTCTTCTCCCTGGTCTCTTCCCTCCCAGAGCCAGATGTCAGTGGATGAGAAAGCACTTAAATGCAGGGCCTGGCAAGAGCCAGTGTGTGCTGCACTGAAGGTGCTGGGGCTGCCCTATCTCCCAGGAGGTGGTGGGGCCAGCGAAGACTTTTCTTCCAAACATGTCAGAGTCAAGGGAGAGCCTTTAAGAGGACAACTGCTCTACTCCCTGGCGCAGAGACCCCCCAACTCAGAGGAGGAGGGGCAATCCCAGATCACCCAGTGAGCCAAGCTGGCCAGACCACCACCACTGGCTTTAGGGGTATCCCTTGCCCACGACTGCCACCAGAGTGAACCAGATGCTGGGGTCCCCTTGATAAAGGACAGTGTCCACTCCGGACTCAGGGTCACCCCTGTAACATCACACAGCTGAATGGAGACACGAGTCAGGCTTAAAATAGCTAAATAAATCTTTAATATTTCTAATTGCAAATGTACAGAAATTGCACAGCCACACAGAGTCTTAGAACACCAACAGCTTCCTCTGTACATTATTACATAGTTAAAAGTCGCAGCTGGAGGGAGGAGCTCCAGCCCAAACTCCAATGTTTGCATTTTTTCCTTTTCACATACTTACAAAAGAGGGGAGCTGGGACGCGGTGTGGGGGCTGGGGGCTTTGTGGCTGAGTGTGTAGAAAAGAGGGGCTGTTTCCCTGGACAGTCTGGCTCCCGCAGTTGTGCGGGGCACAAGGGGAGGTGTACTTGGGGCAGATGCTCTGGGGGACCGGGGCGTGTGGAGCTGTAGCCTCGGTCCTCCACACCCCCACTCTCTGGGCAGTTGGAAAGAGTCCTCACTGACATGAGGTTTGGCAGTTTCCATCACCCAGAACATGGAAGTTAAGCAAAAAAGTCAGTCAGGCCTCTGTGCTAGCGGGGAGGGCGTAGCTTTCTCCAGTAGAGGCTGAGTCTCAGTGACCAGGGGACCCCGGGGCTGTGTTTTTCCCCAGCAGGGACTGTCCTTCCCTCCAGGGCCTCTGGCAATCCCATCCCTGGCTGCAGGCAGGGCCCAGCTCCCGGGAACTCAGGTTCTCTGTGGCCCAGGCAGGAGCCCCTGTTGACTGGCCCAGTGAAAGCACCCCAGCAGCTGCTACCCAGACAGCAGCTGCAAAGCCAACACATAAATGCCACAGGTAGGGAAAACAACCCCTGCAGACCTCAAGCCTCTTCCTCCTGCCCAATACTGTTCTCTAGATTCAGAAATAAAATAAAACCCTTGGGAAAGCAGCAGTCCCGGCCAGCCCTCGGCAGCACCAGGACCAAAGGATATGTACAACCATTAGGTGAGATAGTTACATTACAGTCAAACACCAAGAACATTTACAAAATCGGCAGACTTGCAATTAAGATAAAAATCTGTGAAGAGTCTGTACACTTTTACAGTTTTTGCACTAGGTAAATAAGGCTCTCGGCCTGAGAGCTCACCCACCCCTGCAAGGGCAGCTGGCACCGGCCACAGCGGGTGGCCTCCGAGCCCGCCTGTCCAGGCCCTGGGAGCCTCCCCGTATTGCTAAGGAGGCTCTGTCCGAGGTCACTCTACGAGGCAGCGGTGGGAGGGGGCTGGGGAGAGGAGGGCAGGGCTCACTGGGCAGTGGGAGGATGAGACTGGAGCCAGGCCCTGCCTGTGTGGTCACCCTGGTCTCAGGCACGAAGGCGCACGGGTGGGGACAAGACAGAGGAGTGGGGCAGGAAGGGGTGGGGGCAGGGCCTCTGCTCCTGCCTCCCATCTTCCTGTGGTCTGTGACCCCTGGTGGCCCAGCCCTCCCTCCACCAGCATCTGTCTCTAGCCTAACTGAATTATAGGTTACATCTAAGAGCCCCTTCCCAGAGCAGCTGCTGTCACCTGTCCCCGAGCTCAGGGTGGATACAGTATGGCTCTGGGCCACCTCTCCAGCACATCCACCCTTACGGTGGGGCCTCTGTGGCACATTCCAGCTGCACGGGCAGCGGGGTGGTTCCTGCAGCTCACCCTGCCTTGGTTCTGCTGGCAAAGGCCCCACTTCCACCCTTGTTACCCAGGGCCCTTGCTCGGAATCTGCAGGGGCTGGGAACAGACAGGGGCCAAGAGAGACCCAAGCTCCTGCTCATCTGTCTTGAAAGTGGGGGAGGGGCAGATAAGCTACGGAACAGCCTAGAGCTGAGGAAAACCTGCCCCAGCTGTGGGGTGCGCACCTCCCCTGTATGCAGCGCCTGGGTCCTTGGCCGGGGGCCGGGAAGGGTGAGGAGGAGGCCGGCCGCACACACGGGGCTGGGTGCAGGCTGCTGCTGTCTTGGAGAGGGAGCAAGTCTAACATCCTCCAGGGCCGCTATTTCCCATGCAGTGCGCACGCTCAACTTAAAAGGCCCCTGTGTTCCAGCAAGCGAGCAAGCGGGCTTTTGTTTCTAATGCATACTGTGAAAGGAAAAAAAATCACAGTTATCCACCTTCTCAGGGCCTGCAGGCGTTAGAATCTTTTTTTAAACCATCACTCAGAGAAAGGATCACCTTTTTTCTCAGGGTGAGCACCACGTGGCACTCCCTACAGGGCCACTGTGCCCTGGGTGTGCTGGGCCCCAGGAGAAGGCAGATACAGTGCTCAGAGCCATCTGGCCAGATCCACCCAGATCTTTGGCTTCTGGGAGCCCTAGAGCATCAGCCTGGGCCTGTGTGGGAAGTGTGGGAAGCTGTGGGTCCTCCCCACAGGGATAAGAGCTGACAAGAAAAAGCCATGGCCCTCACTGGGTCTATCTGGCAATACAACTAAGGCAGTGAAGAAGGTGGCAGGTGGCGCTCTGGGGACAGGTTCAGAGGGGGTGGGTGGGTAGGAATCCTCAGTTCCTCACAGCCAGGAAGGTCCCAATAGGCCGCATGCAGTGGCAGGTGCTTCGGATGGAGACAGGCAGGGGACACTGACCTCCTGCCCTGTGTCCTCCTATCTTCCTGCCTGCCAACCAATCCACCAAGTGCCAGGTCCCACAGGACAGGGCTTGGCTGCCAGGGAGTCCTGGGCCCCCCAAGGAGGCGAGGGGAAGCCACAGGTGTAGGCCCCTAGCCCTTGAATCCCCCCTCCAAGAAGCCCCCTCCCTGGCACGGATGTGGGGAACATGCACTCGGCCAGATCCAGGAGGACAAGGACACGCCACATTCAGGAACCAACAGACATATTTTTGGCAGGCCCCCTGCCCCACCAGGCTGTCCCCACTCCCCAGCGTGCAGTCTCTTCTGCCCGCACCCCACAGGGAGCGGCTGGTGACCTCGCCTCACGCTGCTTCAGTCTCTGGCGGCTCCCTCTGCGGCCACCTCCTGGACAGCGGCGGGGAGGGGAGACTCGGTCCCCTGACACCTGCGCTGGGGCTGCAACCGTGGGTGCCTCCCCAGGCCGAAACCCTGCCCTTGGCCACCATAGTCCCCCTCTCCTTGGGTAGCTTCCTCCCTCCTCAGGCAGGTTAACAATTGCTGCTGTTTCTGAACTCGCCGTTCTCAGTAATCTGCAATTTGGTGGGGTTGGTGGGGGAGATGCCGTTACGGGCTTGCATGCTGTACCTCTCTTTCAGCTGGGTCAGGGCGCTCATGAGGCGGGCATTGGCGGCATCCAGCGAGGCAATGCGCTTCTCCTGTGGACAACGGGGGTGTGAGTGGGGGTCATGGGACAGGCTCCTTAGGGGCCTCCTTAGGGCCATGTGTACTTACGACAAGCACTGGGATAGTGGGGAATGGGGTGGCCTGGAGATGACGGGGGCAGGCAGGCTCCAGGCTGCGAGCAGTTGGCAAGAGAAGGCGGGCAGAGGCCTCTGCAGCATCATGGACACAGCCTTGCTGCCTGCTTATCATCCCAAATGGAGCAGCTCTGGTGCTATCTATGGGCTGCCTAAGGCCCCTGGGGCCGGCACCCTTGCTCACATGTGTCTGCGTGACACACCAGAGGTCACAGCTCCTGGTCTATGCAGTTTACAGTCTGAGCAAGGCCCAGCCTACTCCTGGGCGAGTAAAAGAAAGTGGTGCAGCCCTGAGTAAAGGAGGCTGGAGCCAGACAGCCTTTCATGTTTCCCCTCAATGCAGCCTGGATGCCACAGCTGTGGACAAGAGTCCCTCTGCTCCCTCTGACCAGTCTGCCATCACTCCTAACCCCACCTCCCTCCTGGTAGCTTGACTCTTTGCTCAGCAGTCCTGGTGAAGGACAATACCCACCAAGAGCCCCCGCAGGGGAGGAGCTGTCTCTCTCCTTTCACAGCCTGTCCCAGTGAGCTTGTGGCCCACTAAGACCACAGGTCTGACTTCTCAGGGCAGAGATTCTGGTTTCTTATTCCCCTCAGTGTCTGCAGTGAGGTATGACTGAGGATGGAGAGGCTAAAGTCACCCCCTCCTAATCCCAGGCCCTTTAACTCTTGTGGCTGACCAAAGCGCCAGAGCCCCCACCTGGGCATCAATGATCTTCTGTTTGGAGTCCACAGCTGCTTGCATCTCTGCATGGTCCTTCTTCAGTTCTTCCTCCACGGACATCAATCTATAGCCAGAGACAGGGACAGTCAGGCTGGCCCTGGAGGCAGCAGAGGTGGGGAGGGTGTGGGAACAAGCCCATCAACCCCACGCAGAGCAGGGACACACTAGGAGACCCCTCCTTGGGTCACAGACTTGCCTCCCATACTTGCCTGGGACAGAGGCCTTCCAGCCAGCTCCCAGCAACTGACACTGCTGGGCCTCCTTCCTCACCTCCACATCCCACACTTGCTGCTCCTAAAGCCCCAGAGGCCCCTAGGCTGCCCCCTTCCCGATGTTCTTCTAGGAGCCAAAATGGGTGTTAGATCTTCAAAACCCCTAGAGCTAAGCAGGTGGTGGAATGATGAAGGCCCTGAAAAGCTCTAGAACTTTTTCCGCCCTGCCCCTGCCATCTTCACAAAGTTGTGCAGACTCTGCACTGGGCACTCGAGGTACCAAGATGAATGAACTCTAGTCCTTTTCCTCAAGGAATTCACAGGGCAGGAGGCACGAGTAACTAACTACACCCTGCATGGAGCAGCTGCTCTAGTGGAAAGCTCAGGTCCCTGGAACAAAGAGCAGAAAGCAGTGACCTTTCCTGGAGGGTGGGCTGGGAGGTGGCACATCGGTAGGAGACACCTGAAGGACCGGTGTGCAGGTAGGACAATGAGCAGAGGCTGGGGGACACCACCGGCAGAAGCTCAGTGGGCAGGAGGCTGGCTCCGTCCTGCTGCTCCCTCCCTGGGCGCCCCCTGGCCCCACCTGGCTGGCTCCTGAGACACTCTCACTGCTGGGCACCCCCACCTTCCCACTCTCCTTTGACTTTGGGATTCCACACTCTCTGGGTCTGCCTGTCTCAGACGCCTTGTCCTGTCTGCCCCTGGACATGGGGGTGCCACAGAGCTTTGGCCTCAGCATCCCTTCTCCTTGCTCCGCACACTCTTCTCAGATGAGCCCTCCACTCCCAAGGCTTCTCTCCATCCCTGCCCTCTTGACTCCTCCAGCCCAGAGCAGCCACCGCACCCTGGGCAAGCCCTTGGCCCACTTACAGCAGACACACAGGGAGCCACAGTGCTGGGGCCAGTTCTACACGGGACTGTAATGGGGGCAGCAGGGCAGCAGTTCAGGAAGCACTAACCAGGAGGAGTGGTGGCAGGGGGGGACCCTCGGGGCAGGTTCCCCAGTACAGGAAGGTACCACTCTGAGGAAAGCTTGTGCTGGGGGTGGGGTGTGGGGAGGGTATTAGGTTTGTTAAGGAAAATTAGATTGGAAGGAGACTGTATTTACCCTCGTCTTAAAAACAAATAGGGCCAGGAACATTGGCTCACGCCTATAATCTCAGCACTTTGGGAGGCCAAGGAGGGTGGATCACTTGAGGCTAGGAGTTCAAGACCAGCCTGGGTAACATGGCGAGACCCCCATCTCTTTATTAAAAATCAAACAAACCAGAAATCTGGACATAATACAGGCAGTGCAGTACAACAATTTCTAGGAGAATAGAAACCAACAAGGTGAGCCCAGCGAACGGTCTGGAAGCAGAGGGAAGGCAGAGTCAGCAGCCTCACTGAGCTGAGGAGACAGGCAGGTCAGGAAGGTCAAAGTGTGGGACTTGCAGGGCAGACAGCTAGAGAGGAGCAAGAGGCAGAGAGAAACTCCACACAGCTCCCAAGTGGGGGTTCCCCTTGTGTCTCTGACTGAATAATATCTGCATGCAGATGAGAAAATTACCAGGCTAGGCAAGAACCATCGGAAAGGAGAACACAAAACAATCCCAGAAGCAGTTCATATTGTACCAGCAAGAGTGGAGTGACGCACTAACACTGGGAATCACAGAGGACCGTGGAAGGAAACCCCCTCAGCAGCAGGGCACGTTAGGCCGAGACTAAAGGCTCTGCAGGACGCAGCCTAACAAAACTTAAAAGGAAACCCCGAGAGGATTGAACAGATTCCAAGTAACCTCACTGTCTCCCAGAACAAAGCCCCCAGAAAGGATTTAAAGGGACACAAAAACATTCAGCACCTAACTGTAAGATTCACAATGCCTGGCATCCAACCAAAATTAGTATACAGAGAGAAGCAGAAAAACTCGTAAGCAGGCGGAAAATAAATCAGTAAAAACAGACTCCGATGTCACAGATGATAGAATTAGATAAGGACATGAAAACAAGGTATCATAAATACATTCTACATGTTTCAGAAAATAGAAGTAAAAGCACAATGAGAATTAAAACTGATGGGATGTAAAGCAAAACGGAAATTCTAAGAGGTGAAAAATATAATTATCTGCAGTGAAAAAATACTGGATCAGATTAATAGCAGGTTACACACTGAAGAAAAAATAATTAGCAAACTTGAAGACATAGTCATAGAAACTATCAAAGACAAAAAACAGAAAAAAAATGAAGAAGATAACAGCATCAGTGAGATACAGGACAATATGAGTCAGCCTAATGCACGTGTGCTAGGAATCCCAGAGAAAGAAATGCGGGGAGGTGGGACTGCAGACATACAACCCAAGACCCAAGAAACTAGAAGAAAACCACACCAATGAACATCACAATCAAACTACTGACAACCAGTGATTTAAAAAAAAAGAAAAAAGTATCTTACAAATAGCCAGGGAAAACAGATACATAAAGTACAGAGGAACAAAGACAATGACAGACTCCCTGTCATTACAGCCTCAGGGTGAGGGCCAAATCCAGACCATTGCCTGTTTTTGTAAACAGCCTTCTCACATAAATAGTTCCGCTATAACAGCAGAGCTGAACAGTTGCAATAGAGCCATATGGCCTACAAAGCCTAAAATACTTTTGATCTGCTCCTTTGTAGAAAGTTTGCCAATCCCTGCCCTAGAGCAAAAAGGAGATATAGCTAATAAGTCGATAGGAGACAAAATGGAATCATAAAAAAATACTCAGTCCAAAAGAAGGCAGGAAAAAAAGAATAGATGGTAAAAATAGGAAACAAAGCAACAGATTTAAATATATCAATAATTACATTAAATGTAAATGGTTAAAACAATCCAATTAAAAGGCAGAAACATTTAGACAAAAGCAAGACCCAACAGTATGGTGCCTGTAAAACAAACTCACTTCATATATATAGATGGGTGTTATGCTCTGAACGTTTGTGTCACCCTCTAAATTCATACGTTGACACCTAACCCCCAAGGTGATTATCTTAATAGGTAGGGTTTTTGAGAGGTGATTACATCATATGGGCTTTGCTTTCAAAAATGGGATTAGTGCTTTTATATTATACAAGAAGCCCAAGGGAGCTTGTTCACACCCCCGACAATGTGAGAACATAGCAACAGGGCACTATGAAGCAGAGAGTCCTCATTATACCCTGAATCTGCTGGCATTTTGATGTTAGACTTCAGAAATGGGGACAATACATTTTCTGTTGTTTATAAATTACCCAGTCTAAGGTATCTTGTTATAGCAGCCTGAATGGACTAAGACAATGAGTTAAAGGCATGAGGATGAAAAAAGCTATACCATACTAACACAAATCAAAAGGAAGTTGGGGTGGCTACATTAATAGCAGACAAGGCAGATTTCATAGCAAAGAATATTCCAAGGGATAAAGAAGGTGATTTTATAATGACAGAGGTTAATTCAACAATAGTACATAAATAGCCTAAATGTGTATGCACCTAAGAATAGTTTCAGTGTATATAAAGGAAACACCAGTTGGAATGAAGGGAGAAATAGAAAAGCCAGTAAGGATATGGAATACTTGAACACTATCTACTTAATTGGCACTTACATTAAGGAGGAAATATTCCAGGATTGGTTAGTAGAAACGAACGTGTTAAGCAAGTCTCTGAATTCAGAACATGCAAACATCAGACAATACAAACAATGTGGAGAAGGCATTTCTCCACATTTGAAAAGCATTTCCATTCTTGGAAACACACACAAGGTGAGCCAAGAACAGAGCTGGAGATCAAGTGAACAGCAGGTTTCTAATCACCCTGGTTTCACTCATGTTAACTATTTTATAATGAACAAAACTATAAGTAAATGAAGCAAACAACAGTCAGGAACAGAGAAACAGGTGGTCTAAATAGGAAGAATCCGGGAAGGCCTTATGCCATGGACAAAGCATGGAGTGGAGGCCTTCCTGGCTCTTGCACACCTGCTTGGTCTGTCCGGCTGATGGGGTCTTAGACCAGGCCAATGCAAACAAGACACACTGTCTGTCCT
Organism: Rhinopithecus bieti; assembly: GCF_001698545.2. Classification (NCBI taxonomy): domain Eukaryota; kingdom Metazoa; phylum Chordata; class Mammalia; order Primates; family Cercopithecidae; genus Rhinopithecus; species Rhinopithecus bieti. The sequence goes on from NW_016807962.1 coordinate 785,901, forward strand.
CCCGTGCTTGGTATTAGAAGGAAGTAAACTCCATGACTGGGACCCTGGGGTTGACTGCACTCCCTGCCTGACACCAAGGTAGGGATGCCCTACCCACAGGCAGAGACAGAGATGGAGGCCTCACCATGGGGCCTGACATAAGCCTTCAAAAAGATGAGAGTCAGCATTAAAACTTGCTGTTCCTCCAAAGCCCTTTCCCAGATAACCCAGGCTTAAAACTCAGGATATCAGACTGGCCCCCCCCCCCCACCCAAACCACTCAACAGTTCCCAGCTCAGTAACTGGCACCCTGATACGCCCACACCCAGACACTCTTGGTAGGAATCTGGGGGCTATGCTGTGTCTTCCACCTTCACCTACTGTACGTAACTGATACTCATTCCCACTTTTCTTACCCTGTATTGGATCCTCACTGTCTTTCCTGGCAACCCCCAATCCAGCTTCTCAGGATCCCTGAGAGTGCTAAGATGGCATGGCTCTATGTAGGGGCTCAGGCCCATTGGGAGCCAGCTGTCACTGGTCCAGCCTCATCACCAGCTTTGCATTCTGCGTGGGCTGCCCACCGTCTAGGCCACCTTCTACCTCCAAGCCTGTGCTCACGCTGCTCCCACTGCCACTCTCTTCCCTCCTCTCCACACTCAGCTCATCCTTTGAGGAGGCTCTCCCACCAGGGGCCTCCTTGAAGGCAGCGATGGCTTCCCTGCCTGTGCCTGTAGCCGGGCCAGACAGGTGTGGGCCCCACCTGCTGATGATGCCCTTCATCTGGATGTCCTTGTCCTCCTGCTGCCGCCGCAGCCGCTCCTCGCCCTCCTCCAGCCGTGCCTGGTACTCCAGCACCAGCTTCTGCGTCGTCTCCTCCTGGCACTTGAACAGGGTCTCATACTCCTCCAGCTTCTTGGTGGAGATTCGCAGCTTGTCCTGCAGCACCGCCAGGTCCTACCAGGAGAGCAGCATCCACGGGCACAGCACCCAGGACACAGAGAGCACAGCTTTGTCAGCCCGAGTGGGAGGAAGGGTAGGAGGAGCCCCACTTGGAAGGCCCCAGTGACTGTGACCTGCCCACTTCACATAGCAAAGAGATGCCCAAGGAGCCCAGCTGGTGGGGGCTGCAGCCAGACGTGTGCCTGTACCACACCAGGGGGTCTCCATTCCAAGCTCCCAGCTTGACCTGTATGGCTACGGCGGGGATGAAGACTCAAACCCAAATCCCAGGAGTAAGGGTGTAACTAGGGCTTTGAACTTTTTATGACAAAGGTTAAAGAACCCTTGGATATATGAAGGACGTGTGACAGCACCCTGAGAGGTGGGAGCTCTGCAGGAGGGGAAACTGAGGCCCAGACAAGGAGACCATGTCACATGAAGAGCGACTGACTAGCAGGGTAAGATCCCAGCTTCCCAGCCTCTGTTTGAATCTAAAGCCAGAGGGTGGCAGTGGCATGAGGAAATGGAGAGAGAGAGAATTGAAAGGCAGATGGTCCGGGCTTTGGATCTGCCTCAGTCCAGCACAGACCCCAACCATCAGGGAGGAACAGGGATGTGGACGAGGCTGGGAAGCAGCGTGGCTGCACAGAGGAGCCAGGTGCTCTGCGCTGAGTGAGGAAAGGCCAACACCAGGATTGAGAGGGGCCAGACGCCATGAGGACACAGGGATGCAAAGAGCCTGGAGTGAGGCCAGGCCTCCTCGCTCCCCAGCCAAACTCTGGCTCTGGGAGCACTGTGTCCCCTGTCCCCTGGTCCCCTTCACGTAACTATGGTGAAAGCAGGTGGATGTAGTGGACCAGGGATGGTGGTGGCAGCAGGATGCAGCATGGAGATGGGCCTCGCCTGAGGCCAGGGAGAAGTTCTGCCATTCTGACCCCAATGCCCTTGCTCAAGAGGCTGCCACAGGCTTTCCTGGGGCCCGGAGGGGCGAGAGCATCCAGAGGGGAGTGGAGAAGCGCCTGCCGATCTGGGGCCTGCGCTGGTTCCTCTGTCTACATGGACTGCAGCTGGCAGTAGGAGACAAAAACTACCCCCCGATCCAGAGCAGCTGCCACAGCTGGAAGGCTTGGGAGACCAACAAAGCATCTCCCTGCCCCAGCAGATGCTAGATGTGTGTGGCAGAGTGAGATTTTGATTTTTAGAATAGGTTCTTTTCCCAGGAGTGAGGAAGAAAACATCTCAATGGTAGCCTGACCCCACCCCCAACGCTGGTAACTGTTGTTTCTTTCCCAGGCCCTGGTGGAGACCAGAGTGGTGAAGAGCCAGGCCGTGGGCAGGCACAAGCCCCGGAGGCCAGGCTGGGGTGGCTCTCCCAGTCATCCTGGGGACCCATGCCTCTGCCTCCTCAGGTATTAGGCTCCCTCAGGGGGGCTCTATATGTCTCTTGGGCACCCTCAGCCCCTCAGCCCCTCAACCCCCAGGTCCTCAGGAAGCTCAGCTGCCTCAGTTGCCCCAGGCTAAGGAGCCTCCCCAGAGGTCCCAGGAGTCTGTATCTAAGACAATTCCCTGGTGATTCCAATCTGTAGATGGGAAGCCTCAGGTCTAAAGCTGCTAATCCATTCCTCTTGTTACTTTTCTTCCAGACCCCACTGACTACTATCCTCACAGGGAACAAGGGCTCAGAGGGGACGAGCCCTTCACAAGGACACAAGCACCCACTGCTGGGGGACCTGGAGGAGAGACTCCTACCAGCTGCTCCCGGGAGGCAGCCCCGCCCTGCCCCGAGCTGCCAGGGTCCAGCTTTACCTTTTCTGCTTGGCTGAGCTCGTCCTTACTCCTTAGCCTATCCCTGTGGGGGGGGTCTGGGCCCAGGCCCTCGTCTTCTAACAACTGCGCGTTCATGGTCAAGAGCCAAGCGGCTGTGCGGTCCAGGGCATTGGGGCTCACGGGTGAAGGGCCCTACAACGAAACACAGCTGTGAGGGGCTGGAGGGAGGCGGAAGGCAAGCAGGAGGGACATTAGTGGCCCAGGTGAGCCACAAGGACAAGCAGCTCTGGGACATGGTGGGGAGGGAAGGGTCCTCCAGCTGACTGAGCACCTACAGAGGCAGTCCCCACCCAGGAACTCTGTCTCTCAGACAGTAGCCGATGCCAGAGCCAACAGGTGTCAGGTGGCCTCCTGAGCACCACCCTCTGCTGCCAAGGGGAGAGTGACCCTGCCACTAGGGGCACCGGGGCAGGCTGAGCTGAGAGGAGGACAGGGCCAGGCTGGGCTGTCAGCTCAAGGCACCTCCACTCCAGACACCGCCTGCAGCCTTTGGGTGACAGGGCCATCCATGCTCCAGGTAGTTGTGCCTGGAGGTCTGTCCAGCCTGTGAAAACATTTTGGGAGGGGAGTGTGGGGCCAGAGTAGGGCAGGATGACTCCTACTTTGGGTGGGGGCTTCGACAGGCTTGGAACTGAAGATGAATGCACTCTCTCTGACCCCAGCCTGCCCCTAGGGGCACTGACAGAGGGGCCTGGAGTTCCCCAAGGCTGCAGTGTCCCTGGTTCACAGGATTCAGGAAGAAGCCAGGGGGAGGGGGCGGTGGTGCATGTGGCAGGCTGGTGGGATGGGATGGCAGCTGGGTGCGGGCGGAGGTGAAATGACCGAGAGGAGGAGGATGGTATGGGGTATGACAGCCCAGCTGGGCCCAAGTGCCCAGCCCTGCCCTCTGACTAGTGGCACTGACCTGCTTGTGCACTGACCGTGGCTTCAGTTCTGGGCTGTCCCCCTTGGAGGAAGAGGACTGCTGCCTCAGGCGGGTACTGGGGCCTGCCCAATCAGGTGAGGCCGACGCCAGGGTTCCGCTTGAGGGTCTTGGGTACTGCAGGGTGCCCAGCAGGTTGGGGGGCGTCCGGCCGCGGGGGGCAGGAGGTGGCGGCGGGGTGGGGCGGAGGCTGGTCGATCCTCCTCTGGGGGCCAGCACTGTTCTGCCGTGGCACCGTGGGCTGCCCGCCTTTTTCAGTCAGTGACATCTGTCGCCGTGCCAGCTCACCGGGCCGCCGAGCCAGCTCCTCCGCGGCAGTGCTGAAACTTCCCAGCTTGGCAGCGGCCGCCAATTCCTCGCTGTTGCTGTGTGAGCTCAGGGAGCTGTGGCCCTCAGAGCCTGAGTCGCCAAGGCCGCGGGGTGACAGCGGCAGGCCAGCCGCCATCTGGTACACAGGGTTCTGGAAGGAGAGCGGTGCCAACAGCTGGGGCCGGCCTGGCGCGCCCTCGGAGGTGCCTGGTGTGGTTGGTGTCTGGCCTGCCCGCCGCACCGTGGCCAGCCCTGCCAGGCTCACTGGGGTTGCCCGGGCTGGCCACCCGGCCACCAGCTGAGCTGCAGGGGCCTGCCCATCTGTGGGGAGGACATCGGGGCCCACTGGGGAGCCTGCCTCCCCATCCAGCGCACGGGCATCCTGGAGGTCCACCATGGAGAGGCTCTTGCCACCGTTGGCCATCTGAAGATCAGGCTCGTTGGCTTCCGAGTAACTCGAGCTGCGGGCAGGTGAGGGCTGGACCCCGGAGGACCTTGTGACAAAAAACAAGTCCTTGTTTTCGGGGGTTGGAGACGGTAACCGGGTGAAATCTATCAGACTGCAGGGAGACAAGCACACACAGGGAAAGAAGGGGAAAAGAAGAACTGTGAGTGCAGCCAAGGCGGGTCCAAACCGACAGCACCCACCAACCTGCTGGGGCCTGGCAGCCCAAGCCAGCGCTGGGGAGATGGATGAGCTCAGGTAACAGGAGTGGGAGAATCCGGGGACCAGAGGCTGAGGCGGCTGCTCCTGCACAGAACCTCTTCTTTAGGGGCCAGCACTGCACATTTCAGGCCGCGCTGCCTGGAAGACCCCTTCCCTGTTCAGCTGCATCTTGGGACAATGGGTACTGGGGCCTGGCTTGCTCTGGAAAACTCCTCCTTAGCTAAGCCCTAAGCCACAACTCAGTGGCTCTCTGCTATCCACGGATCCTGCATTGAGAACTCCAACTTCAGAGTCACTGGGTTCCCTCTGCCTCTTCCCTCTTGTTCCTAATCAGACTGGTAACTGAAGTGGGGGCCCGGTGAAACCTCCTCTTGCCCAGCCTCCTGCTGCCGCTCCCTTGTTTGACTGGCAGGCGGGGGCTGGAGTTCCTGGCAAAAACAAGGAATGAGAGCAGGCTCCATGGAGAGCATGACTCGGTGGGAGGGCTGCACTTGCCCTGGCCTCCTCCTCACTCTACGCTTTTCTCTGGCCTCTCCCTGGCCCCTCCCCAGAAGCTAGCTCCTTTAGAAGAAAGCACAACTGTGGTGGGGGCCGGGGGGGCTTTGGAGAGAAGAATGTGGGTGGGGGGAACTGAAGGCAGCAAGGACTTGGGGGGGTTGATATGGCTTGGAATGAGGAATGGGTTGGCTTAGCCTCAGATGGCAAGGAAGTGCCACTCCCTGAGATGGGCAGCAGTAGCCACTCGGGGCTGCAATGCTCATGGGCCTTGGAGAGCTGGCTAGAGCAGCAGATGAGCCAGGAAAGATGGAGAGCAGTGGGAACCTGGCTGCCCAGGCCACACACCAGGTCAGTCTTTTCACAACTCACGGGCCCGGCTGCCTCTCAGCCTCTCAAGGGCTGTCCACCACACCCCCCACTTCAAACTCTTGGCCCGTGACTCTGCTTGGCTTCGCTTGGCACATTCACCGAACAGATCCAATGCAAGACTCAGCGGACCTGCATCTCTGACCCCTCCTGGGCTCCCCTAACCCCAGGTTCTTGATCTCAGCAGGTTCTTGATCTCAGCACCCTCCCCTGCTTAAAAGCCTGCCTTGCCACTGCCTCAGGGAGACCATACTCCCAACTCTGCTGCTGCAGCCACGGCCTCACATGCTGGTGTAAGAGGGATCCCCGGTGGGAGAGGGGAGAATAGGGGTGGAGCAGAAATGCTTCAACATGAACTGAAAGAAATGTCCCTATTTTGACTTAAACAAGAATGTTTTGCCTTCCAATCTGCCTCGTGTGTGTCTTATTTAGGCAAAGCAGACCCCAGGACTGGGTCTTAGCAACACTTTATGTTTTCTGGGGTTCCCAGCCTCCAAGCCTGGCAGAGCCACCGAACTCCTATTGAAAACACCCCCAGCTAAACACCACTTCTGAAGATTCTGACTCAGGCTCAGGAAATACCAGGAACATGTGTATTTTTAACAAATATCAGGCGATCTGGAAATGCTGGGGGTTATTTGGGACCAGTAATTATTCTTTGACACATCATGTCTTTGCTTGTGCTTGTCCCTCTACCTAGAATCCCTTTTCCACCAATGGAAATGATACTTTTCTTAGAACATTAAAAAAGAAAAGAAAAGAAAAGAAAAAAACTATAGCATCATCTCCTCTAGGAAGGCTTCCCTGATTATTCCCAAATGGAGGTTCACCACTTAGGACCTGTACAACTCAAGTCTTGCCAAGTTTGTTTTATAAACACTATGTAGGCATTCTCTTTCCCCATCTGAGATTACAGGTGGGCTGTGCCTAGTCTGCACACACACCCACCACACCCAACATGCCTGGCAGCTCTTACCCGGAAAGATCATTCTCGATCACCATCTTCTGCAGCCCAGCTGAGATGCTGCTGCTGCCAGAGCCCGGTGTGGAGGCCAGGTCGTTGGTCCCTGGCAGCTGCCCACTACCTGGGGTGCTCAGCGCTGTGTGGACATCCCTCAGGATCCGAGGCAGGGGTCCCAGTTTGGACACTATGCTCTGCAAAGGCACAGCAAGAGGCAGGCGTGACCTCCTGGGACCACACAGGTAGGCTATATGTGCTGCAGCCACTGTGGCTGAAAACCACTGCGGAGCCTGTCAGAAGTGCAGATCCCCACCTGCCGCCAGTCAGAGCTGCTGGGTCTGGGACGGGGGTGAGCCCAGGAATCGGTAAATCTACGTTTTTAACCAGCTCCCAGATATTTCTGGGGCAGGAGTAGGAGGCCCACAGGGGGAGATGCTGACCTAGTGCAAGCCTCTCCTTCAGTGTGCCCTGCCCTGATGCCTCCGCAGAGAGGAAAGCACGCATAGAATCCCAGCATTTCCATACCTCCACCTCTCCATCCAGAGGCTTCTGTGACAGCCCCTCTCACATCACCTACTCCATGGGATAGGCTGGGGCCTGACCCACTTTGGCACCTGAGCACCAGTGGAGATGGTCCAGGCACCCCCAGGTGCTGGTCAGGCAGAAGGCAGAGCCTAAACCCATCTGAACCTTGCTGGCACGCTTTAGAGGACTTGAGGGGCAGAGGATTCTAGGCTATGGGGACACTGCCTTCACCTGTTTATGCACAAGCTTCCACAGAGGTCTCTGTGAGAAAACAAAGTGTGAAAACTCATGCAGGCAATAGAGCACACAATTGAGAGGCAAACAGTTGTGTTTCAAATCCCTGTTGCACCCTATCACTGGTGTGACAATACCAATCACCTTCTATTCTTCCTGCCTGGTTGTGCAGATACGTGGACAGAACAGGGGGAAGGTAAGTGGTGGCAGTGACAGTGACTGGTGTTGGCTGCAGTTCAGGGACTGGAACCGGTGGAAAGGAGGGTCTCGACCCTCATTTCCATTTCTCCCTCCTGTGTCTCTCACAGCCAAAGGCAAGTGGATACAAATGAGCAAAAATGATGGCCTCTGATTGCAACAGCACCTATTTCTAGTGAAAAGTCAGGACTAACCTAAGTGTCCATCAACAGGGCACTGGTGAAATACACAGCATTCATATGATGCAGTCATTATAAAGCCCCTGGCAGTGGTGCAGATTGCACTGACAAGCAAAGAGGCCCACAATAGAGTGGTAAGAAATGCACACAGCAGCATACACAGTACGTTCTTGCTTTAAAACAAACTGAAAAAGGGAAAGAGCTCTATGTGTGTGCGCCTGCATGTTTGTGCGTGCTTACACATGCACAGATCGCGTCCAGGAGGCTGCATACCAGTGCTCTGAGCGGTCACCTCTAGGGAATGGGACCAGGAGGCATGAAGGGCCTTCCAGGCCAGTTTCAGCACCTTACAAAAGTAAGGTGGTCCCTTGGAGCCCTAGAAAGCAACAGATATTTGGGAAGAAGTTCCTGGTAGACCCAGCCCTTAAGTCCAAGAACTAACTGCTCACTATGTGGGCTGAGGCTGGGGGTCAGTGAAGTCTCAGGCTAGGGAGGGTTCACTTCAGGTGACTGCAGCAGTGTCAGAGGTGTCTAGGGAGTAACCTTGTCAACAGATGGTCAAGGGCCATCCTAGAAAGGTTTCCAACTTCCTGGTGGACAAGTGGAGGTACAGGGTCCTGAGTCATCTTCTTCATACAGGTGAATTCACGATCCAATTTTATTTCTCACATGCTCTGGCAGGCAGCACAGAGGCGCTTGTCCACTAAAGGCTGAGTGCATGCGGAACACCCCAGCCCTAGTACCCAGAGTGGGGCTGCCTTGGCAGATACTGCCAAGTGAACACAGCATTTGCCCACAGAGAAAAGGGGCCCACAGATCCCCAGTGTGTTCTGACAGGACCTGGCCTGGAGCCCTGGGCTCCTGGTATGCAGTTAGCTCCTGATCATGCCACATGGCGAATTCTCTGCCCTCCATGGTTACTCTGGAAGGGGGAACACTAAAAGCCTGATGGTAGCTTTTGGCCCCACCTCCGCCCCACAGCCACAGGCACCTGCTCCAGCTGGCTGATGGCCTCCCAGAGCAGTGAGTGCAGGCTGGAGAGCTCGCGGCCCAAGTCGATGTAGCCCTCGAAGCCAGCTGTGTTGGAGAGGGTCTCGGGGTTGGAGATCTCCAGCAGGAAGCGCTGCATGTTGGTCCACTCATGCTCTAGGAACTGGTTCATGAAGGACATGTACTCCTCCTTGCTGCCGAATCTGGACAGAGGGTAGCTGGGTGAGCACTCTGGGCCCAGGCAGGCCCTGCCCAGGAACTCCCTCCACTGGGACACCACCACCCGCTTTCCCCACTGTGGCCGGCTCCCACCCCACTCACTCCCCAAGTCAGCTGAATATCAGCTGAATATGCTTTGGCCCAGGTCACCAGGGCCCTCCTTGCTCATGGTAACAGTGACCCTTTTCTGAACCTTTTATCTCAGGACCTGGAATGTTCTGTGTCCCCCATACACTGCCTGTTAAGAGTGTCCTTCCACTTTTCCTCCAAGTTTCACTGTCCTGGTATGCAGATGATGTTCAATCCATGCTCAACCCAGGTCTCCCAATGAGCTTTCAGACATGTATTAATATATCCGCAGGCACCTCCCCCGGGAGTCCCTCCTACTTAGCCTGGCCACACCTGAAGTCATCACCATCACCCAAACCCATGCCCTCCTCCTGAGTTCCCTACCCTAAGTGGAGACCCCACTACCCATACAGATACCTGAGCCAGAACCTCTGGCAGTTGTCAACTCCTCCCTCTTCCTCGTTCCCAAATGGCATGGCCCGCTGATTTTGCCTTCTAATAACCCCTAACCTTGTCCCTTGCAGCCACTGCCTCCTGTACCCCTCCTCTCCCTGCCAATTTTCTGCCATTGTTGCTGGAACCACAGCTACACTCTCCTTTCAGGTCTTCTGGCTACCATCCAGCTCCCTGCAACCCATCTGCCCACCGCTGTCAGGGTGAGCTTTTCAGGGTCCAGAACAGAGGAAGGCCATCCTCTCTCTTGTTTAAAACTCTCTGGTGGCACCCACAGCCCTGTCTGGACTTCAGGTCCTTGCTGTCCTCTTAGGTCTCACTGCCAGCTTCTCCTGACCTGGCACAGCACATGGCCCTCCCTGGGATGTCTGGCCTCTGCTCCTCTTCCTTGAGATAATGAACGCCTCACTCTGACATGCAGTTGGGGGATCTTGTCACCCTGGAGGCTTTCCTGTCTCCTCTCCCAACAAGCTGAGCACCTTTCTAAGAGGCTCATGTGTGTCTGTCACTGCTCTCCTGCTTATTCCACACATCTCCCTGGCTGAAGTACTGAGCGCTACCAGGGCTGATTCATCTTGGTACCGTCAGAGCCCAGCACACAGATAGCCCCAGGATGGGGCTCAATCCACGCTTTGAGAATGAACAACAGTGAGATGACCCAGCCCTTCTACTTCTGCCCGCTTGCTCTAAGGATGCAGCCGAAAACACCAATAGTGCTTTATCAGCAAAGAAAGACATCCTGACAGCAGGACACCAGGACAGTGGTGCCCAACCCGAGTGTCTAAGCACAGGGAATGGGTTAAGGAAATATGGGCTGGTTGCCCTTGGAGGAATATTAGTCATTTATTTCAAAACAGGGCTTAATGAACGCTAAAGAATATGTGAGAATCCTTATAATAATACATTAATTCAAAAAAGCAGAAGGAAAAAAAAAGTCTCATGTTGCCACCTTTAAAAATCAAGAAACATACCAAAATGACATATACCTTGAGATGAAGGATAGAGTGTGGAGATTTTATTTTTTAAAAAGTGGGAAGGGGAAGGACTGAGGATTACAGGGACAAAACCAGGGCCTACTTATGGTCTCTGCCCAGCTTGGGGCAGAAACACCCCAGGGCTTGCCCTGTGGATGTCAGCCCTGCCCACTCTGCCTGGTGAGGGAGGAGGCACTCACTTGGCAAAGTTGGCCAGGTTCTGGGTGACCTTGGCGATGAGGGTGAGGGTGCGGGCAGTGCGGTCATCGGGGTACTCCTGCAGCAGGTTGAAGAGTGAGGGCGACATGATGGCTGGGCAGAGGAAGCGCAGGAAGAGGGAGGCGCTGATGAGCCGCTCACTGATGTCCGGCCGGCCGCGGCTGCTGCACTCCTGCCTCCACGAGGCAAACACCTCTTTCAACTCCCGTGGGAAGACGCTGTGCAGGGACAAACAAGGGTGGGCTTGGCCATCAGGCAGGGGCCCAGGACAGCAGGAACCCGCATTCCAACCGTGGCTCTACCCCACCAGCTGCGTGAGGTCAGCCCCGCTGTCTGAGCTCTGAGGACACAGCTGTCTGGGGAGAGCAGTCAGTACAGGGCGACTGAAGCAAGTGCCCAGGCAGTAGGAGTGGGGAGACCAGGTTCCCATCGGGCAGTGGGTTCTCAGCGAAGGGCCAGGCCGGTGGGATGGGAGGAGGCCTGAGGAGCTGGCTCTCCATCCTAACCGGAATTAACTGCCAAGGGCCAGTGCTGAACCGCCTATCCAGCTTCTGGTCTGGGCCCTCCCCACCTCTTCCCCAGTCTCTACTTCATTTTTCAACCCCAACAGCAGGCATCTGGGTCTAGGGGGAAGTGAGGAAAACAGGAATAGACCACTATTCCTTGGGTTCCCATCACTGGCTTTGAGACTCATTTCCTTTGCTTGAATGATGTCATAGGAATCTGGGATTTCCTACAAGCTCAGAAAGATCAACGAGATGGGACTACCCCTGAACACAGTGGGAGAACACAGACAGTGGGAGAACACAGCTCTCCATTCTCTAGATGGGGAGAGAAAGGGAGGTAGTGACTGCCCCAGGGTGATGGAGCGAGTGGGCAGAGCTGGCCCTAGACAATGGGGCTCCTGGTTCTACTGGGCATCTTGGCCTGCCGTGGTCAGGCCCACCTGGCCAACTTTTAAGTGGTTTTCCTATTTTTTTTTTCCCTAAAAGATACATCTCCCAGCCTGGGGCAGGCCAGGCCCCAGTGGTCCCTGAACTCAGTCTACACTTGGCTCTGCCATGACCTCAGGGTGATGTGACCAAGGCCCTAACCCTCCTGGAAGAATTCGGTTTTCTCTCCCTTAAACTGAGAACGAGACCTGCCCTGCCAAGCTCACAGAGCCATCGTAGGGCTAAAACCCCAAGGCTATAATAGGCTTGAAGAACTTGAAATTTCTTCCCCCACAGGCCCAGCAGCCTGCTCAGCACGCTCTCCCACAATGCATGCTGGCTGACCCATCAAGGGCACGCCTAGCAGGGAATGAAGGTGAGCCACCTTTAGCCGTGGCTCTCACAGTGCCTGGCACAGAACTGGACGGGGGCAGGTGCTGAGTGGTGACATCTATCAATGGCCTTGTCCAGAATGGAGAGGTGCCTCTGACAAATGCCAGAAAGAGGAAATGGAAAATCACAGTTCACAAATGTTTTCCCTGAGTCACATGCCCAGCCCCCCTGGGAAGAGGGGGGAAAGCATGGCCCAGCTGGGAATGGGAAGTGTGTTCCCAGAGTTCAAGGCCCTATAGTTGCTCTCCACCCCAAGCCCAAGGGTGTGGAAAGCTGCGCATTTGTGCCTATCTTGAGGGGCCCATTTGGCCCAGGTAAGCACCTTGTATAGCCCACGGGCTAAGGCCCTGGGTGCCCACTCTCCTGGCTTTGCCCATTCCCCCCGCCTTTTCTTGTCCTTGGGGAGCAGCAAACACTTCCCTGGCCCTCCTGTGTGCCCAGTTCTGAGCTGGTGGGCTCACCTTCCCCCAGGGTGCCCCAGCATTTGGAGGAAATGTTTCAGGCACAGGCACAACCCTATCCTGATGGGATCAGGGCTGCGACAGAGTGTACCCAGGTGTGTGGCCTTGCAGCAGGAAAGGCAGGAGTGTATGCAGGTCAAGGTGCAGGTGAGTGAGAGGCACACGTAACAAGGAGTGAGGTACGGCCAGGGAGGGAGTGGTGTCAGAAGAGGCTGCGGACGGAGGCTTGGGTGGGTGGGGGCTGTAAGCCCTGAGCTGGAGGGGAACACAGGTTAAACCTGGGCAGCTCCTCTGGGGTGAAAATGAACCCACTGCTTGGACTGACAGCAAGGCCCTCCCGGACAGTCCCATGTGCCACCACAGGAGGAGGCTGTACTCGGCACCAGGCTGGCTGGCCACCACACACATATACCACAGGAGCAAGCCGGTGGCCGTGAAGTCGGCCTTACCGCAAGTTTCTCCGGGACTGATTCTGGCCCTGCTGAGGGGCCTGTCTGAGCAGCCCACCACTGCATGCCCTGCTGCTTTCCAGAGACGGCAGAGCCTGCAGACCCCGCTGTACTTCAGTCTAGTCCTTTCTCTTTATTCTCTAGTCCTAGCAAGAGGCCTACCTGGTGCTCAGGCCCCCAATGTGCCCCTGCTGGACCCCATCACAAGACTGTGACATGAGCACCTCAGCTCCCAGGGACAGGTGAGGAGCCTCAGATGAAGCCATCCACCCACCCCAACTGGGGGGCCGCACAGGGCCTGTCAGTCTCACTCCCGCTGCAGCCCAAGCACCCACAACAGCCCCCAGCACATGAAGGGTGCTCTCTTATCACCAGAAACGGTGGACTGGTGTGTCCAGGTTCTTTCCACCACAAAGCCACAGCAATGTGCTAAACGCTGCCTCACCTGAGAGCTCAAAAGGGACTAGGCCAGGGGACTGGCAAGTCAGTACAACTCAGGGGCCAGGCAGCACTGGGCACACTGCAGGTGCCAGACACTGAAGGATGGGGAAGGTGACAGGGTGGGAGGCCTGGGCACTGCACTGACCAGTAGGAGTTGATGATCTTGCAGAAGGCCAGCTCGCCCCCCAGCCACATCTTGAGGTTGCCCTGGTAGCTCTGCGCGAGGGTCAGCCCGGCTGAGCACTTGGCTGGGATCCACCTCGCAGTTCGTCATCTGACTGTACCCAGTGCTTTGAGTATGGCCAAGTGGGCAGGGAGTGGGGAGTGAGGACCTGGCAGGCCCTGCCCACCCTCTGCCCTGCTGCTGGCCCACTTCCTACCTAGGGCGTCCTGCAGGTACTTCTGGCCCACTAGCTTGAGGTACTCCTCGATGGCCTTGGTGGCCAGTGTGTTCTCCCGGAAGATGAGGTGCTCGTTGTCCCCGCAGCGGTCCACCTCTGACATCATCAGGTCTGTCAGGAAGTCCTGAGGAGGCAGGAGGTAGGGAGAGCAGGACCTGAGCTGGCCTGGCATGGAGGCTCCTAGGATTCCAGACCTAGCCAGAGAAGCCCTGGCATTTTGAGGCCGCTCCATCACCAAGATGCAGGGGTCCCCGGGAGGAATAGTGTGCCCACCTTTAGGGGCTGCTGGGGAGTGTGGGCAGGGCAGGGGCCCCCAGCCAAGGTAGGAGCCTAGAACTGGTGACAGTAGAGCTGGGTCTACGGATGGAGGCAGCCTGAACAAGTGCATGCCACATGGAGCCACAATCCCCCACCACCAGAGAGAATGGACTCATTTCCATGTATAGCCCTGATCAGGCCTGGCCTGGTGACCACAGCAGGACTCGCCTCTCCCCGCAGCATCAGTGCCAAAGAGGACAAGTGAGGCTGCCCTGTCTCATGGTAAAAATGGTCACCAGTATCCACCTGTGACTCGGGTGGGAGCTCCCACACCGGACACAGATGCCTTCTGTGCAGTCCCACTGCCCGGGGAGGTCATGAGCCACCATGCTCAGGCAGGTGAGAGCAGGAACTGATGTGCAACTGGCTGGAGAGGGAAGGTGGAGGCGCCACTGCCCACCTGGCAATCTGGGGTAGCAGCCCCTGGCCCATCAGGTCCCACACAAAGTGTTGTGGGAAAACCCCAGCACAGAAGCCCGAACCCACACCTTCCCCCCATTCTAGCAACCATGCGGATACTAACTCTCTCCCTCAGGAGTCCCCCACCTCCTTGTACTTACAACCAACCTGTGGCTTGGGGAGGGGAAGAAGATAGGAAAAACTGTCAGAGTTTCAAGGGAGGGTGACAGGGCAGGGGGCCACCTAGCACAGAGCCTGCAAGGCACCCAGGAGGGGTAGATCCAGGCATCTGTGCTTAAGAAATTCCTCACTCCGACGTGCACGAGTGGGGACCTTTAAAACAGAACTGAGATCTAGACACAGGAACTCAGGCTGCACAGCAGAGGCACAGAGAGACAGCAGGTGCCAAGGGGAAGCTGTCGGTGGCTTCCTGGGGATCATGTGGCCTGAGGACCCCTTCCTGACCAACAGGCGACCTCCAGGGTTGCATTCTCTGAATATACTGAAGCAGGGGTCAGAGCTGCATCTCCCCTGGGGCTCCCGCTCAGGACCACAGCCTTCCTGAACTCCTGCAATAAGAGTCGGGCCCCAGTGCTGGGATGAGAACCTCCTGAGAGCCAGGACCCAGTAAGGGGGAAACCAATGCACACACAGCAGGAAAATGACTTGTCCATAGCCACACAGCCACCTGGGGCCAGATTTGGTCCAAGTCCTTTGCTTTCCAGACCCCATTACTCCTCTAGTCGTGGAGAGGGAAGAGGGGCTAGTTCCCAAGTATTCCAGAGCTGGGGGCTCAGATGCCTGTCACCCCAGTAGCACAAGTTACTTTCCATCTTTCTATCTACTCCTCCGCAACTCCACTGAGGGCCTCTGGGGTTGGCTGCGGCCCTGGCTTCATCTCCCTCCACAGTGAGCACCTGGACGCACCTATCATCTCAGGCTGCTTCAGGGAGGAATCCACTTCCCAGAACAGGCCAGCCCCAGCCCAGCCCTGGGGACCAGGTACTGAAACATCAGACACAACTGCAGAAAAGGCTCCAGCCTCTGCAGCTCTCCTCACTCCCTCTCTGGTGCCCACGGGTCCTTGATTCATTCCATTTCCCAGCATACGTCTCCTGTGTTGACCAGCATATTAAGGACGGGGCAGCCAGAGCTGCCCCAACGTGCAGCCTAGCCAGTCAAGTCTGAAGACTGGAGGAGAAGGTGAGGGAGGAGGTAGTCGAGCACTATAGAGGAAAACTGCTCCCCATCGCAGGTCCATGGGGAGGAGGTCCCCGCCCCAGCCCTGCACTTGCAGCACACAGCAAGTCCAAGAGGGAGGGGTGCTGCAGAGGGTTCCCACTGCAGAGGCTGCTGAGGCTTCCAGCCATGGCCTCCCCTTCCAGAGCCTCTAGGAACAGGTGAGAGGGTGAGGGACCTCCACGAGTCTTGTGCCCTGGACTCTGCCCTGGGGTACCTGGGGCATGGCTCCCGACTGTGCCTCCCTGACCTAGGGCTAAGAGCCTAGGACCTTGACACAGGGCGCCCCTCGGCCACCTGTCACTTGGCTCACAACACGCCACTGTCCAGAGGGCAGAGGCCCTAGTCCTTAGCCCAGCACCAGGGTCCATCCACGCTGCAGAGGCCTCAAGTCTAGCCCATTTCCCACCCTCTCTGGGCAGCTTCCTGAATGGCAGGTGGCAAATGTAAAGAAAGACGGTTGCCTTCGAGGCCCACAGACTATGCTCTACTGCCTTCCTAGGGGCATCCTGGTCCAGGAGCCCATTTGTCCCCAAACCAGGTAGGCGGGGCTGAGGCATGGCTTGCATGGTGGGCTGCTGGGCCCATCTTCGGGAGCGGAAGGTGAAAGGGGTTATGGGGATGGACACTGGGCACCTCTGGCCCTGAACTACGGCTTGCCTGGGTGGGTCTCAGATTCCTGCTTCTGTGAGGCTCTGGGGTGGGGCCAGCTAACCCTCAAATGGTACAATTTTGACTGCGTCTACCTGTGTGAGAATCTGTGTGTCTGGATGAGAGTGTGGGGTGAGGTGGAGTTGTGATGGAGACTCATCTGTGCCTCCCGCTGGGGAGGTCTGCCAAACTCCATACCCCACAGGGGATGTGTGTTTGGCTCACTGGGGCTGGTGGCGTTGTGGGACCCGTATGCTGGGACAGCCAGCCACCCGGCCTGTTCCCCTGGAGCCTCAGGGGGTCAGTCCTCTGCAGTAGCGGTAGAAGGCACCTCAACCCAAGCCCACTCCCTCACTACCAGCTGCAATCCCATCCGCTGGTTCCACACAAGCCTCAGTGATCAGCTCCAGCCACAGGGCGGGAGTACAAAACGCCCAGCCCACAACAGAACTCCTGGGTTTAGGGAACCTATCTGGTAGTGACTGGTGCCTCCAAGGCCTTCGTTAGGCCTGAAATGTATGGATGTGGGGAAGGGCAGGTAACCCAGCACTGTCGCCCAGCCTGTGTCAGGAGCTGAGGGGCCTGCACGCACCTTCACCTTGCCCGTGCTCTGCAGGATGTGCACCAGGGCAGATGCCATCTCCTCCTTGGTCTTGGCACTGAGGATGGGCTCGAGGGCTGCACACAGCCCCAGGTAGTGGTTGGTGATGTGCTCAGCGAACTCTTTGTACATCTCCATGGGCAGGATGGTGATGGTTTGGTAGCGTGCCTTGATGCGGATCATGGGCCCAGGACCCTTGCCACCCTTGGGGTTGGGCGTCACCACCGGGTACCACTTCTCCACGAACTGCCGCCCGGCCACCGAGGCAGCAGGCAGGCTCACCAGGCCCAGGTAACTGTTGCGCTCCTTCTTCTTCTTCTTGTCGGTCTCCCGGTACAGGTGGACAGTGACCGTGCGCAGGGGCGGCAGGTTGTGGAACTCGAAGTGCTCGCCCCAGAAAACATTGTCCGTCTTGAGCTTGCCCGTGGTGCGGGCGTAGAGCACATCATCCAGGCACAGCTCACACAGGTACTTCTTCTTGGCTGGCAGGTCCTTGGCCTCAATCACCCACAGCTTCAGGATGTGTTCCACACGCCGGCTGTTGTCCTGTATGTGCATGGGAGTCCGGGGTGGTCAGCTGGGGGTGCCACATGTAACCCCCAACTAGCCCAGAGCCTGAGAGAGCCTCAGACCCAGGAGGAGCTCTGAAGGTGGAGGCGGCAGTGGGCGCCTAGACCCTGAGTCAGGATGAGGTGGGGCTGATGGACAAGGGCTGGATCTCTGGTCGACCTCACATAAGCTCACTCACCTTGGGCAAGTGACTTAACTGGAGCCTTGGGTTGCTTGTGTATAAAACAGGACTAAGGTAAACCCCCATCTCATAGAGAGCGAGACTGAGAGAGGCCAGCACAACACCTGGCACATCACAGGCTATGCCATTATTAACTCTTCCTTAATTTGCTGGTCTGTACTGTAACTTAAGAGATGGCTATGGTGACTAGGACTTGGTCAGGCCCTCAAGTCAGCTAGGGAGACAGATACAGAAGCAGGGATTACAGTGGGGGCTCCCAGGACCTCACAGGGGAGCCCAGGGGCAATGGGAACACAGAGGACACCAGCCTGGGAGAGGGGTCCTCACCTGGAGGAGGGGCAGACACCTAAGCTGGAATGGGAAGATGAGCAGAAGTCGGCCAGGGGCTGGGAAGTAGGGATAAGGGATCCCAGCAGAAGGACCCAGGGTCCAGCACTCATTTCCCCAGCCCAGACTCAATGTGTAGTTTAGAAAACAGAGGCACACAGCACCTGTCTCAACCTGGCAAACTCAAACATCTCTTTCAGAGTCCACCAATATTGTCCACTTGGGTCCTGCCTCCATGCAGGCTGACCGCCCCCAATACCAGCCCACATCACAGAGATCGTCTCTCTTGCTTCCTCATATCTGAGCCTACCTTCAGTCCCCCATGCTTTGGTGAGAGGGGTGCAGGCTTACCTTGTTGGGGTGCACTGCTCGCCGCAGGTTCTCCATCCACTTATCCCGCTCAGCTGCAGAACGGCAGGAAAAGCACTTGCTTCCTGATGACGTCGTCACCTGTGGGGAGCAGGCAAGACAGTGTTACCAGGGAAGGGACCACAGCAAGGGCAAGCAGTGATGGAAGACGACCTTGGAGGCTCAGGGCACTCTGGCCATCAGGTCTGCATCACAGCTACAGGAAGCAGCCAGGACAAGGCTCACATGACCCTTCTACTTCATGTTTTGGAGGTGGTACACTGAGACCCACTGTCCCAGGGCAAGTCAGCAGCCATAGAGTGGCCCTGTCCTGCACCAGTGGGCTCCTCACTCGTCTCTCAGTGCCCTCTGTCCAATAGGAAAACATCTTCCTAAGTCTAACCTCCTTTTCCCTGAGATGGAAAGAGGGAAGGAACGAAGACCTCGCCCAGGTCAGAGGGCAATGCTTAACCTGAGCGTACTTTCCCTAAAGGTGGAACCACAAGAACCAAGGAGACAACCAAAGGTAGGTACCAGAATCCCCTCAGTCCTCAGCTGACAACTCTGAGGGTTCTCTTCCATCAAGCAACAGTGACAACAATGGTAATATAAGTCTGGTATTTTTTATGCCGGACTAGAGATGTGCCAGGCCCTAGGGTCCCCGGTCCCTGACCCTTCTCCTCCCCTCCCTGTCTGACTCTCACTCCTCCTCTGGTCCAGCTTAGACATCTACTCCAGGTAAGGGAGCCAGTAAGGGCAATTCCTGCTATGTGTTCCCACTGCCCCCAGCAGCAGACCCAGGGCTCCACAGGGGAAGCACGCTCTTCACTCGGCATTTGAGGGCCTGCACCTTCCACAGCACCCCCTGCTGTGAACCAGCACACAGGGCCATCTTCACCCTATCCATGGCAAGGATGTCAGAGCCCAGATCAAGCCCGGCTTGGTCAGGAGTCCTGAACCAGAAACGGTCCCTAGTGGGCACAGGGTATGGGGCAGGTGCCAGGCACCACTTTGTTTTTCCCCCGGGCTGGGGGTGCCAGGAGATTGTCACACTAGTCCCCAAGTGGCTGCTTTTCATTACCAGGCTCATTCCTCTAACAGAGAGCTCTCCTAGCTATGCATGATTATTGGGGGTAGGAATCTTCCCAGAAACTGGTAGGAAGCAATATTAATAACTGGAGAAGCAATTAGGAACTCCCAGGAACACCTGCAACAATAGTAACCCTGCTCCCGGCTTGGTCTCAGTCTTGCTGTGTGACCTCTGATGTCTTCGTGCCTCCTCTGGGCCTCAGATCCCCCATTTCCTATGAGGGACTAGACAGGTCATCCCCAGGTGGGTCACTGGCTCTCTGCATTCAAACCTCAGGTCACAGAATGCCAGGGCAGGAAAGATTTGGGCTCTCATTGTTCACAAGCAGGAAACAGGCCCGGACAAGAGGAGACTCTCTGCTATCCACACTGCATTTGGGATGTGAGCAGGCTCTAAGACATGGGCTCTGGTGCTTAAGAAATTCAGGCTTTTCCCCTACTCCCTGTCACCCACTGGGGGCCCCAGCAGCTTCATGCTAGCATGGAGAACAGGTGCTGGCCCATTTCCAGAGGGCCCAGAGAGTAGGAAGGACAGCCCCTGCCCCAGCTCCACCTGGTGTCTTAGGAGCTGAAAGCTATCGGTAAATACGAGCCACTGTCCCTAAGACCCTGGCCCCTGCTGAGGCCACAGCAGACTGGACTCCAGGAGGATGTGGAGGAGACCAGACAGGCCAGGAGAGGATGGGGTGTCCANCCACGAACTGCCGCCCGGCCACCGAGGCAGCAGGCAGGCTCACCAGGCCCAGGTAACTGTTGCGCTCCTTCTTCTTCTTCTTGTCGGTCTCCCGGTACAGGTGGACAGTGACCGTGCGCAGGGGCGGCAGGTTGTGGAACTCGAAGTGCTCGCCCCAGAAAACATTGTCCGTCTTGAGCTTGCCCGTGGTGCGGGCGTAGAGCACATCATCCAGGCACAGCTCACACAGGTACTTCTTCTTGGCTGGCAGGTCCTTGGCCTCAATCACCCACAGCTTCAGGATGTGTTCCACACGCCGGCTGTTGTCCTGTATGTGCATGGGAGTCCGGGGTGGTCAGCTGGGGTGCCACATGTAACCCCAACTAGCCCAGAGCCTGAGAGAGCCTCAGACCCAGGAGGAGCTCTGAAGGTGGAGGCGGCAGTGGGCGCCTAGACCCTGAGTCAGGATGAGGTGGGGCTGATGGACAAGGGCTGGATCTCTGGTCGACCTCACATAAGCTCACTCACCTTGGGCAAGTGACTTAACTGGAGCCTTGGGTTGCTTGTGTATAAAACAGGACTAAGGTAAACCCCATCTCATAGAGAGCGAGACTGAGAGAGGCCAGCACAACACCTGGCACATCACAGGCTATGCCATTATTAACTCTTCCTTAATTTGCTGGTCTGTACTGTAACTTAAGAGATGGCTATGGTGACTAGGACTTGGTCAGGCCCTCAAGTCAGCTAGGGAGACAGATACAGAAGCAGGGATTACAGTGGGGCTCCCAGGACCTCACAGGGGAGCCCAGGGGCAATGGGAACACAGAGGACACCAGCCTGGGAGAGGGGTCCTCACCTGGAGGAGGGGCAGACACCTAAGCTGGAATGGGAAGATGAGCAGAAGTCGGCCAGGGGCTGGGAAGTAGGGATAAGGGATCCCAGCAGAAGGACCCAGGGTCCAGCACTCATTTCCCCAGCCCAGACTCAATGTGTAGTTTAGAAAACAGAGGCACACAGCACCTGTCTCAACCTGGCAAACTCAAACATCTCTTTCAGAGTCCACCAATATTGTCCACTTGGGTCCTGCCTCCATGCAGGCTGACCGCCCCAATACCAGCCCACATCACAGAGATCGTCTCTCTTGCTTCCTCATATCTGAGCCTACCTTCAGTCCCCATGCTTTGGTGAGAGGGGTGCAGGCTTACCTTGTTGGGGTGCACTGCTCGCCGCAGGTTCTCCATCCACTTATCCCGCTCAGCTGCAGAACGGCAGGAAAAGCACTTGCTTCCTGATGACGTCGTCACCTGTGGGGAGCAGGCAAGACAGTGTTACCAGGGAAGGGACCACAGCAAGGGCAAGCAGTGATGGAAGACGACCTTGGAGGCTCAGGGCACTCTGGCCATCAGGTCTGCATCACAGCTACAGGAAGCAGCCAGGACAAGGCTCACATGACCCTTCTACTTCATGTTTTGGAGGTGGTACACTGAGACCCACTGTCCCAGGGCAAGTCAGCAGCCATAGAGTGGCCCTGTCCTGCACCAGTGGGCTCCTCACTCGTCTCTCAGTGCCCTCTGTCCAATAGGAAAACATCTTCCTAAGTCTAACCTCCTTTTCCCTGAGATGGAAAGAGGGAAGGAACGAAGACCTCGCCCAGGTCAGAGGGCAATGCTTAACCTGAGCGTACTTTCCCTAAAGGTGGAACCACAAGAACCAAGGAGACAACCAAAGGTAGGTACCAGAATCCCCTCAGTCCTCAGCTGACAACTCTGAGGGTTCTCTTCCATCAAGCAACAGTGACAACAATGGTAATATAAGTCTGGTATTTTTTATGCCGGACTAGAGATGTGCCAGGCCCTAGGGTCCCCGGTCCCTGACCCTTCTCCTCCCCTCCCTGTCTGACTCTCACTCCTCCTCTGGTCCAGCTTAGACATCTACTCCAGGTAAGGGAGCCAGTAAGGGCAATTCCTGCTATGTGTTCCCACTGCCCCAGCAGCAGACCCAGGGCTCCACAGGGGAAGCACGCTCTTCACTCGGCATTTGAGGGCCTGCACCTTCCACAGCACCCCTGCTGTGAACCAGCACACAGGGCCATCTTCACCCTATCCATGGCAAGGATGTCAGAGCCCAGATCAAGCCCGGCTTGGTCAGGAGTCCTGAACCAGAAACGGTCCCTAGTGGGCACAGGGTATGGGGCAGGTGCCAGGCACCACTTTGTTTTCCCCGGGCTGGGGTGCCAGGAGATTGTCACACTAGTCCCCAAGTGGCTGCTTTTCATTACCAGGCTCATTCCTCTAACAGAGAGCTCTCCTAGCTATGCATGATTATTGGGGTAGGAATCTTCCCAGAAACTGGTAGGAAGCAATATTAATAACTGGAGAAGCAATTAGGAACTCCCAGGAACACCTGCAACAATAGTAACCCTGCTCCCGGCTTGGTCTCAGTCTTGCTGTGTGACCTCTGATGTCTTCGTGCCTCCTCTGGGCCTCAGATCCCCATTTCCTATGAGGGACTAGACAGGTCATCCCCAGGTGGGTCACTGGCTCTCTGCATTCAAACCTCAGGTCACAGAATGCCAGGGCAGGAAAGATTTGGGCTCTCATTGTTCACAAGCAGGAAACAGGCCCGGACAAGAGGAGACTCTCTGCTATCCACACTGCATTTGGGATGTGAGCAGGCTCTAAGACATGGGCTCTGGTGCTTAAGAAATTCAGGCTTTTCCCCTACTCCCTGTCACCCACTGGGGCCCCAGCAGCTTCATGCTAGCATGGAGAACAGGTGCTGGCCCATTTCCAGAGGGCCCAGAGAGTAGGAAGGACAGCCCCTGCCCCAGCTCCACCTGGTGTCTTAGGAGCTGAAAGCTATCGGTAAATACGAGCCACTGTCCCTAAGACCCTGGCCCCTGCTGAGGCCACAGCAGACTGGACTCCAGGAGGATGTGGAGGAGACCAGACAGGCCAGGAGAGGATGGGGTGTCCAACCCAAGCCCTGCGATGGGACCCACCTCGAAGCAGTAGTCCTGGCCAAGGATGCTGCTGTGCACGGGTTTGATGACCACCTCTTCCTCCATGCTGAGGTCCAGCGCCTCCACTGCACTGCTGGGGCTGAGCAGGGACTCGTGGGAGCGAGACTCCTTCAGCCTTGGCATCAGATGGGACCTGGGGTGGCAGTAGGTGTGTCAGGCTGGGCCCCCACAGCCCAGGTCAAGCTGGTTGCCACGTCCCGCCCATCTGCCCCGGCCCTGTCCCTTCCAGCAGGCAGCCACTCCTCTCCACTCTCTCTCCTTTCTGTCTGAAGACATATTTGGGGGCAGGGCTGTCACAGAGACCGGTGGGAACCTCCTCCCCACTGCAGGAGTCTGGCTGGGGGCTCAGCCTCTCAGAGAGCTAGAAGGTGAGATCAGGGGGTCACTCCAGGGTTAATATTAGCAAGTGAGCCTGCGGGGTAAGGGCCAGCTTGGCTCCTGCGCAGTCTCAGAGACCCAAGGAAAGCCCACCTGATCCAGGCAGCTGTTTGCGGTTCTGGGCCCTTTCCCATCTCCCCTCTTTTGCACTGGTCCCTGTCCAAGACTGAGCAGTCACTCTGTCCCAACATTTATCCAGTATACCACTGCCAACAGCTCTTCCTCATACACTGTCCCACACCACCAGCCCCACACAAGCGAGAGCCACAGGGACCCTGCTGCTCCCATATTACAGATGAGGACAGCGAGGCGAGGCGAGTCTTGAAGCAGAAGGGATGCAGCAGTCTCTGCATAGTACCCGAGACACACACTCCATCGGGGTCCACATACTCAGGGCCCAGGTCAGTAGCTCCGACACAGGCACAAAGAGCACAGGGCTGATGCCACCTGGCACCCAAATGCAGACCAGACCTGGGCCCACTGCTCCCCTGCTGTGTGGCCCTGGGGAAATCGTTCCCCTCTGAGCCTGTTTCCACAGTGCATCACATGGAAAGCACTACAGACGATACCTGCTCCAGGGCTAGGTAAAATCTCTCCAAAGTCAGCAGCACAGAGCAGTGTCCTCCTACAGCCCCCAGCCCCCATGGTGGGGTAGAGAAGCGGGAGGATAGGCTGGGTCTGCTAAGACCACCTCCGGTGCAGAAGCTGAGCCCTGCTTGTGTCCAGGGCTCAAACCCTGGGGTTGGTGAAAAACCTACACCAGGCTTAGCCCACACGGACCTCCTACCCCCAACGCCCTATGCCCTTTGGCTCCTGGCTCCAATGGTCCAAGTGCTCAGTCCATCATTCTCTCCCTGCCTCGCCAAACCAAGACCCCTACCTTGGGACATGCTGAGACTTGGCCCCTGACCTTGAGGGGCTCGCAGCGTGGCAGAGCCATCAGACACTTCCCTGTAGGGTGCATACCCTGTATACTCATTTCTGTAACTGCCCTGGGTCAGTGGGCTGAGGCCTACTCCGTGGGCACTTAAGAACCCAGAGGTGAGCAGGAAGAGCCCTGCTCAGAGGGACTCAGGCTGACAGTGGCCACCCTCCCACCCCAAGCTCCACATCTCCATGGCAACGGCCCTCTGATCATAAGAGCCCTCCCTAACATGGAGTCCCATGCTAGATGCCATAAGGAGTCAGAGTTGAGGGAATCCCAATCCTTAGATACCCCACAGAGGCCAGCCTACGAGCCCCAGTCAACTGGCTCCCTTTGACTCTCCACGCCCAGCATGAAGCTGGCCTCTGAAAGCAGAGGGAATGGGCAGAGCCAGAGGAAAACTGTGAGACAAGTTCAAGACAGGGGGAACCCTCCCCAACTCCTACGACGACTCCCACCTGGGGCTTCCTGTTGTGGCCTGAGGACGTGGGCAAGCCCAGCATGTGCCTCTACTCCTCTGGGGCGCTCTCCCTGCGAGGCCCAGTTCACAAAGGGGCACTGTGGCCTACCCGCCACACCACACCGCCACACCACTGTGTTGGAACAGGCCTCTTCTCCTGATAATCCCTCAAGGCCTTGCTCGAGCAGCCTGGCCTCCTCCCCATCATGGCAATGACCAATGCTGTGGGTGGGCCTGCCCTCCCTGGGCTGAGATTCCACCTGAGCCACCCACCTCCGAGGGCGGACTCCAGGCCTCCCTCCCACATGGGGCTTCATACCTCAGTGGAAGAGATGCTCTGCCTGACAGTAGGGAAGTCACCCTGGCTGGGAACGGCTGGGACCCATAGCCCCACAGGCCTGACGTCTGGAACCCAAAACCCAGCCCACAGTTTGGGATTGGGCTGCTTTCTGGCCCAGCTTGGAAAATCTCTGCCAGGTAATGATGCTGGGAGCTAGGGAGGGTGCGGTAGGGGCCCAGGAAGTACAGAGCGGGGAGCTGGTGAGCTGAAGCCGCCTCCTGCCTGGGGCGCATGGATGAGCTGGCTGTGAAGAGGAAAGGCAACGCATGCTTCAGCAGGCTGGACCTGCCCAGAGAAATCCAAGGAGACCCTGGTCCTGCAACCCCAGGAGCCCAGCAGGCCCAGGCCAGACCCCAAAACAGCCAGATCCTGGAGTCTGTGGTTGCAGAGCCCTCCTCTTCCTTCCCCACCATCCTGTCCCACAAGCATGCTCTGGCTGACCTGGAAAGGATCCTGGCAGAAGAGGGGGCTGGGGGGAAGCTCAAGGCCCTTAAGACACCCTGGACTGGCCCAGCCTACCTGGGCAGCCCTGACCCTCCCCACTTCCCTGGGGGCTTCTCCACGAGGTGGGATGTAGAGCAGAGGCTGCATCCATCCCTGCAGCCCAAGCTCTCTGGGGGGAAGAGGAATAGGGGCAGGGCAGGCCCAGGGAGGCCCAAGTGGTTCCCACAAAGTCTCCCAGGCTACTCCTTCCTGGATAGTACAGCAAGCCGGTGGTAGAGGCAGGGCCAGTGGACCCGTACCTCTCTCACTCATGTTCCTATGCATTTCCTTCCTGACCAGCCTGGAGTCTACAGGCCCTGACACACAGTATCCTCGGTCCCTCCCTCATCTGGGCCCAGAGGGAGCTGGTCTGCTGTGACCCTGCCAGGGTGTGCCCATGGTGGTAGATGATAAGATGAGGGGGCTCAGGAAGGAAAAATGGCCATTTGGTCACTTCCTGAACCCAGCAGGACCAATTCAAGGCCCAAGAACCGCCTCTCTGGGAAGCCAGCCTTGTCCTATGTCTGCAGCAGTGCCTGGCCACTTCACAGCCCCATCAGCCACCCAAGGCAGGCTTTTCCCCTCCCCTGGCTTCATCCCATGCTGGCACTGTTGGGCCACTTCCTTTTTCACCTCCAGCCTCTGCCCTGCCAGGCTAGTGAAGCAGCGCATCAGAGACAGGCAGAAGATGGGTCGTAAAGACTGCCCAGGCTCCAAGGGGGCAGGGGTAGGCACAGCCTCCCTACCTGGGATACTCAGGTGAAAGGAGGTGAGCAGGCACTGGTCTCTACCTTGCTCCCATTCTACTCCCAAGAAGGGATGCTTGTAGGTACCCACCTCTAGTCAGCACAGGGTGAGCGCCCTGTTGGTCACCTGCACATCCCTTTTTTCGTATTTCAACTGCACACAGCTCTGCCAGGAGTATTCATCTACCCATTTTACAGAAAGGTATGACAGGGTCAGAGAGGAGCAGTTACTTGAGCCACACAAGGCCCCCTGCTGGGATGGGAACCAGGTCAGTCCAGGAGTCATGCCCACAGCTACCCTATGTGGTGTGGTATCTGGGGGCTGATGCCCCTGTATTCAGGGCTTCTGCCGTCCCCCAGCCCTGGGTCCAGTCCCTCTCTGCTGCCCAAGGCTGGGGGTGGAAGAGAAGGTGGCCCAATTGCATGGCCCACAGCATCCTCCCGACCCTGTGCCCAGCTCAGTCTCATGATGTCTTTCCCCTCTGACCTCCTGTGGTCTCTGGAGGCTAGAGCTTTGGTCCCCTAGGTGAGGTGGCACCAAGGAGGGCAAAAGGCCTTCACATGGGGATTCTACCCCTGCAAACCACTTCCATGGCCCAGGTCTGAGCTACTTCTTACAACAACCCTGCCAGAATGTTGCATGTCTACTACATACAGAAGCAGGTCTCAAACCAGGGCGTGGGCTGCACACTGCCTGCCTCTCACCAGCGCAGAGCTGGCATCCCCAGGCCAGGCTTACTCTGGGCCATGCGTCACATGAACCACCGCACAAGTCACCTCACAGAATCTCCACGAGCCCAAGAGGCAGATGTTGACCTCACCCTGCTTTACAGGGGAGAAACTGAGGCCTACCACAGAGGGCAAGAGATGTGCCCAGCATCCCATCTTTGTTCTAGTGTTGCTGCCACACCCAAACCTTTTGGGTCCATTTCCTCATCTGAAAAAGAAGGAAGGAGGCTTGCTTCACCCAGAAAACACTGGCAGCCAGCACACACTGAAAGTGCTGTGAAGACAGCGCCTTCAGGGGGAGGTATTTCCCAGTCCTTTGAGTTGTGGGGGTGAAGGGATCCCCTCTTGAGACCACACGGGATTCAATGCCAGCCCCAGAACTTGGCACTCCGAGCCACTGGCTGGCATCCACCTGCCTGCCCCACCTGACCAGGCCCACTCTCGCAACGGCCTGCCTGCTGGGACCCTCCATCCCAGGAAGTGGGAGTTTCAGGCAGGGCCCCAGGCATATGCTGTCCTTCCCCTTTTCTATCCAACCTTCAACACCTAGCTTCAGTGCCCCTTCTTCCCTGAAGCCTTCCTGGACTCCCTGGGCAGACAGCCATATCCAGGCTGTGCTGGGAAAGTCTGTCACAGAACTGTCTCCTTGTCAGGCAGGGGGTTCCTGGTGGGTAGGGTTGGGTCTGGCTGGCTCCAAGGTCCAGAGCCTTAGAGTTCCTGGACCAATACCCCAATACACCAGCAGCCAAGGTCAGCTAAGCTCAGAGGGAACGGGAGGTCAGGGGGAAAAGGACAGTCCTCCCTCAGCCTGCAAACCCTGGTGACGTGGTTGTTCCCTTGGAGGAGGGACAAAGAAGGCCTGAGGGTGGGTTGTCAGGGCAGCTGCCTGTTCAAGGCCAAGTCCCAAGAGCAGCATTCCAGTGTTCATTCCAGAGTCTCCAGGAAATGCCCCTGCCCTCGCTCTGTCCAATTATGGGCCGCTTCCCCCATCTCTCTCAAGGTTAGGAGGCTCATCCTACCCTCTGTGGCTACACCCTGCCCCTACAGCTCCAGCCCTGAGACCCTTCTAAACATGGCAGATCACTAGCCCCATGACAGTGCTCCAGGGACCAGAAGCCCTTTACCTGTCCTCCATGGCGTGGAATCCTTACTGCTCCCAGGAAGGAGGTGGCACCATGACACCCAGGTCACACACGGGACAGCCAAGGCCACGGCTAGGGTGACCTGCCCTGGACTCCACTGCTACAGAGGAGCTTGGCCAGGGCATGGGAGGGCAGAGGGGAATGGGAGTTCCACTGGCTTTCTCCTGTCTAGACCACAGCAGCACCCACCACTGGACAAGCCACTCCACCTGGCAGGGCCTCACGCCTGTCCCTCCTCTCTCGCCTCATGGCCTGTAAGATAATCAAGTCCCAGATGCCTCAAGCTGGTGTCCCAGCCCTCCTGAAAGGCCCCTTGCACTACACCCTGGCCAAGTGACCTGGACTCTCCCCGCCAGCTACTTCCTGACAAAGCTGCATACCCTTACCCTCCAGGCATCCATGTCCAAGCAGTCTCCTGAGCCTATCCATTCTGCCTCTCCCTCCACTTCTTTGCCAAACAAAGTCCTTCCTCAGTTTTCAAGGGACAGCCCAATGTCACCACCACAAAGCGGTCTCTGGTCTCTCCAGACAGACAGCTCATACTATGCTACCTAAGCCCGCTCAGGGCCACAATCTCCCACCTGTCCCACTTAATTCTCGTTGACAATCCTGTCAGGACTAAAAAGGTGCACCTAGAAAGTTGAGGCGACCTGCCCAAGATCACATGCATAGCAAGTGGCTGAGTCAAAAGCGAACCCAGTTCAGCGGAGTCCAAGACCAACTGCACCAGCCTTGGTTCGGCCTTTCCATCGTCCAGGGGTGGCCCACAGCAGCTGGGCAGCGGGGAAGGTCCACAGCAGCCGGGCAGGGGGGAAAGGCCCACAGCAGCCGGGCAGGGGGACAGGTCCACAGCAGCCGGGAGTGGGGAAAGGTCCACAGCAGCTAACCCACTAGCTGTGACCCACTCACTCCAGGTCGGGAAGGAAGGATACAGGGGGATACAGGGATGGGGCAGCCCCTGCCCAGGGCCCAGGAAACGTGGGCACAAGGCACGGGGAGCTGCAGTGGGAGACAGCGCCAGGGCCCAACAGCAGTTCATTGTGAGGGCTGGCGGCAGAACAACAGGGACACTGTCTTGGCTCCTGGGGCCTAGGCTTATCTGATAGCCTTCCAGCCAACCCACAAGCTGTTTTTCAACTCTGATCCTTTTTTCTCTTAAAAGGTCGGTGACACAGAAGCTCAGCAAACTCATTCCAAGGAGGAAAAGGACCCCAAACCAAAACTTAACAGTAATTACAAATCCCTACTTGGCACAGCAAGGGTGTTCCCAGCTATTGGGTGGGGGGAATTGAGAGTGGGATTGTTTGGCCGGAAAAGTAAGGGGCTCAGGATCACCCTCCAAATCTCAAAAGCTCAGAGGGAACTGCCCTGTGTGGCCCCAAAGGGCAAGACTGGGACCAGGAGAGGCCACTTCCAGCTCAGTCACAACTGTCCTTGAATGGGCCAGGCTCGTCTGGTTTTAGAGAGAGTGGGATCCCTGTCTCTGAAAGTGTGCAAGCAGGAGCTGGGAGGCCCCTTTAAGACATGTTGCATGGTTAGGGCTGCCAGGGTAATGGGCTAGGCAGTACACACAGCCAGGCAGTGAAGTGGGCCATGGGATTAAACACACACACACACACACACACACGTACACAAGTGAATGCTACAAAAATGCACCTGTAGCTGCAAGCAGGCAGGGGGACAGAGGGCCTAGTGTCAAGGGTGCCTGGCTGTAGAGCAAACCTAGTCTCTATTCCTCATGAAACATACAACCTTGGACACTTTAAGTCATTTGACTCTCTAGGACTCAGTTTCCCCATCCATAGTGAGAATAATGACACGCCTTCCTCACGGGTTGCTCTAAGGATCAAACGAGACCATGCAGGTGAGAGGCTCAGAAGGGCAGGGGTGTCAGTGACTCCCATCCATTGCCCGTAACTGTTCATGCCTCCTTGGTCTGTTCCATTCGTCCACCTCATTGCCAGCCACAATGTCAGGAGCTGGAGACACAGCCATGAACAACACTGGTGAACAACGCACATGCTGCTATCAAGGCTGACACTTCTGGATAGGTCATACTTTTGACAATTTGGAGTGACAAGATATGGACTTCCCAGGCTGTTTCCTGTTCCCATCCCCTGACGACTCAAATTCTTTACATTCTCCATGCCTCAGTTTTCCCCATCTGCAAAATGGGGATCAATCATATCTGCCCAAATGCTCTGGGATGCCTCAAATTTCTTTAAAAGCCCTTACTTTCCTGAGGCGAAATGAAAGGAGAAGAAAGCGTGCCTAGCAGTGGGCAGTAGACCCCCATGAGGGGGCCCTTTTGGCCCCTCTGCCTGTGACTCCCAAGCACAGCCATGCCCAGCCCCAGTCTCCAGCCCACCAGCCTGTGTGGTCCCAAGCCACTGTCCACTACCCCAACCAGGTCTGGAAGGAAGAGAAATCCCAGACAAGGTTTGTCTCCAGAGTTGGTGCCCAACTGAAGGCTGGCAGGACCTGATGGTTCTGCAGTCAGGACTTCAACAGACTCTCTAGGCCTGATCAGGTCAGAACATGCCAATTATACTTCTGCCTGTCGTAGCCAGGCAGGTCCAGGGGCTGTGCTAGAAATCTTCTGCCCACGCTAGATGGAGAGAGAGTCTGGACATGGTCAGAATGAATGCACTGACCTGCTGGGAATCAAGCGGCAGGACATAAACAGGGCAGCACCCTGCCTGGCATGTCCAGCAGAGCTCTCTCCCCAAGCCCAGCTTTGCCCCGCTGGTCTGGGAACCAGCTGCTCAGAAGGCCAGTGCTCACTCCTGACCCAGCTAGGATCCCAGGGGAGAGGAGAGGAATGTAGCCGCCTGGTGGCTCCCAGGCCCCTGGGGAGACACAGCCTGTCCTAAAAAGGCAGAGAGATTGGCTGCCCTGCCTGGGAAGTCTTCCAGGGATGACAGGGACCAGAGGCGTGGTCCCTCTCAGCCCAGGGTTCCCTCAGGCCAAGGTAAGGGGCAAGTCCTAGCAGTCACCAAGACCTAGCTGTGACGCCCCCATACACACAGAGAGACCTGGGCTGGGAGACAGGGAGGCACCTGGCCTTCTGCCCTCACCCCTGGGAGCCAGTGCTTCCTCCCACATCACAGGGCTGAGCTGGCAGAGGAGGGTCCACACTCGGCAACCGAAACAGGAGGACGGGGCAGCTCATTGCTTGCTGTGAGGCCTGGTGTCCTGTGGTGCCCAATACAGGCTGACTGAATGAATGACACTGTGGCAGCCTGGACCTAACAGCCACTTACTAAGCACCTACTATGTGCCAGCTGCAGGTATTCTTACCAAAGTACACACATCATCTCATGGCCTTCTCCCAACAACTCTGCACAAAAGGCAGCACTGACCCAGAAGAAGGGGAGAACAGGTATTCAAGCTCAGGTCCCACGAGCCCTGGCTCATGGGGCAACTTTTCCTGTACACAGACAGTTAATCCAAAAGGTTCACTGGAAGCTTTAGGACGTTCTCTAAAGAGGAAACTGAGACTTGGAGAGAGGGAGTGGCTTGGCTAGGTCACATGGTCCAGAAGTGACAGCTGGGGTTCTAACGGCCTGGTCAGGAGTGCGGGACACTCCTGGCACCGACCGCACAGTGGGTCAGGCCTGGAGGCCAGGCCTCCAATCAGCCCAGCACCCCAGCAAGCGCCTGTTCCTCTCCCTGCAGGAGTCTTTGGTCTCTATCCCAGCTGTATCTAAGGTCTATCACAGACCCTAAACGAGTTTCCTCCCCTTTCTAGGTGCCATTTCCTCACATGCTGACCTACTTCAGAGAAAGCCACAAAAACCCTATGTCAACTCCCTAGAACATAAGGGACCATAAAGTATCACAACTGCTACCAACACTGCCACCATCACCTGTAGTAACATAATAGTAACATCTCACTGCTGCCTGGGGTGACTTGGGCCAAAGTTCAGGAGACCAGGGATTCCAGAGGGCGCTGGTACTGGCTCCAGAACGAGAGGCAGCCTTCAGCATTCTCTCCCCGTATAAACTGTGCAGTCCTAAAAAACATTCAGGAACACATTTACCTTTCCACGTCTTATTTCTTTTTTTATTTTTTGGCGGGGCGGCGGGGCGGTACAGAGAGAGAAGAAACAAAAAACTTTCTATCTAATCCCCCAAGTCATCCTGCAGCCTGAATAATTTCGGGTTTTAATCAATAGCTGTCAGACTTGTCAAATTACTTTGGGGACTGCAAAGCAGTTTTTAAACATTCATAAACCTCAGTAGAACAGCGAAGTGCCCTGAATTTTAAAAGAAGAGCATCCAAGGAACACTCATTGACGAGGGTGAGTGGTGGGCAAATTGAAAGTGAGCTGCGGGCTAGCTGCCCCTGCCCCTCTTGCTTCTGAGCAGGGACAACCCTCCAGCCCTCCTTGGCCTGTAGGAAAAACTACCAGGCTTGGCCTGGCCGCTCAGAAAGTTTAGGGAGGGTGATGGTCCCCCCTACCCCCAGCATCAGGAAAGAGCCCAACTCCCCTGCACAGCACCTGGGGCTCCAACCCCAGGCACAACTGCAGCAATCCTGAAGCTCCCAAGCTCTAGAGCCCACCACAAAAGTGCTAGCCCGCTGCCCTCCCCCAGTCTCTCCACTGAGGATGACTCCTGAGAATGTTTCAAGGCCCTGACCCTGGCGTTCCCTCTCCTTGAGCTCAGTCTGTGTCTGGCTCCTCCTCACATGTGAACACACCCATGCATCACAGCCTGAGTAGGACTGGTTTCTAACTGGTGCCTGCACCCCACCTGGGACCATAAATACTTCCAACAGCCACTCAGGACCCTGGGGATGCAAGACCCAAGTGGAAAATGATCATGAAACAAAAGAATAAATGAGCTGAAAAGTGAGGATTTCCATTCTCCAGGAGGTGCTTCCCCTCTGGCTTATCTAATTCCTCCCAGCTCTCCACATCCAGGAAGTCCTCCTTAGCTCATGCTGGGCCCCTACAGAATGCGGGGGCAGAGGCAGCATCTTCTTCCATCTCATTTCCTCCACCCAAGACCTGGGCACCATGCCACGTTACTTCCTGGGACCATGTGGGTCATTCATGTTGGGGTGATCTAGGGATGGCCTCCATCCCTCATCCTTGAGGGCCAGGTTTCCTGCCTCAACCAAGGACCAGCCATTTGTCCGCAGAGCCCCAGCTCCTGGCATTATGCTGGCTGAAGGTGGTAAGTAGGCATGGTTCCTTAAAAACACACACACAAGACTCTGTGACTTCGGTCAAATTAATTAACCTGTGTGCCTCCGTTTTCTCATCTGGAACACAGGGACACCACCACCTTTGGCTGTAGGGCTCACCTGACCTGCAGCGAGCTCTCCATACACAGCCCCAGTAATCAGCCCTGGCTGCCCCCATGGCCATCCAGGCTGGGCTGAGACTGCCTTCCAGGGGCATTCTGCCCCTTCCCGCACGCCCTTCCTGCCAGCACTTCTCTGGATGCTCCTGGCTTCTTCCCGGGCCCAGGACATTTCCAAGATCTGTCTTTCATTCTGCCCAGCAGATCCTTCCTGACTCTCCCCACAGCTGAGCTCTCAAAAAGCCTCTCTGCCAACTGACCCCAGACCACCTCACCTGCTCTACCCCCTCACTTCGAGAGCAAGCTCCAGAGTACAGGCAGTTTTAAACAGGAATCTGAAAGACCCCCATTTAAGAAGAGATAGACAAACCTATGAACAAATGCTGGCACCCTAGACTCCAGCCCCAGTGGTCACTCCAGCTCAGCTATTTCTTCAATTTCAGCCACCACTTGGGACAGAGGCTCCCTCCTTCTTAGCAGCCTGAGCTCAGAGAGACACAAGAGGTGAAGATGTGAAAGGAAGCAGCACTGGGCCAAAGGACTGTGCACCTCGGATGGGCCTCTCCTGCACCTTAGCTTCCTCCCATGTCAAATGGGTTGCCCTTGCCTCCTGGCAGAGTCTGGGAAGATGCATCATGCTAAGGCACCCCACCCCATCCCAATCCTCAGCAGAGTTGATCCAGCCACCAGCACAGCCACTGAGCGCCTCCACTACATCAGCAGGAGCATATGGGGCTATGGGCCTAGGGATGTCAGCTGCTCATTCCTCCCAAAGCCTGAGGTCTAGAAGTCTGCGTGGGGCACCAGAGCAGCTGCTTCTCAGACTGTAACTAGCAGGAGCTAGCCAGGAGTGTTCAGCAGCAGCAAGACAGCAGGAAAGTGGCTGTCAGTAAGCCACAGGGTTCCACGCCACTGGCACGGGCAGAAACTCAGAGAAATCATGTCAAAGAAAACCAGGAGTGTGGCTGTCGAGTTCCTGCTGCTGCTAGTGACCATGCACCAAAGCCACCGGTGGCTCTCAAGTACCTGCTCAACCACCACACCACAGTGAGCCCACAAACCTGGGAAGGGCACAAAGGGCACTGGCTCTGCACCTCTGACCCTCACACAGCTAATTGCAGCAAAGAGTGAGGCTCTGACACCCCCAGGGGCTTCCCAAGGCCAGTGTGTCAGACTTCACGTTCTGCCCCTTTCCCCCACATTCCACACTGGCTGACTCCAGGCTAAGCTAGCCCTGTCATTTGCCACCTGACCCACAGGATTCCAACCGATAAAGCAACATATTTAAAATCTAGCTTTCCAAGGTATGTTTCCAGGTCCCAACCCAGCCATGCCAGCCCTGCTTGGCCCTATCTGGCTCATCATGCTAAACTGCATGCCTCTGCTCAAGGGGTTGCACTCCAGCAGCCTATGCCCAGCTCAAAGGCCACCACCTCCACGAAGCCTCCCCCAGAACTGACAACTCCCTCCAGGGTTTGCGCCTATGCACACACCCTCTGCTCTGAAGCAGAGGCTCAGAGAGGTCAAGCAGCTTGCCTAAGGTCATGATTCACAGGCACAAGGGAGGAGCAGGACACCTGGCACTTGGGCTCTAACTCCAAATTCTCTTCACTGCCCATCAATGCCTCAGGTTTTCACCAAACCTACAAAAATCCTATGACCAAATGCACCAACTTTTAAGGAACTACAAGAACCCTGGGTCACCAGAAATGTACTGAGCCCTGCCTTTGTCACCTCCTGGGTGGCCGTCTGTAAAACAGTGAGGACACCTACTGGCAGGCAGTCTCATATGCCCCCAGCTGTGGTAATAAAGGTGGTTCAGACCAACCTGCACTAAGACTTGGCTGTAACAAGCCCAGTCCTTTCCTTGACTTTTCCAGAAATGGGTACTTGCCCAGTAAAGACGCTACCACACCAAAGTGATCTGGCGTTTATGACAACTGTTTCAAATATTCAAGCAGAGCCAAAACACACTCCTGGCCCAGACACAGTCTTCCCAGTCTCCCACCCGCCTCCACCCCACCCAGCAGGCCTGGGCCCCATGGACTAGGGAGTGGAAGCAGGAAGGGAGAAGAAAAAAGAAAGTTCTGCTGAGGAGCTGGGGCGGAAATACCATGGCCCCCAAGCCCCAGTGCAGCCCCACCCAGCCAGCCAAGGGTTCGGCCACTCAGAGCAAAGGCCAAGCTCCTCAGCTCAGAAAACTTGTCAGCAGTCCCTGGCATTTCCCGGTTCTCAACGGAGCACACCATAGGGGCCACCGCACCTGGCGGACGAAGCGACTCATACTGGGCTTCTTCTCATTTTAAAAACTAAAAACAGCAACAGTGCTCTTCTTGGTGTACCGCTTTTTCGCAGGGCCACCCTAACCACTTCTACATTCTGGGCCGGCAGTGGATGTCTGCGTAGAGGGGGAGAGATGGCATCCCAGGGTGCTCCGGAGACCCTCCTGGGACCAGCTCCTGTGACAGTCGCTCACTGAGGGTGTCTGCTGCCACCCAGCTCATTCAGGTCTCCCTAGGCCCTGAGACTGCCTCCCTCCTGGCTTTCCCAGCCTCCCTAGTTCTAAGCTCCACTCAAACCACTCACCATTCCTCAGCACGGCCACCAGGCTCGGGAAGCTGAGTGGCCGGGTGAGCCTTCCCGCTGTCCGCTGCTCCTGGCTGGCCCCGGCCAGCCCAGCCCCGCCCTGCTCCCAGACACGCCACTCCAGCCCTGTCCGCTGGGACTAATCATGGCTAGTTCAACAAAGGCTATCTTCCAACTCTCTGTAATGTGCTTTTAAAGGGCCAGTGTCCTACTTGGGCCTGCTGGGGTCTTAAAGGTACAGGTCCCCTTTTCCTGTACAGGAAACAGGAAAGCAGAAAAAAAAAAAAAAAAAATTCCAAAACTCATGATCAGGTTAGAGGCCCTCGGCTTCTGAGGAAGATTTTAGACACAATAAACAATAGAAAAAATTCAAATTCCACGAAGGTCCCAAAGAACTCAAAAACAAAACAAGGAAGCTAAACCTCAAGAATAAGAGATGAGATAGTGGCCCTCTTTGGGCACTATGTGCTGGGCACAGCACTGGGTGCTTTATGGCCCAGTCTCACTTATTCCTCACCACTCCACAGACAGGCATTACCATTGCCCTATCTTTCAGATGAGGAAGCTGAGGGTGTAGGGACTCCCCAGCTCGCCAGGACTTCACGCAAGTCAGTGGCAATGCTGGGCCACACCCCGTGAGGTCCATCATAGCCAGAGTATTCCTCCCACCTGCTCCTTCCACGAGGCCCTGACTGCTCCCTCCCACCTGGACCACAGGCCCCAGCTGCTCCACATCCTCCAGTGTCTCTCCTTCATGAGGAAGAAAGAAGGGGGCGAGATGAGGAGTCTCACCTGTCACAGGTGCCCCACCACCAAGCTTTCAGTTTGAGCCTCAGAACCCTGTGAGGTCGGGTCTATCTTTTCCTCCATCTTCCAGATGAGAAGACTGGAAATCATGGCTTCTGACACAACACAAAAGGAGAGGAACACTAGGGGAAGGTGAAAGCAGAGAAAAGCGGGGAGTCAGAGGGAGGATGCAGGGAAGAAAAGGCAAGTGCAGGGAACCAAGGCAGATGGGGGCAGCCGTCCTTCCAAGCCCAGGACTCAGGCAAGCTGGGTGAGGCCCTTCCACTGTTCACAGGAGTGGGGCTTCTCCTGGGGCAAGGGTGGGCAGGGCCTGCCTAGTCACTGGAATAGGAGTGGGCTGGGGAGAGGAAGGGAAGAGAGACTTGACTGTCTGGGTCTCAGCACCTGGTCTGTGGTACCCTCAGAGAAGCGTGGGCCATTCTGGCACCTGGAGTGGCTGGGCCCACAGTAAGTTGTGTGTGGCTATCTTCTTTTTTTGAGACGGAGTTTCACACTTGTTGCCCAGGCTGGAGTGCAACCATGCAATCTCAGCTCACTGCAACCTCTGCCTCCCGGGTTCAGGTGATTCTCCTGCCTCAGCCTCCCAAGTAGCTGGGATTACAGGCATGGGCCACCACACCTGGCTAATTTTTTATTTTTTTTAGTAGAGACTGATCACCATGTTGGTCAGGCTGGTTTCAAACTCCTGACCTCAGGTGATCCACCCACCTTGGCCTCCCCCAAAGTGCTGGGATTAAAGGTGTGAGCCACCATGCCCTGCCCAGTGTGGCTATCTTCGGTCAGAAAAGCCAAGGCCAGGAGGCTTCTTTAGGCCCAACTCCACAGGGGCCGAGTCATTCAAAGATGTAGCACCCTCACTCTGTTTCTATGATGCCTGGAAGTCAAATAAGTTTCAGGACGTGCAGCCTGATGGTAAAGAAGATGAGCTCTGAAGCCAGGCTGTGTTCAAACCTGGACTCTGCCACTTGTAACCTGTGTGGTCTTGGACAGGTTAAGTCACCTCTCTGGGCTTCTCTCAGTTTCCTCCTCTGGAAAATGGACATAATAGCATTTACCTCATAGGATTGCTGAGAGGATACAGAACAAAGCCTGGCTGAGAGTGAGCGGGTAACAAAGGCCTGCTTTCAGCTGGGGTGAAGGAAGCAGCCCCAGGATAGCTGGAGACACAAATAGGAAACTAGCCTCTTGGGCAGTAACTGTGGCCAAATCATTTCTTTCTCTCAGCCTGTTTCTGACCCTCAGTGATTTCCAGGCAGGACCCCCCCCCCATCTGCTACCTCCCAGATCCCTGCTCCGTCCCACAAGAAGACAAGGACAGAAGGCGAGAAACACTGAGAAAGGCTGGGCTATGGCCCAAATCCTTTGAGGCCTGAAAACAGCCTGCCTCGGCTGCCCAGGCCCAGCTTAAGCAAGTCTGCTGGGTAGGAGGGGCAGAGCAAGAGGGAAGCGAGAACCCAAAGCCACACAGGCTGTCAGGAGGTAGCATAAGCATAAGGCTTCACCTCTCCAGTGGGGCCCCGTCTCCAGACCTCTCTGGGTTTGTCTTCCACTGCTCAGATGTGGTCATGGCATGTGATCCTGCTGAGCTCACCTTACCTATGGGGAGTTCTGCATCAGCCATAGGGCCACCCTACATGCCTGCTGCAGAAACAGCCTCCACAGAAGCTAGAGGTTTTGCCGAAAGCATCCCCAAGACTTGACAAGGTTCAAGGCTCATCCTATCTTCCTGGAGCCGAATGCATCCGGTGTGCATGTGGGGAGAGGAGTGGGTGTCCAGCATCAGAGGAAACAGGTGGGTGGGAGGCAGGAGGAACGCCTTGGAGCCCTGGCAGAACATCTGACCACTATTCCCGAGAGGCAATAGGAGACCTGGGTGCCTTAACCTCCCCGCTTACGGTATACCTCACCCCCAGGATTAGTCAGTAAGAAGAGGCCCGATTTGGGGGTTTAGCAGGCCCAGGCTGCAATTCTGGTCGTGTCATTTAGCAACTGTGGAACGCTGGACAAGTCCTTTTACTTTCCTGAGTCTCAGTTTCCTCATGTATAAAATGAGGTAATACACTATTCCCTGCAGATAACAGATGTAAAAACACTGGTTAACCAGGAAAAGCATTTAACAAAGCAATTGGGAACCCAAAACTCAAATATCTCAGTGCCATTCATTCAACAGACACTAAAACCCACCAAGGGTCCAGCAGACATTAGGTTATCTCCAGCTATGTGTGCCAACCTTGCACCCTCAAGCCGATGCATTCTAAACCCTCCCCAGAGCCAGCAAAGTCCTGGGCAGGGTGGCTGGGGGTGAGGGTTAGCGTTCCTGGCCACCAAAATATTGTGAAAAAAATCTCAAACTTCTCCAGAAGCCAAACACATAAAGGAGCCTTCCAGAGAAATGCCCTTGGTGTAAAGGAAGTCTAGCTCTGCTCTGGGAAAGATACTTGAGGTAAAACAGGCTCCAGGATACTCTGCGTGGACCCACAGAGACTGGGGTAAGGAAAGGGATTGACGGGGGGAACCAGGGTCAACAGACTCAGTGTTAAGTCCAAAAAAGTGACACGGCACAGTCAGTGAGCTTTCCAGAGTAGGTGGAGAGGGCTTAGGGAGCTGGGAAAGATCACTGTGGGGGGGCCTATCGGCGCTCCTGAATCAGAATCTCCAGGCTGAGATCCCCTGGGTCAGCTGGTGGTAAACCCACGCCGTGGACAGAGAATACTCAGGCCCCTCCCCGACCCTCCCCTCCTCAGCAGCCTGGGCTGGCTGGGTCCTCACGCACTTCTCTGCTCACTGCTGCCCCCGCCACCTTCTCAACTCCTTTTCCTACTCAACACACCTGTCTGTTCCGACCCCACTGGGTCTCCTTGAGGACACCAAAGGCCTTCATGTTGCCAAAGTTAACCAGTTTCTGTGCCTTACTATCCCCTGAACCCAGGCCACCGTGCTCCAGGTTTCCTCTGTTCTCACAGGCTGCTAGCACCTCACCTCCTTTCCTCTGGGTGCTGGAGCTCCTCAGGCCTGTTTCAGAGACACTCTTCCTTAGCACAACACTTTCCTTTGGTGATTGTATCCACTCCCATAGCTCTAAATACCTTCAGCATGCTCATGACTCCAAAGTGTATTCCCAGCCCTCCCCTCCTCTGAGCTCCGGACCCATGCGTCTCCATGCCGGCCTGACAGCGCCTCCGGGACATCTCACGGAACTTCACATCTGAAATGTCCAGCGTGGAGCCTCAGTAGCAAAGCCAGGAGCCCTTCCTTTCCCTGGCCTTCAGAATCCAATCCAACACAAATCCTCCTGCTACCTCCTCTGAAATCCCACATCCCTGTTTACTCCTCTCCATCTTCCCCAGGCAGCCTGTTGTCCAGGCAGCCTCCCAAACCACTGAGCTTCCCCCTACCCTTACCCCTACCAGGGGTCAGAGGGACCCTTCAGAAATGCATATCAGATTACTGAACTCCTCACCTTAAAAGCCTTCAGTTATTCCCCACTGCACTGAATAAATGTGAACTGCTCCCCAGGTGAAAGCCGTTGGCAATCATGACCTACCTACTCTCTGCCCTCATCCAGCAACACCCAACGCCCCCCACCACACACACCAAAGTCTCTGTTTCCTGCTTAAGGGCTGTACTTACTGCTCCCTAGGCTAGGAGTTCTTGCTCCAGCACACTCAAACAGCAAATTGGCGGGCTTCTGGCATCTTCTGCAACTCAATCCTTCCCTGGCTGCTCCATCTACACAGGTCCTGCCCTGCCACCGTTACTCCCCGGTGGAACACTTGGCTTGTTTCCTTCATAGCATCTTGCTCATGCAGCTATTTAAGTGCAAACGATGTGCCAAGCACTATTTAGGCACTGGGAAGACAGGTGCTGAACAAAGCAGACAGAAATCCCTGACTCACATTTCAGTAGGGGAACTTCACTCGATCGGGAATCACTTTTTTTCTCTGCTTACTTATTATCTGCCTCTCCTGTCACAAGGTAAGCTGTGTGTAGCCAAGCTCTATGTGTTGTATTTCTGTGTCTTAAGAGAGGGTCTGACATGGTGCAAGAGCTCAGTAAGTCCTGATGAAATCAAGATGCAAAAGCAAAGACCAGGGCAGCCAAAGAACCAAACCCCAAACCCTGAGAGACATACATGAAATCAAGAGCCAGGTCTTGAATGCCTCCCATGGCGTCTCTCCCTACCCCTGGGGGCCTCAGGTGGGAAGGAAAGCTTCTGTGACACCCCAGCCTTCTGGGGTCAGACAGAGGCACAGGTGGCAGTTTCGTTTAACTGCTAGGGAACAGGTGGATGACTGCAGGCCTGAGAAGTTAGGGAGGCTTCTTGAAGAGGCTAGATCTGAACAAGGCCAACCCACACCTCCCTCCCAGATCTAGGGAGGAGGAAAACAAATTTGTGTTTTAGGGCTCTGATATTCTTTGCTCTAGCAGAAAAGAAGCAAAAAAAACCTTTACTTTTTATTAGTGTCTGGATCAATAAAAGTTTTAGAAGTAAAGCTTCTCTCCTGCAATACTAACAGCGAGAGAGAGAGACAGACGTGGATTGTTAAATCTGTCTTGGAGAGGCAGGGCTGGGAGAGTGCGAGGGCACAGCGGCACCGGCAGTTTTCCCCTCACCTGTGCTGGGAACTTCTGGCTAAAGGCCCTCATTAGCCCCGCAGCCTAGGGTCAAGGCCCATTCCTCACAGCCCACCTAACCAAATGCTGGTTCCCTGAGCCTAGGTCAACAGCCAGGCTGCTGGATGCCCACCTTTCAGGTGCCCCACAACCTTGCCTGCTTGGCCTTCTCTGAGCTGCGCCCTAAAGCTTCTCCCCAGCCAACCTCCCCACCTAAAGGCTGGAAGCTCCAGGAGGGCAGGGCTTGCTTCCCTGGAGGAGCCAGTTTAGCAATCCCAGTCCCCACCTTCACTCTTCCTCCCATGTCCGAGGGAGTCCCCCATTCAGTCCCCCAAGCCTTGCACTTTCACAGCACACCAACAAGCCCTGTCCACTGAGGACTCAGTTCTGGGACCAGCCCTTGTTGGAGAAACAGCTCCTTAACCTCCAGCCCAACCCACTCCCATCCAAAGCCTGTCTGACCCCATACCTGGCTGGAGACCCACCCACTGGGGAGGAAGTTTCCTTGTGGTGTCTGTCCTCCCTCCCACAGAACTTCAAACAGACCTTTGTGGTGGGAGCGCAGGCCTCTCTGCTGACCTGGTTCTGGGCACTTGCAACCCCTGAGGCTCTGGAGCCAGATCTGGCTTCCAAAGATGGCCAGGTCTCCAGTGAGCAGGCCCTCCGGCCCGGCCCAGGATCTTGCCGAAGTTGTCACTAAGAAGTCCAAGGCCACAGAGGCCCATTCCCAAGGGTGGTGCTCACCCAGGCACCTCTTCTGGACAGATTAGGAGGACTCTCGGCCCGGCCGGCATCTAAGAGGTGAGCCTAGGAGGGCTTGCCCTTCCCGAAAGGCACGTGCTGAACCTGTGTCTTCCAAGCTGAAATTTCAAAAATGACTTAAACAAACACAGTGATAACAACATCTAAAGGTTTCCGTGTCCTTCAGGAAACAAGTGGAAAATTACAGTCTTCCATACAGGTAACCACACGGCACAACCTCCAGGTCCAAGAAGACGAGAAATACTCCTGAAAGCAAACTATGGCTTCCAGCCACCGCAAGTCTCCTTCCAAGGGCCTCTGGGCAGGGTGCAGGCCTGAGCACAGAGCTCTGGGTCAGGAAAGAGGGAGGAGCCGTCCCGACAGGCTCCTCCCCTAAAATGCTGACTCCACCCAAGGTCATCTCCTGCCCCAAGCCCCGCCTCTGGGCCTTTGTATTTGCCATTCCGTGGGCAAGGCTGGTTCCTCCTTTTGGTCTCAGACCCAAAGTCCCGTCCCAGGAAGAGGCCTTCCCTGATCTCTCAGCTAAAGGGGCAACTACCATCTCCCAAGTTACCACCCTGCTTCATTTTCTCCACAGAACTACCCTTAAGCCATCTTGTTTGTTTCTTTTACCCACCATGAAAATGTGCAGTCCACGAGAACAGGGACCTGCACGCCAAGATAAGCCCAGCACACCTCAAACCAGAGCCTGGCACAAAGTAGGCACTCTACACATGTACTGAATGAATGCATTTTTCAAGCTGGTCTGAGCCAGGTCAGCCAGAGCAGTGGAAGGCAGGAGCAGGGGAACCAAAATATTTGGGGGCGCGCCAAGGTAACCTCACCCGAGCACCGCTCGCAGAGCAATCCGGACTAATGTCGGGCTGCGCCACGCCCCAAACCCTGTCCAGCCTGGAAGCGGCCGGCCCCGGCCCCAGCCCCAGCCCGGGCCCGCCCACCCACC
>NW_016807962.1:829432-866347 GCF_001698545.2 Rhinopithecus bieti
CCCAGCCCTTTCGAGGCCCAGCAGCAGGTGACATTCGGCGGCCAACTGCCCCCAGCTGCAGGAACTTCCTGCTAGCGACCCACCGCTGCGCATC
This sequence comes from Rhinopithecus bieti, assembly GCF_001698545.2. Taxonomy (NCBI): domain Eukaryota; kingdom Metazoa; phylum Chordata; class Mammalia; order Primates; family Cercopithecidae; genus Rhinopithecus; species Rhinopithecus bieti. Next base: position 829,527 of record NW_016807962.1, read on the forward strand.
GGGCACGCGGGGAGCGGGGGACGGACGCGCAGGCCCCGGTGCGCGGGTTCGGGGCCCTCTGCCTTGCAACCCCTTCCCCACCTTCGTGAGAGTCTGGGTCCCCACCGGCCCTGCCAGTCCCTCACTCGCCCGCGGCCTGGCTCCCGTGGCGCATCCCAGTTCGGTCCCGCTGGCCCTACCCTGGATTCGTTGGGCTTAGACCAGCACAGCCCAGAGACCCAACCAAGGCAAAGACTCTCCCTTCCCCACATTTCCATTCAAACATTTTAACAAGTGAACACAACTGAGGTCCAGACAAGGCCAGGGGTTTGCCTACCATGATCCCCTAACCCGACTCCCCACCCCGACTTGGGACTAGACAGCCTAAGATGGGAAGGGCACTGGGTTCCCAGGAAGCAGTCCCGGGTTTTCTCTTCTGGAAAGCACCTGGCTAGTCCAGCAGGACAGAAGGGAAAGGTCGAGTGCAGCGAAGGAGGAGACAGGCTAGTGAGCTGTGTAAGCTGCCCAGGTTCCTGAGTGCGCCCAGAAGCCTGTGGGCAGACAAACCCCTGCCCCCACTGCTGGCCTGGAGATTCATCCTTGGGTGACTTACCAGGCCCTCACCGAAACAAAAACCCCTAGGGGAAGGGCACACCCAGCCAACCAGGTATTTTTGCCTGGGGTCACCCTTTTGCCCACCCCACTAGAGAAGCCACTGCAATGGTATCCACTTACTGAGTCTCTACCACATGCAGGGTATCATACCGTCACACCTCCTTCCCTTACAGCCACCAGCTAGAGATGCCAATCCAGCTGAGGCCAGGAACCCGAGGCTGCACAGCCTCCTGATGTAAATATGAACAGAAGCCAGTGGAAGAACAAGAGCCACCCCCTGGAGTCCTACCTAGGTCCTGCCCAGCTCCTCCCATCCTCCACCCTAAGGCATCACAGACCCCAGGTCAGTCCTTGGCAGTTGCAGCCTGCTCCGGTGTTTCAGCAAACAACTACTGAGCTCCTACTAAGCTGCAGGCTGTGTCAGGCACCTACTGTGTATAGGCAGGCAGGGTACCGTCTGGGGTTACTGCAGGACTGGTGAAGAGGTTTTACTGTGACCCCAGCAGCAGCCCCCAGCCTGAAAGGTCCCTGACTCATTCCATCCCCTACTGGGCCCTAGGCTCCAGGCTCAGCTCTGCTGTGCACACAGGCCAGGCGATCCAACACCACCTGTCTGCCCACATTTGCATCAGGCCACACCTCCAAAGCCCAAAGAGCTATCCAGCTCCCCCTACTGCCTAAAAGGCTCCCAGCCAGAAGAGCACTTAGAGTGTGTCCTGTCCCCTTCCTTCTGAGTTTTCCCTCAGAGCTGTCATCTGTTTATCCAATGTCTTAATAAAATTTCCTAGCAGGGGAAAGGTGAAGATAGAGTCTCAGAGAGGTCCTGCGGCCAGAGAAGCCCACTTTGGCTCCAGAGCAGCCAAGCCAACAAGGAAGGCGAAAGCAGACTGTATCCTCTGAGCATCACCTCCCTCCAGGGTGCTGGCTACAAGCCAGGTCTGCTCCCACTGATTTCATAATCATGGCAACAAACAGGCAAGGCAGATACTGCGACCACTTTATAGATGAAATCAAGTCTGGAATAGCTAAGTCATTTGCTCAAGTTCACCCAACTACATCTGAAAGTGTGCCTCACGCCTAGACAACTGTTTTTGCACCTTTTACTAGTCCCCTCTTGTTTCCCTCCTTAATCTGAATACTCCTTCCTCCTGGAAGCCCTCCTAGATTTCCCTCAGGCAAGAAGCCATCCCCTGATGATTCATCCACACTGTTATAATATCTTGTTATAAGAAAACAGGGCCCTATAACAGGGCCTTTGCCTCTGCATGACAGCTCTCACAGGAAGAAGTCACGCGCTAACAAGAAATGAGCCTGCATCTGAGGGTCAGCATGTGTCCATCTCCAGTGGGTCTCCTACCCTCATTAGCCGTCTGCTGTCACTTTCTCTGTGCCCTCCTTCCTAGTCCCTGCTCAGAGGTCTGCATAACCGCTTGCAGGCTCCTTTCAGCAACATCTTTAGTAACACATAAAAGTACAGAGTACACAGTGACCATTCCTGGCCATGTGTAGTTGGGGAAATTTCAGAGGCTGCCCTGATCCAGTCACTCCTGGTTTCAGCATCTCCTGCGGCCAAAGAAGAAGCCCAGAGCCTTGGGCCTCGCCCATCAGTAGGTCCTACCTGTCCCTGCACACTCCTCACCTTTATACATGATCCTTATCACAGGGAATAGTCACAAGGCCTGCCTCCTTTTTTACCCTTCCGCGTGCATGCCCTGCCTTTCTCACAGTCACACCCTTGCTTCCACGAGGTTCTCCTCCTGCCCCCATTTCTAATTTTCATTCACCTTTCAAGGCCCAGCTCAACTGCCCCCACCTGAGGGAAGCCTTCCCAGTGGCCCCAGGCACAGGAAAGTGCACAATCTCTCCCTCTCTCTGCCTGAATTCCTGGTCTGACTCCCCTCTCCTGGCTACTGCTGCCTACCCTGCCAGGCCTTCCTTGGGGTCTGTTCATCTCTGGTTCTCAGGGCCTAGGGGACTCCATACATGAGTGATGGAGAAACACACACTGCAGGCAGTCTTCTCCAAAGAGCTCAGGATGCTCCTATCTTATCTTCTTTCAGATCTGAAGATGTCCTCAGCAACTGTGCTAGGCTCTCTGGGGAAGTCTGGGACCCTTCCCCCTCAAAAAGCTTTCCATTTCTTTGAGTGACAAGAGTTTGGTCCACGACTGTCAAGGAATACCTCCAGGCAACACCTGTACATCCCGTGGGGAGAGATGTATAAATCCTGGGAGAGGAAACATCTCTTCTTTCTAGAGGCTGAGCAGACGACAGAGGCTCTTTCTAAAGGAGGGTGCTGCTAAAACCCATCAACTGCCTCAGGATCCGTCTGTAGGACAAAAACAGGTACAAGGCCAGAGAGGGATGCCCGCCCTGTAGCAAAGTCAGCCCAGGGCCTGGCTGTTCATGAACAAGGGCTTTTGAAGAGACCACAGTTGTACCACAAAGTACAAGAGACCACAAGGGCTTCTGAAGGGACCAGTTGTACTTAGCTGAACGTGAGAAAACAAACTTGGTATTAGATTGAGGGCCAACTCAGGAAGTAGTTTCAGTATACCAGCTGTTAATTTATGTGAGCACATCTATACTTGTGTGGCTTTATCATCACCAACAAATAGCAAATGTGTCCTGGCACCTGCTATGTGTTTTACAGACATTATCTCCTTTAATTCTCCAAAGAGCCATAAGCTGTGGGTATCCATGCTACCTTTTAGTAAAAATGAAGCAGAAGCACAGAAAGCTTGGAAAAGTTGCCCAAGCTCAGTGCTAGTTACTGGTGGGAGCTGGGATTCTAGGACCCTCAACAATCTGGCCCCAGACTGTCCCTCGGGTCTGAGTTACCAGTGTTCAACACTTCAGAGCCTCTGCTGTTCCTGCTCCTCAAGCTCCCCACTCACCTAGTTTTGAGCTGTGTGGGTGGTGAATTTACATCGTCAGCCCACAGCCTCCCCACTCCCTTCCTCCTCACCACCTATTCAGTTCCCCTAGCTCAGACCCCCTTCTCCCTCCAGACCAGCCAGCTGGACTCCGCCGTCTGGCTACCTCTGCCCCACTACCAGCCCGGTCACATCATCTCCACCTGTCAGGCCCCCAACCAGTGTCTTATGCGATGACTTCGGCTGGCAGAGAATCCTGGAACCTTTTCCCCACAGTGATGTTGACACATGTTCACTCCAAAAATGTAATGTTTCCATCAAAACATTCAGTGGGAGTAAGTTCTAACCCATGTGACGTCTCTAAAAAATATAGAGTAAATTTACTCGAACAAGTAGTGAGACATGGTCAGCATTTTTCTTTTATTTTTTCTTTTTTTTTTTTTGAGACGGAGTCTCGCTCTGTGGCCCCGGCAGGAGTGCAGTGGCCGGGTTTCAGCTCCCTGCAAGCTCCGCCTCCCAGGGTTACGCCATTCTCCTGCCTCAGCCTCCCGAGTAGCTGGGACTACAGGCGCCCGCTACCTCGCCCAGCTAGTTTTTTGTATTTTTTTTTTTTTTTTTTTAGTAGAGACGGGGTTTCACCGTGTTAGCCAGGCTGGTCTCGATCTCCTGACCTCGTGATCCGCCCGTCTCGGCCTCCCAAAGTGCTGGGATTACAGGCTTGAGCCACCGCAGGCCGGTCAGCATTTTTCTTTCTTGGTTGTCACAGTGCCAAGTGCTAGGCAACACCCAGCACAGTGTGCCAGGGGTTGAATGCTACCAAGAGGCAACGGAAAGAGGACGGTTACAGTTTATGAGCCTGTGACTGCTGGTTCTGCTGTACAAGATGCCGGGATCAACCTAGGCAGTGCCCTCAGCCCTGGCCCCCAGAGAGTCCAGTGCCACTAGCTGGGCTCCCACCAGAGCCATTTCTGTGTCTGTGGCTAGGTCATTTGCTGCTTAGTCCCCAAGTCCTGCTCCCACCCCACCAGAGTAGGGCCCAGCCATCACCACACCATGTCTACACTAGGTCCAATACCTATGTTCACATGCATGCTTCCTGAAAGGTCAGGGAACTCAAGTCTCCCTAAACACTCCCCAATCCTGAGGCCAGCAATAATATTGTGGGGTAATGCAGGGAGATCCTGCTGTACACCCAGACCCCATGGCTGCCAAAAGAAGAGATCTAATCCCAGGTACTGCAACCCGGGTGCCTGGAGGTCAGTGGTTGTGGGTAGGTTCCAACCAGCCCCAGCCCCAGCAATCTGAGATTACTGTGAAGCCAGAACAGTCCATTCTTGGGGCAAGTCCAGCCCTCTGCAGCAAGAAGCTGGAGAAGACGAGGGGAGGCCCATTGGCCACCACTCTGTTCCCACTTCCCCATGTAACCAGACAGCAATTCTATAACAAGACAGCATTTATAACCACTATGCCCCACTCCCTTAGATATTCCCTACTTCAAGGATGGCAGAGGGGCAGCCTCTGCTTTGGTTTCCTCCCAATGTTTCTCTAGACTCCATTCCGTACAGCCATCTGGCACAATGCTGCCACGTGTGGTATTAACCTCCTCGCCATGACATGTGCCAGAGGGAGAGATCAATGTTCCCATTTTACAGATGTGAAAACATGCGCACCAGGATTAAACAACCAGTACAAGGCCACCCAGCTGGGAAGGGAGTGTCACCAGGAACCAAACAGGTGAACAAGGTCTGTCCTCAGGAAACTGGTAGTTTAGTAGAGAAGGGAAGGTACACAAATATTAAGACCAAACAAAAAACATATATAACAGGCTGTGGGCCCAGAAGATATGGTGAAATGTGTCCAGGGCAGGGCCTGGCCCAATACGGGGCCTAGAGAGACTGCAGGAGCATTTCCAGTTTGGGAGCAGGGAATCAGGAAAGGTATCTGGAGAGGAGGATGTCCAAGCATATCGTTCTTCAGAGATCTGTGTCCCCACCAACTTCTGTGCCTGGCACATGGTGCACACTTCTCATTGCCAGGAGGGTTAACCCTGGGCAGGCTGCTGGCATATACACTGCAACCCATCTACAACCGGACAGCCCGGCCCTGTGAGTTATGTCAAATTATGCCTCCTTTACACAGGTGGGATCAGAGGAGCAAGGCAGTCAGGTCTTTGCTCCCAGTCACACAGCTAGAAAGGCAACTGTGTTTGACTCTAAGGTCTGCCTCTCCAACAAGCACTTCATTTCTCTAAGCCTTGGTTTCCTCATCTGCAGAAACTCTGCTGCAGACGTACCTCCCCTACAGACGGGTGTTGGACATTAAATGTCTAATACCTGAAGCCTAGGTCCCTGGAGGTGGTGACCACAGCCTGGACCTACACTGGCCCAGGGACCCTGCTCCTGCAGCCTGTTGGGTGAAAAAGGAGAGGGTGATAGGTTCCATTCACTGGCTCCTCTCTTCCTAAGCCAAGCTTGCCAAGGAATGGCTACCAATATGGAGCTATAATTGGTGAGCCTAGCAGTGCAAGGCCCAGCAACAGACCCGGTGGGTGATGCTGTTTCAGGAAAACAGCTGAGCACAGCAAATATAGCCGCTGACCCAATTCAGTTCCATTCTGTCTTCGAGAAAATAATTGAGTTTAAATGAATAGGTTTCCCATGTCCCCTCCGGCCTTGGGAAGGGTGGAAAGGGAGAGGAGGGAGATAGGAACAGTTCTTCAGGCTTACTGTTGTTTATTTTTGAGTCATTAGGCCTGTGAAAAGTTTCTTTCTTTCCTTGGCGGCCCGTGGGGGTTTGACATGGCTGGGAGGCAGCAAGGTGGAGTGAGAACCACACAGGGTGGAGATGAGGATGGAGGTTCAAGTCCTGACCTTACCAACAGCTTTTTGGAGTGGCCCAGCCGGTCTCCTCTGGGCCCCAGGCTCCTTATCTGTAGAAGAGGAACACTACAACCCCACACACACCCACACACCTCCCAGGGTTGCTGAGAGGAGGCTTCCAGGGAGAAAAGGAGTCTGAGGTGAACTGAAGAAACCAATTCTTTGCTCTATAGGAATGTAGGCCTCTAAGGCCACATCTGTTTTAAAAGAAGCCAGAAATCTAGATTTTCAGGTGAATATTTAAGGTAAATGTTTTAGTATTGGTAACTGATTTTAAACCAACAAAACAATAAAACCTTTCTACCCCATCGGGTCAAATGAAACCTGTCTGTGGGATACATCTGGCCACCAGCCATCCATATACTACCTCTGATGTAATGACAACGTATGTAAAGCAATTAATGACGTGCTAGAGTCCTCCCACCTGTTTACTGACTTATAATTTCTTTGATGGAGAGGCCAGGCCTACCCCACTTGATAGCAGAGGTGAGGGGCACCCTCCTCCTCAAGGCTGGACTCCTTCAAAACTTCAGAGGAGAACATGGAGGGGCTGCTGCCCCCCCATCCCTTACTGCAGGAAGGAAGGTGGGTATGCTGGGGCTGGTTTTGTCCCAAAAGTTAAGGGGACCTGGGCTCACCTCCTGCCCAGCCCCAAATTCTCTCCTAGGGTCTCAGCTTCCTCTTCAGCAAAATGGGGATTTCTGAGAGGACCAAATGAGAAACAGAAGACTTAGAGATAAAGGGTGAGAACACATGTCAAGTGTCCCCAGAGAAGTAGTGCCACCCGGTGGAAAGAGCCTGTGAGCTGGCATTTCCTCCTTGGCTCTTGGCTGTGTGAGCCCAGGAAGGTTACCTAACCTCTCTGTACTTCAGTTTCATCCTCTGTACACAAGAGATAAGAATCTTTGGGATACAGAGGTGTTGTGAAGATTAAATGAGCAGATGACTGTCAAGTACCTGGGAGGAAGCCTGGCACAGAGCAAAGGACTAAAAAATGACAGGCCCTGTTACTATTGTTGTTATCTTTAGTGAAAAGCATGCCAGAGAATTATGATTGGGTGATTACAATAATGTAACGCAACCAGGCAAACTTGTCGTTAACAGATGAGGCCACCTATAATTAGCACAATTATTACATATGCAAATGATGCTGCTTAAATACTGGAATAGGGTGTTCTTTGAAGTGTGTTTAAATAACCCTTTCCCCTGGCTGTCCCCCCTCCCCAAATCTCATTTACACTATCAATATCATTAGCAAACATTTTCTTCATAAAGCAAGATAGAATTCCACACTAGTGCATGTTGAAATCAAGGAGCCCCTTCCCAGCCCATCTGGAGTCATTCTAGAGCTCCTGGGCCAGCTGCAGTCCTCCCCACCCTCACTGGCTCCTCTGAAGTTGGGCACTAATGCCCCTCTCTGATACAAGGAGCTCTGGAGGGTTGGGGATGTGTTCTTGGCATGGAGCAGGCCCTGTATCTAAGAGGATCTCAGTAACATTAATATGACCCGTGAGTTCCCTATTGACAGGCATATCACAATGCCTACCTCACATCTGAGGAAACCCAGTCTTTGAGTTAAGGAACAGGCCCAAATTCACACAACTAGCAAGTTGCAGTGGAATGGGACTCAAACTTGGACCAGACTCCTCCCTCTGGGGTCTGCTGTTCTCACTATGGCCTGAAACTGGAGTTTGCAGAGACCTCTCTAACTGATGAGCCCACAGGGTAAGTTACTCCCAAACTTATCACAGCATGCCTCTTAGAACCAGGGGCATCAACAGACTGACCTGGGTTTTGAGTTGAAGAAACTGAGATTCAGAGAAGTACCGTAACTTGTCCACGGTCCCACGGGAAGAAAGGAGAACAAGGGCCTAGAACCCAGGGCCTCGCGCCCTGGGATCGTTGCTTTTGCACTCAGATCTTTCAAAACAATTCCCTAATATTCTCCCCAGTGATAGTTGGGTTGATACTTTAACCATCCCCTGTATGCCCTGAGCCCAAAAAAGACCCAGGCAGACAACAGGTGCTTATGAAATGTTTGCTGAACTGGACTGTTTTCTTATAAAAAAAAAAGACAACACTGAGCAGCTGGAACAGTTAAAGCATGCAAAGGATGATGGGTGGTGGCTCAGGGACAAGGGAGAAGGCAGAGAGCCCTGTGTGGGAGAAGGAGATGGAGGTGGGAGAGCCTGGCTACCCTCAGCTTGGGAAGGCTCCCTTCAAAGCATTTCCCAGCTGGATGCCTGCCCAAGAGAGAGGCAAGCAGCTGATTCTCGGCTGTGAGGGAAAAGGAAATACACAAGTGTTAACAGATACATTAGCTCCTCACCTGCCCCTGCAATGGGGGCACCCAACATTCCTTTTCTCGTCATTTCTTTGGGCCCAGAAAGATGAAGTCATAAAGTGGTGGAGAGGAGGGCCCAGTCTCTTTCTTGCTCCACCAATCAAGCTCTTCTGCTGGGCCCCCCATCACACCTCCTCACTCCCCTGATCCCTGGCTTTCTGAATCCTAAGGGAGCCTTGGCAATTATGGTGAAGACAGTTGCCCTCACCCTTGCCACACCCCCACTGCCATGCTAAGGCATGCTGGCACCTCTATGTGTAGGCACTCTTCTAAGCTTCCCTCTTAAAACACATGTTAATCCTCACAAGTATCCTAGGAAATGGTTACACTTTTTGTCTCCATCAGACAGAGAGGGAAACTAAAATTCATGACAGAGCAAGTCACCTGCTGGAGGCCACAATGCTGGGAAGCAGATGCACCGCAGCCAGAGCAGCTCAGGAGCCTCAACTGTTACATCAGTGTCTCTGCTCCAAGGTGGGGCCCAAGGGATCCCCAGATGGGGAATGGAGGTGAGGGGGTAATGAGCATCCAGGCCAAGAGCAGGACACAAGTTATCACCCCTTAGAGCGCTTTATCCTGCTGGCACTCATTCAACTGTCCCCCTGCCTCCAGGCAAAGCTATACATAAGCCCGCAGTAAGTGCAGCAAAATATTTTTGAGACCACCCCACATCCCTACTCCTCTCCACCTCCTGTCCCCAGCCCACCAGCTTTCCAGGGTGGGGACCTGGGCTCCTAGCAGTTGGTTGAGCTCGGCTGGCCTTGGCACCAGTTCCTGAAGTACAGTATGAGGGAGTAGGGTGGGGAAAGAGATCCTTCCCCTTGAAGATAAAGGGGAATACAGGGCTGAGCCCTCAGTCGCCAGCTTCTTCCTCCCGTCTCAGACACGTTCTGTAGAAAAAACCCAACTAAGTTTCTCCTCTCTCCTTTTATACTCTCACAAAGCAGAACACTTCCAACATCAGATGTGGTGCGGGTGGGAGGGGTGGTCCCCACACACCAAGCAGGCGATCAGTTGGGCAGCAGACACCAGCCAGATGTCTTCTAATTTTGTTCCGTTCTGACACCATCTACCTGGAGATAGTACCGGATCCACAGGTTGAGGACTCAGTCCCCAAGACTATCCCCCCATCCTTCAGATGCCAATTGCAAGCCCCGCATTGGTTTACCAGTGCTTCCTACCGACTGGCTGTAAACTGGGTTTCCCATAACCCTCTCTTTGGGTTTGATCAATTTGTTGCAACAGCTCACAGAACTCAGGGAAACATTTACTTCTGTTTGCCAGTTTATTATAAAGGGATACAGATGAAAAGATGCACAGGTAGAGGTATGTGGGCAGGGGCCTGGAGCTTCCAAGCCCTCCCTAGGCACCCTCCAGAAACCCCCAAGCATTCAGCTATCTGAAAGCTCCCCAAGTCTTGTTCTTTTGGGTTTTTATAAATCTTCACTTCATAGGCATGATTGATTAAAGCACTGGCCATTGGCGACTAACTTACCCTTCAGCCTCTCTCCCTGCCCCAGGGGCTATGGGGTGGGCTGAAAGTTCCAACCCTTCAATCCTGCCTTGGTCTTTTCTGTGACCCCTTTCTGAAGCCACCTAGGGGCTGCCAGCTATCAGTCAACTCATTAGCATATAAGTAGACGTCACTTTAGAGAATCTAAGGATTTCAGGAGTTGTGTGTCAAGAAATCAAATACTGTATATATTTCCCAATGTCATACCCTTCCATATCTACCCTTACACACGGCCAAGGACTTGCTTCTAAAATCACTGATCTATCTAGGTCCCATCTCTTCTTAAACTCCTTCCCAGCTACCTTCAGGATCAAGTCCACACCCTGCTGCCTTCCTGCTACCTTCCCCTCTATTCTTTGCACTCTCCAGGCCCAACACACAGCTGCCCCATGCCCGCGCCCAGTGATACCCAACTATCTGGCGTGCCCACAACCCTTTCCCTCCCTCAAGGGAACCTTCACCCTCACCCTGTGGAGCAACCAACTCAGTGGTGCCTTCCTTGAGCCCTGGTGGAGTACTCACTCCCTTCTCTGTTCAAGCACAGACCCTCTAAGGTGAGGTCTGTTGACCCATTTGCATTCTCAGCCAGCAGGAGCCCCTGAGAGCAGGGATTGGTGTGACTGTCCCCTGCCCCCTGTCCCCTGCCCACAGCAGAGCATACACAGAGGAAGCACACAGGAAACAATGGCTGGAATCTGCTGCATTGGGTACCCCAGGGTCAAAGAGGCCAAATCTAAGGGTGACCCTGGGCAGTGGAGTCTCCTGGAAACAGACCTGACCATAAGCACCTGAGCCAGGTCAGACCAGGACCCGCCAACTGGCTCTCCTAACCTGGCTCGTTAGGGGAATATGGACACTGCCAGGCCCAATCTTTCCATGGATGCCTGACAATGGCTGTGTCGAGAATCACAGGAGATGAAGTCATCGCTCCCAGAAATAGGCTGATTAAGAAGACGTGATGGTAACGCAAACAGCAAGGCTGGACACACACACACACACACACACACACACACACACATGCACACACACATACTCACTCACCATGTGTTTCTCCACCCTGGGAAGCTGGGCCAGGCCTGAGCTCCTCTGGGAAACAGAAATCGTGCCAGGAACCAGAGCCAGCACAAGAAGCCTGGAGGCAGCTGGTCTTTGGGAGTGGCTGGTGCTGGGGGGTGCTCTCCTCAGAGACTGTCTTGCAAGGGTTCCCTGTCCTGACCCTCACTGAAGTCCCCAACCTGCCCCTCGCCCTCTCAGACCCCCATGGTTCACCCCTCCTTGGCCTCACCCCTCAACCCCAGGGTAAAATCCTACCCACCTTTTTGGGCCCCCTCCCATTCTTGTCCATCCTAGATTCTGGGATGGTGGGACCGTCTACTGGCTGAGACAGGGTTCAGAAGCCACAGACACTGGGTTAAAATCTTGGTTCTGTCCTACTGCAGCTGTATGACCTTGGGCTAGTAAATCCACCTCTTCTCTGAGCCTAGTTTCCCCATCTGTAAAATGTAGACGGCAATGTGTCCACATTATGGGGTACAATTAAATGTTTGTTCATTTACCAACTTTCTGTCAGGCCCTATTCTAGGCGCCAGAGACACACCAGGGTACAAGACATAAATGTTCTATTCGCATGTGGCATGCAGTCTAGTGTGGGAAAAGTATACGATGTATGTAATAACATCAAATGAATTCAAGAGCTGGGGACAAATGCAGAGCTGGGTCCAGACTGGAGGGCGGGAGGGGGCTGTGTTTGATCGGGTGGTTGGATTAACACTTGAATGAAGTGGGGGAGCAAGCCACACAGGTATCTGGACAAAGAATGTTCCAGGAAGACAGGAAGAGGGAACAAGGCCACAGATGTGTGCTGGAGCTCTCCTGGGGCAGGGAATGGGGAGGGGTGGGGGAAGTGCAACTGGAAAGGCAGTCAGGTGCTGCCCACTCAGGGTCCACAGGAAGGAACCTGAGTCATAACAAGTGAGTCCTGGGCAGAGAACGGACTGAAAGGGGAGCAAGGGTGAATATGGAGAGACAAGTCTAGGGCTTAGTGCAGGGTCCAGTGAGGAGCCGTGACGGCAGGACACACAGCACACAGCGAGGGTGTGTCATCTCAAGCACCAGCACAAGGGAATCCTCAGTAAACAATCCCCCGTGTTGTCCCTGTCACTATCCTCGTTACCATCAACATCCTCATCATACCCAACATGGGCCCAGGCTCTGCTGCTCCCAAGGCGGAAAGACTGTCAGGCAGACCCACAGAGAAGCCCTGGGAAGTGGGCAGGGCTCCCTGCCCCATTTGACTGATGATGAAGTACCTTGATCAAGGTCCCCCAGCCGCAATGGGCAGGGCCAAGGTGCCTTAAGCCAGTGCCCCACCTCCAGTGGGCTCCCCAGCCTAAGCAGACAAATCTTCACCATGCGCCCTCCTCTCCGCCCTGCCCCCGGGCCCAATCTTCAACCAGCTCTGTGTCTTCATCCACACAGGGCCTCTATGGAGAAAACACTGTACTCTAAATGAAACAACAGCTCCAAGTGTCTGCATTGCACAGGTGTCAGTTCTTTCCCACCCAGTTCCTTGCTTGCTGAGCAGGAGGTGCCGCAAGCCCCATCAGGTGAAACCAGGGTGGGGAGACTTCCTCTCAATCTTAGCTTACAACCCACTTCCTCCAGGGCTCCCCTGAGCCCAGGCCACACTCCTCCCTGGACCTGGCTCCTGGCTGTCCCCTGTTCTGAGCAGCAGGGAGAACCGTAGGTAGAGACAATCTCATCACGGGTGGCAGGCACCTCTCCCACCCCTGACTGGGAGCTCCTCCAGGGAGGCAGGGACTGCAGCTGATTCCTGTCTCTGTCCCCAGGGCCAGGCACAGGTGAGCAAGAACAAAAATAACTCAATCCCGAGGGTCCCTTGGGGGAGCCCTGTGTGCACTCGAAGCCCTCAGCCAGCCAGCCTGCTTGTTGCCTCCCTCTCTGTTGGCTGAGGCAGCCCATGGCCTGAGTCTGTGTGGCACTGCTGGGAAAAGACCATGCCCTCTTCCTTCCACAGCCACAAACTCAGTCTATAGAGGGCCACCCAGCCCCATTGCTATGGGACTAAAGGCTGTGGGTGCTGGGAGAGAGGGCTCTGGGCCGTGGCAGCTAGGCTCCCTCAGCCCTTCTGCAGGCCAAGGAAGCAGGAGTATGCTGGGGGGCCTGTTCCAGGCACAGGGACGTAGATAAGATCATTTCATTGGCCACAGAAAAGTCTGCAGAAAAAGTCCCCGACCAACAGTCCACCGTGGCTTTTGGTGGGGTAAGAGATTCCATGGTGGCAGTGGCATAGAAGTTTTGTTACTTTTTGCTTACTTAGTGCCTGGAATTTGGTATTCTATACTTGCAATTTTTTTAACTTATCTTGTTTTGAGACATAGTCTCATTACATTGCCCAGGCTAGACTTGAACTCCTGGGCTCAAAAGATCCTCCTGCCTCAGTCTCCCAGGTAGGCCTATAGTCATAACTTCCCTTTTTCTGTTTCTTCCCCGTCTGCCACTCCCTCCATGATTCACACGAGTTTCTTCTTCAGACCCACTGGCTGTCTGTGTGGCTGTCTACTCCACCAGTCGGTGGGAGCCCTGGGCTTCAGTCACCTCTCTGGCCAAAGACCCTACATACAGCAGGGGCTCAATGAAAGTTTCCTGGGCAAATCTCTGGGACAATCTGAAGGACCATTTCTGCAGGTGATCATTTAGAAGAAACTCAAAGGTGGATCAAGGAGGGAGTGGCAGATAGGAGGAGAAACTGAGAAAAAGGGAGAAGTCATAACTGCAGGCCCCGAACAGGAAGACACCCAGACAGGCTTTGGCCAGAGCCGTTCAAACCCTCTGAAGAATGTAAGACCCCTGCAGGGGAGGAACAGGAAGAGGAGGAGGAGGGAACAGCCCCTTTCAAGGGTTTAGGTGTTCCTGCGAAGGCCCTCCTGGCCCAGCCCAGAACCTGAAGGAGCTGCTGGCCGGCAGGCGAGCAAAAGCAAATGGCAGGGGAGGTCACATGCACGGGTGGACACTGGAGAGATCGAAAGCCCCCATTCCATAGCTTTCCTAGAGATCAGGATCATGTGTCCTGGAGGTTTCTCTTAAATACTCATGACCCTTCTTCCCTGAGCTCTTGCCTGGCCAAAGCCTCATTTATGTGACGTTGGGTAAACACTGCTGGAGGGGTGGACACAGCTGGAGGCTCTCAGGGCAGCTTGGGTCAGGCCTGCAGCGTATCTGCACGTCCAGGGCATGCAAGCCTTTCATGACTGGGCGGGGCCCCATCAGTTCTGCCCATGGCTTCCCAGTCCCCGACTGCCCTAAAAATGCTCAGGCAGATTCCCACCACCACTCCTCTGTCCAGGTGCCCCCTCCCCAGGAAGGCCTTGCCTATTGCCCTCTGTCCATCTGGGTTTTATCCAACCTTTAAGATAAAGGTCTTTAACTAAAGAGTATGAGCTGTATTTGGTCAACATTCATGTTTTGTTTAGCCCACATAGTGTTGACATTTTTAAGTTTTGAATCAAATGCCAACATTTAAAGATGTGAAATTTTAAAATGTCACAAAAAAACCTCTAGATTTTTGGCTTCTCTTATAAATCCAAAGGCCTGCCACCAAATGCCCAGTGCCATGGTGCAATGGCTGCTGCCCCCCTTAGCAGAACGTGTACTCTCCAGATGGCCACAGGTGCCACTACAGCGGTGGACTGTCACAGCAGGCAGGACATGGCAGGACCCACAACACATCAGACCCCCTCCCAGGATCCCACTCAGTGGCTGGCACACAGCAGGGACTTGCTTATTGTTTGTGGAATAAAGAATAAATACATAGTCCTTCACGGTGCCCAGGATTTCCTGAGTGCTATGCTGCTTCCCTGAGAGACTCCCACAGCAGAGATGGAACAATGCCCTTCACTCCCGGGGTCTTGGTCCCACAGCTGGGCACACCTGCAGCAAGACACTGGGGTGAGCCTTTAGGCTGCATCCAGATCTCCCCATTGTTATTTGATCTTTACATCTAAAGTTGTGCCACCTAGAGCCCAAAGTAACAGCAGTGATCCTGGCACCTTCCTGCCTTCTAAAAAAGGTGGCCGGATTCCTCCCCAGCCCATGGACAGTGATCCCCAGGACTTTTGTTAAACTGAAAAGGAGACATTTGGCAGCAATAACTCACAAAGCCAAGGTTTCCTCAATGCCCGCCTGCAGGAGGTCTGCCCCTCTTTGAAGCTAGTAACCAACTCTTCCCTTTTTCTTTCGAGTAAATGAAACCCCACAGGGTTTTCAAGGTCAGAGTCACATTGGCAGGAAGGGTTCTCTTTGTTCTCCTGCCTCTGACTTACCCCAGACACAGACAATTGTCCCCAACAACCAGGTCCTTGGTAGTGGAAGAGGAGGTCCCTGCTCCTGCAGGGTAGAGCCCTGAGGATGAGCCAGGTGCCTACTGCAGCCCCCAGGAGCCCTGCTTCCTGGGATATGGATTCTCTATTGGCCTGGCTTCCCTGCCAGCCAGGGTGCTCTCTCTCTCACTCACAGGGGTTGGAAAGAAACAGCTGTCAGCCTGCAGGGTGTGCTCGTGGCCCAGGGAGCAGGAAGTGGGCAGTGGCTGGGCCTGGTTCTGCCCCTCCCTGTCTGACAGATGTGACCTGAGGCTACAGCCCTCCTCTCCCTGAGCTTCAGTTTCCTCGTTTGGAAAATGGGGAGATAAATACCTGATCTGAGACAATCAGACTCCTAAGGGGACTGGGAGGAGCTTTGTGCATCATAAAGTGCCATGCCAAAGTTAATTATTCCAGGGCCTGGCACAGTACCTGGCATGCAGTAGGTGCTCAATGTATCGTTCATGGTACAAACATTTACTGGGCACCTGTGCTGGGCCAGGCTGTATGCTAGGTGCCAGAGACACCTGGGCCCAGTCCACAGGAGATCTGCCATTCAACGAGGCACACAGACAACAGCCACACCCTGAGAACTGCAACGAAGTAAGGACTGAAATGCTTTAAGACCCAGACACAGGGGCGAGGGGCTCAGGTCTTACAAGAGCCCCACCTTTTGGCTGCTGGGCAACAGAGGCCAGAGTTGGAGCTGCCCAGCTATAGGCTGCCTGGCATTCTACCCATTTTACAACAGGGCCTAGTTGGAGAGAGTTGCCAGGCTTGGTGAACAATCCAGTTCACTGAAGGTGTCCATGTGCATCTGGACACATACCCAGGACCTAACAATGAACCTGTGTGGGCCATACACTCTCTTAATGGCCCCCACACCTGCTTGGCAAGTAGACTACAGGGTCCCTGCCCTGAGAGGAGCTGCCACCCTATCCCAAACAGGTGGTGGACACCAGAGGACTTGAGAATCACGTTGCTGGTGGTTCACATTCTGTCTCTGCCTCTTACTAGCCCATGAGACCTTGGTCAAGCTACCAAACCTCTCTGCATCTGGTTTTCCCATCTCTAAAACAAGCACACCTCTCAGGTCACAGTAAGCACTAAGAGACGAAGCACCTGGCACAGAGGGATGCTTATCCTTGGGCCCTCCCTCCCCCAGTCCAATCTGGCACACACACAGGTCTGGGCCAAGCCTCTGACCAGCTCACCTTCTCTATCTCTGCCTCTTCTTAGTGCTGGCTCCTGCCCTTCCCAATGATTCCTCACCTTCCCAATGCTCCAGGCCCTTTTCCACCTCTCACTGCAGTCTCAATGACTGTTTCAGGAAGAGAGTAAGGTTTTCATCCTCTGAGCACTAGACTCATGGGGTTCCCTCTGCCTAAATGCCCTTCCCTGCTGTGGTTATGTGATGAACCTATGCTCTTTCAAGTCTCAACTCCTGTCACTTCTTCTATGAAGTCCTCCCGGATTCCTTGAGAGATGGCCTGACTCCTCCCCCAACCCCCAGCAGAGAGGCACAGAAGCAGCAGGCCAGGGTCTCCAATTCCTTACGTGTCCTTGGGTACATCCCCTCCTCATTCCTGGCCTCAGTTGCCCATCTGTAAAGGGATTACTATGACTTCTCATCCTAAGGCCCTGGGAATGGGCTTGGTCAGCTGCTCTACTTTTGGGGGAGTAAGAGGACCACAGCCAGGTTTGCCCGGAGGTTCTGGGGAGCTAGGAAGGAGCTGGATTCTTGCTTTGTTCTACCCGTGAGGGCAGGACATGCATATATCAAGAGATCCCATCCAGTGTCCTCATGAAGCCCCCCCTTGCTACCAGGTGGAGAGGACCCAAAAGTGAAGCACAGAAATCAGGCACAAAAGATGGGGAGCAAAGTGAAGGCCTTGAAGTCTGCCTGGGACTTGGGGAGGGGGAGCAGAGCCAGCTTTAAGGCTTTAAGCAGAAGAAGCTAGGATCTGAAAGATAGGTATGATCAAAGTAGGAATCACAGGGGAAAGAGAAGGCGGCATTCCAGAGAGGATACAACACGAGCCGGGGAACTCCATGACACAATCCTGGCTAACTCATCTCCTGCACTTGCTCTTCACCAGGTGCTGCTAAGCATTTAGTTGCAGATCCCATTTATTCCTCTTGACAATGCTATGAACTGATACTATCCCCCATTTTGCAGAGTTAGCTAAGTTCTCTAAAGTCACAGCTGACAAGTGGCAGAGCTGGAATTTCAACCCAGCATTTGCCTGCAGTGTTCTGTGGGTCAACAGAGGAGACCAAGGCCTGGTGGCTCAGGGGAGTGGGTGACACAGGGTAAGGACTCAAGTCTGGAGACTCCCAAGGGACTTGTTAAGACCTCGAAGTCGGGTTTTGTTGTCCCTGCAGATAGATCTTGAATGGCACCCAGCCCATCCCAGCGTATGTTGATGACATCCCTTGGGGGTGACCTCACCCACACATGGGGATGTGCAAGCACAGTCCAAGGACCCCCACCCATGCCTCCTTTGCACCATCTGCCTGAATGCTGCCTGAGCTGCTGCGAGCAGCCAGCGAGTGAGTGAGTGAGCGAGCACCTTGGAGGGCGTGAGGGAGCTGGGAGAAGGCAGCCAGTCAGGAGCCGCGGCTGCCGGCAGCCACACAGACAGGCTGACGCAGAGCTGTTGCCAGGGCAGGCAGGAGAGTCTGCCTTCACAGGGAGAGGGACTGAGGATAGGTCACTCTCTCCTGGGCCACCAGCATGTCCATCCAGGGCCTCCCCACCAAGAGCCTGGCCATTCTGAAACCTCAACACATAAGGACAGCGGCCCCACAGGGAGACCACCAGCAAGGAAAGTCATTGAGACAGAAGGCATGGTCACATCTGACATGCCAGAAACAAGACTGTCACAACGTGGCCCAAACAGAGACCCTGGCTGGGGGCTAGAGGCTTCTGGGCCAGGAGTTTCAACAACCCAGGCTCAGCTTGCAGGACACTCATCACTGTGTGGTACCTGCCCTCCCCCTGTACCAGGAACAGCAGGGAGTCCAGGACTGGAGAGGGAGGGGAAGAGAAAAAGAAGGGGGAGGTGGTGCTCAAAGGAGAATGGTCCCAGGAAGGCAGGACCCTGACTGGACTCTCACCTGGGCCTCTTCTCAGTGCCCGGCACGTGGCTGCCATGTGGCAGGGTGAGGCACGGAAGCCAGAACTATGGGTAAGGAGGAGTAAACATGCCAGGAGGGGCAAGGGGGGCAGGTCAGGATGCCCAGGGCACTGCTAAGTGGTGTGCTGTCCATTTTGCACACGTACTAAGGTCAATTACACACGGTATGATAAACACGTGTGTGACCCGAGTGAATCTACCCAGAGGTGGATTCTCAGGATCCACGTGCCAGGGGTAGCTACAGCAAGCCCATTAAATAGTTTTCTGTAAAACTGCACCAAAAAGTATGCAGTGTTTCCTCTCATGTGTAGAAATGTGCTTCTGCTAGTACAATGAGTGGCTTTTAGCTAGCTGGATAAAAAGGCCTTGTGGGCACCGCCATCCTGTCTGTACCTGCCCTAAGATTCAGGCTACGCAGCAGGCCAACTCTTAGGAAGTCACTCAGAGTCCAGAATTCTGCTTGCCCCAAAGTCCCACCACTTAGAAGATCCTGGCCCTTGAGTCGATGTGGAAATTGGTAATTCATACCATGAAGACTGTATAGCATCACCTAGGGGTGAATCTATGGTGCAAAGTGCTTCTCTGAGGAGTTCTCTGAGGGCAAGATCCCCCCAGGGCTGCCCCAGGCTCACAAGAGACCCCGGCCCATCTTCATGAGTGCTTGCTATGACACATACACGCACAAGGCCCAACTCCATATGAGACTTGCCTTCACTGAAACAGTCTTCCTGGTAGATACTAGGAGCAAAAGAGACAGAGTTCCAACTCACCACTCATCATTAGAGGCTACAGAAATTCACCAAATAACCTGACAACAGCAAAGCTGCCACTTTGACTTAGCGGGGAGAGAGACTGCAGGGTTGACCATGGTAAACGTGTGGCACTGAATTACCACACCTACCTTGGCCCAATGGCTCCCATCTTGGTCTTTGGCCAACCTGGGAAACTTGTTTCCCCATCACATTCCTGGGAATGTGGCTCCTGGCCTCCAAGGAGGCAGGAGCAAGAGAAGAAAGTAGAGCTCTAGGTACCACCCACAGGATGCCCACTGGTGTCTCCTGGCAGCACACTGGGGTGCTGGGACAGGGATGGATCCCCTCTATACTCTCAGGGCCGGTCCCTCAGGGCTCTGCTGTTTATGTGACGAACTAAGCAGAATTATTTTGGAAATGGAATCTGAGCAGGATAAAGAGTTGGGCTCTGCAACCAGCCCACATAAACACTTAGCCTCTCACCAGGAAGGGCTGCAGTTCATATTTCGCAAGGGACAGGGCACAGCCAGTCAGACGTCAGTTTGGGATGAAACTCAGCTTCCGGCCAATAGCAGCAGCAAAGCATCCCAGGCAGTTCCTGCCTCACCTGGGGTTCAGCTGAGCACCAGGCTCTGCCCTACAAGTGGCCCTAGGGGCACAGTGTGGCCTGGCTCCCCAAGCTGGCAGAAGACAGTGTTACATCCAGCCCAGGAAGATAAAAGCATTCCCCACTACCACCATCCCTTGGAGGCCTGTGACCCTCTCAGAGAGGGGAGAATCCAGAGCTGCTAACTGGGGATCTCAATACTTGAGTGGGTCTCAGAATCAACCTGAGGCTTATCAGGAATACAGATTCCAGAGCCCCCCTTAGACCTGTGACCCTGACCCTCCCAGGGTGGGGCTCCAGAATCTTTTTACCAGGTTCTCATGGCACTGTGATGCTCAGCAACAACCAGGCAAAGTGGGATGCCCCTGGTGCTCCTTCATAATCCCACAGGAAATGCCTGGACTCTCCTTATCTGCTGCTGCCATTCCTGAAACCTTGGGAAGTTTACAAGGACTCACAAGCACCATCCTTACAAGCACCTTCAGGTGACCATACCTCCACCCACCTCTGCAGACAACTGATAGGCCCCACCTGATGACAGGCCAGCTGGGATTAGAGGCAGAGAATAAACCGACCCATTTCATGGGGAGAGAAGTGTGTTATTTACAGAGCCTTTTGAAAGAGGAGTCATTAGTTGACTTGGCATTTTGACCATCAGAAAACTACCCAAGTCACATTGTCATTAAAAGGAAGCAAAGACCTGAGAAAGCAAAGAGGCCTGGCTATGGCTGTTGAGGGTGCCCCCTTTCTAGAGTCCTATAACCCTCTGGCTCAGAAGGCTCTCAGGCAACCACCATGCAGCCCCCTGACCTGCAGGAGCAAGGTCCTCAACCCTAGCTAAAGAGACACCCTCAGGGCAGCAAGTGCCAAGGCCAGCTCCCTGGAGCAGGAGGGCATGCCCCTTGGCATGGGTTCCCCATGTTCAAATCTGGACTCCGCCATTTAAGGGTTCTATGACCTCCGGCAAGTCTCTTAACCATCTTCAATCCTGGTTTCCTCGCTTGTGAAATGAGAAATATCCATTTCTTACGATGGTCGGAGGGTTAAGACCATACAAGTCCGCTGGCAGCCCCTCCTAGAAGACCCACTGGGTCTGCACGAGTTCTCCCACTGCCCAGAAGGTTCTTCCCTGAGAGCTCAGCTTACTCCTTTTGTCGTTGGGGAGGCCACTGCCACCACCCCCGCCAGATGAAACCCTTCAGATCTGGGCTCTCACTGCCTTCAGGACACATGCCTTAACTGCAATTACAGTTACCTGTAGGACAATTGCACTTCCGCCTGTGTCCTCCACTAGGGGAGGAGCTGGGGCTGGTTTTGCTCATTTGCATCCCCCAGCTTAGCACCATGCCTGGCACATAACGGGCTCTAACTGAAGAGTATCGTCTCCTTTGAGACCAGGCTGTCAGAGCGCCTGTCCCATTGTTGGCTCCTGACTTCATCACTCAGCAACTCCTGAGTCCAGCCTCTATAATACTTGAATTGGTGCCCCACCCTAAAAGGGAGGCTCACAGGACCAATAGCTGCCTGCCTGTCTCCCTGCTGCTTGGGACTCGGCCTTGTGTGGCTCTCCAGATTTCACGCAGTAACACCTTCTCAGAGTTTCGGAAGCAAACCAAAGTCATTTGTCAACTATTTTCTCCCATTAATCTCACAATGCATTTGCTATTTTCCCTCCATAATGACTCATTTAGCAGCAACAGAGCAATTAGGCAGACCACAGAATATTGATTTTCTAAGTAGGAGAAATGTCAGCACAAACATCACTTCATGTCTGCCTTTGGCCATCTCTTGCTATATGATGAGGTGGACCCTGGGAAGACTGGGTTGGATGTGCTGACAGGTTGTGGGATCTCAAACAGAAAAGCAAAAGCATGGTGTGTGAGAATGTGAGTATCTGTGTGTGACGACAGAATGATATGATCAAATTACCACGTAACACGATCCCACGTAGACCTCAAAACCCTGGGAGGTAGGCGCCACAATCTTGGTGCCCATTTAAAAATCAGGATACAGAGGGTCAGAGATTAGGTGACTTGTCCCAGATCATGGAGGAAGTTGGGGCATCAGATCTGGACTGGGTACATGTGTCAGCAGAGCAGGATTCTGTTCATCAGAGAGCCCCCATGTGGCTTGCTTTGGGACCAGAATGGAACTGTCAGGTGTGGCAATGCAGTACCTTTCATGGTGTACGGTATATAACCCAAGGAGATTTTTGAGATATAAAACAGTTGGCCCGAGTCCTGAAGTCACATCTCAGCCCTGGTGCAGCTTCTAAGCCCAGCTGCCGTGAACAAGCTCACCCCAGGCTCCCCTAGTCATCCACCAGCCTTGTCCAAGAACTCTCAGAAAGGCCTGGAGAAAGACAAGCCAGCTGGACCCCCCTGTCCCACTCCTTCACCCCTGCACCACCACTACTGGCCCAAGTCGAGTGCACACCCAGTTCCTGGGGCACCTCAAATATCCTCACCCTATAACAAGAGGGCAGGAGAAGGAAAAGGGTGAGAGTTGGGAGTGGTGTGATAAGCAGGCATCTGGCGGTTTTAGGCCCCTATCTATGAATGGCTCTAAAGCCAGGCCCCACAGCTTGGAAACTCTGAAGGAAGGCTTCACTCACTCCTGCCTCCACCCCCCAGACACTCCAAGCAAGCTAGGAAGGGTGCTGTCAGAGCAACAGGTCCGAAGGCCCCACCCCAGCCAACATACTGACATTTATCCAGGGAGCAAATGGTTTCTTGGTGGCCAAGAGGAAAGAGCTGAAAGCCCAGCTGGCAGATGTGGGTTTAAATATCAACTCTTTATGTGCCTCTGGGTGAGACAATTACCCTCTCTGGGCCTCAGTTACCGTATCTATAAAATGGAATAATCCCTGCCCTGCCACCTTCCCAGCTGGTGTGAGGGCCATGTGGGGAATGACAGGGTGCCCCATAAATGCTGGCTGGGGAAGCTCCTCAAAGGGGGACGTTTCCAAGAGTTGGCACTGTCCTCCAAGGGAAGGGACCGCTCCAGATGGAAAGAGCTCCCCATTGCTGGAGATGTGCCAACACTGGAGTGCCGGTGTGGATGGGAAGCAGAGCATCCTGTACCCCCTCCCAGGGGCTCAGACACACACTGGCACATTAAAGCCTCTAAGGAGCCATGCATCAAAGAAACTGTCTGACTTGGTTCACTGGATGTTGCCCTGAACTGTTTGGACTGTGAAATTCCCTCATCCCAAGCACCCATTAACATCTGTAAGAATATGTTCAGTGGAACCCATTTAAGAAATACTCCTACAGAAGGTTTGGAGCAAGGCCTTTCAAGAGTACTCGTGGCGTGGTGAGACTCTAGGACTTCCTCAATATCAACTACATGTTGAGGGCAGGCCCACCCCTTACTCTCCTTTCTAGCATGATAGGGAGACAAGGCCATGTGTCAGAGGGAAAACTCACATCAATGAAACACCATCAAAAGGGATTTAGAAATCTCAAATAGGAATCACTCCCAGGCTACCCCCGACTTTAACAAGCCCAGAAACTGGGAGGGATTGAAGAAGGGCCCCAAGCAGAAATACCTCCCCCTCCCCTACTCGTCTGAAAATTGCCCTCATTGCTCTTACCCGCTGCATAAGCACTGATCCCTTTGGGCTGCCAGAAAAGAGGGCTAAGTCCCCAAAACAGCTGATCACCCTTCAGAGAAAAAGGGTTAGTGGGACCACAGAAAGCAGAAAGAATAAGAATACTAAACCATCTGTGTGCTAGAAAACCCATGTGTGGATCCTGGAAGAAAGCACACACTACCCCCACCCGCCCTTTATCATGCTATGGGAGCCATATGGACACACCAGAGCTGGCCCCCAACCCAGGGCCCTCTCCTCTCTCTGGAGGCTCCATGCCAGGAAAGGCAGAGGAGTCCGGGAACCATCGGCTCCCCTGGAAGAGCTCCGGCAAACCCATCCATGGCAAACCCATCCATAATGGTGCAGACTTTGCTCCCAGCAAGGACAGAGCTTTATTAATTATTCAGGGGACAGTGCAATTATGCAAATCTGTGGGCAGCCTCTGCCCGACCACTGCCTTCTGCAGAGGGAGTCTAGAGGGGAATGGGGAGGCCCAGAGCTCATGCTGCCAGGTACACGGGAGCCACCCAGCCTGCAAAAAGGGGAATAAACCCCCACGCCCTAGGCCTAGGCTCGTCCCAGACAAACCACCTCCCCACAGAGTGCTCTCTGACCAGAGCCAGGCTCCATCCCACACACAGGAGAGCTGGTAGCTGCTTTGAGGAATGATATTGAGAACCTGGGATGCCTTTTTCCAAATACATATGACCCACTACCTGTTGCTGAGCCAGCAATGCCATCATTCAGGGCCTATTCCTGCAGATACTAATGGCAGGGAACACTTCCAGAGTTTCCTCCAAAACATGCTTCTGAGGAGACATAACAAGAATATACCAAATAATGTTCTGCAAAATGCAACTGCTCCACAGATGTTAACAGCTGCTCCTGGGGTTGGGGGACAGGAAACCCTAGATTAAACAAAGCAAAACTGATTTGTTTATTGTAGGACCTTTCAGGGCCTTTAATCTCCTGGGTCACAAATGATTTCCCAAGAATGAGGAAGCAAAATTTGAGGATGGAAAACGCATTTGAGCACACAATCACCCCACTGGAGTAAAACATCAAATCTCACCTCCAAGATCCTCTGGAACTGAGTTTGAGAAACTCTGGACAGACTGCTCCCCAGTCCTGTTTGGACTATGGAATTCTCTCATCCCAGACACCCATTAACATCTCTCAGAACATGGTGTTCCATGGAACCCAGTTCGGGAAAACACTCCTGTGGGTGCTCTGAATAAGAAGCAGCAGAGGTACGAAAGACAACAAGGCCTTTCAAGTGCACCCCTGGCTTGCAGAGACTCTAAGACTTACTAAGTTCTCTGCCAGCTCCACTATTCCTTAATTCTGAAATTCTCTGGAGTAGGTTTTCCCTATCCTCAAACAACCATCAAATTCGTGGACTTTATGATCGTAGGGCAACTGAACAAGACCACCTCACGCAGGCTGGATGGGCTCCAGGCAGAATATCTGGCCCTAGCACTACCACCTCCCTATGTCACGTCCAGTCCACAGAAGGCAGTGACACCAGGGCAGTGTGGCCTGCAGTACAATAGGCAACCCCCTTGGTGAGTCTGCTGTAGTACTGCCCAGGGTGGCTGGGGGTTTCAGCGCCAGCTTCACCCATCTTCCCACAGATCCTGAGCAGAGGCTGATGGGGGAGTCCCTGGCCACGATCATCATCACCCTGTTTGCCTTCACCCTCCTGGATAGTGATGAAAGCCACCTCTATGTTCTGACCTTGGAGGAAGAGAAGTGCTACAGAAGATCACTTAGCCTAGCCACAACCCCTTCTTCTACCTGCCCCATCTCACCCTGCATTGTAAGTCAACAGATCCAAATGCAGCCACAGCTCATCAGCTCTGCCCAGATGAAAAGAGGTATGGGAGCCCAGAACCCTGGGGGAGCCACAGAAAAAGATGCTTGAGAATAAGTGATAAGTTGCAAACAAGAGGGGCAGTCACTGAGCCAAGCCTGCCCTCGCATCCTTATGACCCCATCTTAAGGCCTGCCTCCACCGCCACCCCTACTGCCTCAGGACTTGGGCACCCACAGCAGCCCCCTGCAGAGCCCCTGGTGCCCTTGGGACACACTTCCAAACCGCCTGGCAGCAGCCATATTCTCTCACCTGTGGGAGACAGAAAAACATTCTAGAAAGACCTGGATGCAAATCCTGTCTATGCCACTCACCTGCTGTCCAACTCAGGGTAAGTGACTTTTACCTCTCAGAACCTCAAATTCTTCACCTATAAGATAGGGAGAGGGCAGTACTGTGGGGTGGCTAAAAACACTGATGTGGGAGCCAGACAGCTTGGGTTTAATCCCAGCTCTGCCATTTCCGGTCACACAACTCACGCCTCTTTGGCTGTGAACCAGGGATGGCAACAGTATATATCTCACGGGCTGCTGTAAGGGTGAAGCGAGTTCAACTCAGTGAAGTGCAGAGAGCAGGGCCTGGCGCATAAGATGTGCTCAGCCATGTCAGCTAATATACTATAGAGGCCCCTGGCTGTGGATACAAAGAGATCTAGATTCCAAAGGCAACCTGAGGCTAATCCTGGCTACATGATTTTATACTCTGAGGCCAGTTTTCTCACCTATAAAATGGGGGGAGGATAAAATGAGGGTAGTCAAGAAAATCAGAGATGATGCATATACAATGCATAATGCCTACCACACAGACGCTTCTTAAGTGACCAAGTGGTTTATCAATCTCATCATTGACAGAATATGTAATGTGAAACAGAGCACATGAGCACAGGCCATGTAGAACGGTGCCTGACAGAGGCCTTACATAATGAAGCCAACCGCCTGGGTTTGAAACCCAGCTCTGCCACTTATGAGCTGTAGGACTTGAACAAGCTGCTCAGTCTCTCTGTGACTCTATTTTCTTCTCTGTAAAATGGGGACAGTAATAGCACCTATCCTTCAAAGTGCTACAGTAAGAATGAGCTGAACAAATGCACGAGAAAGCACCAGGCACAGAGCCTGGCGCATCCTGGGCCACTCAAGGGCAGTGGGTGGGGCTATCACAGCGTCAGAAGCAGTTTGCCATGAACGGAGCAGGATGAAAGGCATCTCCGTCCGCCCCACTACGATGGCTCCATTCTCCAACAGCTCCAGGGGCTTCATGACCTGAATGCAGTAAACCAAAGCCCAGGAAAGACTGGGCCAGCCCTGTGCCAGGAATCCTGGGCTCCGAGACATTAGTTTCCATTTTTGTTTTTGCTTTACTGAAATAGAGAATCTGAAGCTGAGAGGGAAGCAGTTGGTGGAGCTGAGCCTTGGACCAGCTCTGGGAGACTGACTCAGGCATGCCTGCTATTAACCTCCACAGCAACTGGCAGTATGGGGGACGGGATTTTAGAGTAAGGCAGCCCTAAGTTCAGATTCCAGCTGCCCACCTCACAGGCCCAGATCCCCCATCACCTCCCACAACCCTAGCAGGTGCTGGGCCTCCTTAGTTGGGAGTGCAGCCCACCCCACGTGGCCTAGTCTCTCCAAAGACAGTCATTCTCTTCCCTGAGCCGAGACCTTCCAAGGGGTCTGGAAGACTTCCACTCCCAGGTGGGAGCCAAGGGTATCCGGTCCAGTCCTAAAATGCTGACTAGTCCTGTCCTGGGGAATTTGACTTGGCGGATCTTGAATTGCATTACTGCCGCTCGCTTGATCCTAAGCAAATGGGTACACCTCCCTGAACCTCAGTTTCCCCACCTGCAACCAGGAAGTTAGTGAGAACAGCGGGCCTTGGTGGCAAAGGTGGGATGAGCACTGGACCTGGCGTTAGGAGACAAATTCCAGCTCCCCTTGCCTCTGCCCCTTCACCTCTCTGAGCCTCACCCACCTC
Organism: Rhinopithecus bieti; assembly: GCF_001698545.2. Classification (NCBI taxonomy): domain Eukaryota; kingdom Metazoa; phylum Chordata; class Mammalia; order Primates; family Cercopithecidae; genus Rhinopithecus; species Rhinopithecus bieti. The sequence goes on from NW_016807962.1 coordinate 857,048, forward strand.
AGCTGCAAAATGCAGATCAGTCACAAATGCCCTGACTGTTCCAAGCACCCTCAGGAGACCCAGGGCACTGGTGCGGAGGAGCTTTTCATAATGGGAGCCCAGTGCAAGCATCAAAGGGGGCTACTGATACTCCTCTGAGGAGGGAGAGGGTTTATTTCAAAAGGTGTCACAGCCTTAAGGAGAAAGAACATGACATGCTACTGGTGGGATCTTGACATCAACCAGGGAATGGACTTGCTTCGTCACTGGGTTTCCTCCAATGTGTGATTTTGGACCACTCACACATCGGCTTTCAGTTTCTACATCTGTGAAATGGGAAACAAAAAGCCCTCTTGCTATGAGAAATCACTAAGAGTATAGCACAGGAAGTGCTTAGGCAAGTCACCAGCACACAGCTGGGGCACAATGCCTGCCCCTCTGCAAAAGAAGCAAACTTTGGGGAGGCAAGACCACCCCACCCAGAGAGTCTAATTTAGAAGGTCTGGGGTGGTGTCCAAGAATCTGCATTTTATCAGGTGTCCTAGGCAATTCCTCGTCATACAGGTCCTCCTCTGCCCTGGGTTTCCAGTACAAGAGTAGGGATTTAGTCATAGCCACTTAGTTTCCTGATGAAATGTGGGGAAGTTGGAAAGAGGGAAAGAAAGCACAAAGGAGAGTAAGGAGCAGAGGGGGTGGGGCTGGGAACAATCTATTAATCAATCTCCTCCCCAGCCAGAAACGGTAATTGTTGAGGCTCACACATCCTTCACCTGTTAACAATCTGCAACTGCAATACCACGTTCTGATTACGAATGTCAAAAAGGCAGAGCATGAAATTAACTTCCCCTTAGTCAGTGGGCACAGGGAGACACTACACTAATTCACTGCCCTTGGTATGAAAACTCCCCATGACAATGTCGAATCAAATTAGGGCTCATGCTATCCTGGTGCCATCTCTATCTCTCCCCAGTGCACTCTTTTACAATCAGGCCCAGCCTGAAAACAAGGGCCCTGGCTTGCTCCAGAAAGGTCAGGGCGACAGGCAGGTGATGGTTACCTGGGACAGTAGGGAGAAGGGCTCCTCTGCTCCCCCGTGGGGGCTGCCCACTGAAAAGTGGAGATGGGATATCATTGTGCCAAGGAGTAACTCACTCAACAGAGCATCTGATGCAGTAGTGTACCACTAGCCCCACCTGAGAGATGGGAAAACTGAGGGGGGCGGCAGAAGGGTGGAGGTGGCAAAAACCTACTCAGGCTGCCTTTTGGGGAACCTCTAAAAAGTACAGTCTGAGGCTGCCCACTGGTCCATCTCTCTTAAAAAATTTAAGCACATTCAGTTATTCACTGGCCAACTCTAAATGCCTCTGGCACAGGGCACAAAGTGCTCTGTTAGTGCTTCCAAGCAGCCTATCGCCAAGGCAGTCATCAGCTGAGGTCTACAAGCGGATGACCCTACAGGTCGGCAGAACGAGGGCCTCCTAAGCCGACACAGGGAGGGGAGGAAGGGAGGTCTTATTCCTTGGCCTGCCCTCAAGATGGGGCCTGACCTCCAGCCTTGGAGTCACTTCTTACCTCTCCCTCAAGGAATTCTCAGGCAGGGTGCCAGGAACCTTTGTGGGTGGGGATGGACGTTTCCCTCTCCCTCCCATAGGTTTTCACCCCATCGCCCATGTGGCCCACAGGGGACATCTGCTGCACGCTGGTGGCTTCCACAAGGACGTGCATGTATGCATGCCCAGGTGGCAGGTGGCATGGCCTGTATACACAAGGGAGGACAGCCATATGCCCACAGAGGACAGAGATGCCCTCTATCTCAGGAGGGGATGGTAACACAGGCACACCCCAGCTGGGAGGGGAAACTCCCCTATCATTTCCATCACTATAATCTCCTGTGAGTTTCCAACCAGTCCTTTGAGATAGGTGGGTGGGCACAATCACTCCTCTTGATGGATGAGTGGAAGGAGGGGCAGAGAGGAACCATGGCTTGCCCATAGTCACAAATAGGCAGGGCCTGACCAAGAGCCCAAGGAAGGTGTATGCAAGCAAGCTCACACATGGGCCACAGAGAGCTCAGGGAGAAGCAGAGGGGAGGGAGTTGGGCCCTTGGTGGAGATTTGGCTGTGGGAAGCTGCCTGAGGCTCCCAGGCTCTGACTTGGGGGCAGCTTCCCTGCAGCAGTAGCCCAGAGGCCCCTGGAGGGGTGGGAAAGCAGAGTGGTCAGCGACTGTCCCTCCCATAGCCCAGGCCTTGGGCATGTCACCTGGCTGTTCTGAGGTTGGTACAGCCCCACCTCAGCCCAGGCTTGCTATCCACACCTTCTCACCCCATCCCCAGGCAGATGCTGCCCTGGACACACCTCACAGATGGATGCACTGATGGCCAAGAGACTAGAACCACCAGAGGTTCTTCGTGCAAAGGGAGCTTTCACTCACCTACAGCCAATCACCACAAGGGAGCGGGCTGGCTGCTCAGAGCAGAGAGAAGCTAAGCACAACCTGCCACCCTGGAAGGAGTCACCAAGCTGGCTGGGGGAGCTGGATGCTTTTCCCTCTTGCCTTTTTGGTCTCTTATGATCTCCTCCAGTTTTGTTATGTGGCCTTCTAAAATAGCCATTAATTAGAGCCTGGTAATTAACTTTCTGGTTCAAGTAATATTTTGCAAAGGAATTGCATTAAAGAGTCGATTTGCATATTCTAATACAGGGCTTGGAAATAGGCAGGGCTACCTGGAGGAGAATGGAAGCAGTCCCATAGCACCCCTCAGGCCTGGCACCTGGGCCTGAGCTTTGCCTGGTAACTGAAGGTGAGAGGGGAGGCAAAGAGTTGCTGTCTGGGAAATTCTCCCCAAGAAGGTGGGGTACTTATTCACACAATGGCCACCTCAGTGCCCATGCACCCAGACAGAAAGTGCACACATGCACACAGGGATGCACGTGAGTGCTCAGAGAACATACTACACACATGGGTACAACAGGGTATACGTACACAGACATGTACAAACAACTGCTAGATGTATACCCAAGAAGAAAACACACGATAATAACAATAGTAGACAACACTTATAATGAACACACAGATTGAATCATATATGTAATTGCCTGTATTTGGCCTCCAAAAACAGCTACTTTATACAGTCTCACCCCATATGATGTGCCCCAGGCACTGTTCCAAATACTTCACCTGTATTAACTCAATTAAATGCACAAACATGTACAAGGACATTAACATATAATGTACACACCACTTCATGAGGACAGGTGCACACTTGCAACACATACAAAAAACGTACACATACATTTGCTTGTGCAAAGAAAGGCTTCTCCAGCCTTTCTTTGAGGTTTTGAAACCTCAGCCTTGCTGATCCCACTCTCACTAGCTAATTTCCACCGTTCCTAAAAATATTGCCCAGCTCGGATCTTGGGAAGGTACACGAGGGAGCTGCAGATCTAAAAGGAAGGCTATAAAAATGAGAAAGCAAAAAATAAATTGATTCTTCTATACGTCCAGGTCGTATTCTGTGGCTTTCCCCTTCCTCTCTCGAGATGAGACTCAGAATTATGTGCTCCTGTGCTGGTCAGCCCTGCCCCCAAAGGTGCCCATGGGGCTCAAGTACAATGCTGCAGTAGAGAGGGGATCTGGTTCTAATGCCTGGCTTCTGCATAGGCCCCATCTCCATGCCTTTGACTGTGTGCCTCAGTTTTCCTGGCCATTGAACAACCCTTTCACTGCCTACCTACCCTACAGGGCAGAAGACCTCTTAAAGTGCTGTGTAAATACAGGGCCTCCTTATGAATGATGGGATTAGGAATTAAACCTGATTTCCTTATGGAGAGGAAGGGAGGAGAGGACGAAAGAAGAAGGGAGGGTGAGGAGGAGGGGAGAGCCAGGTGAGCCTTCCTTGCAGGTAATTAATGAGTTCCCCGTCATATCTCTTGGAAGGCAGAGGCTTATTCAATATACAGGATCCACCTACATGGGACCTCTCCAAGCTGAGGAAGACCAAACAGGGAAACCAAGAATCCTGCAAAAGGCTTGTCAGAACACTCAGGCAAAGGACAGGAATAGACAAGTCTCAAAAGAAGCACTGCCACTGGCCATGAAACTCAGGAAACCACTATTCAATCACCAACAAGCAAATGAATGCAAATAATTTTAAAAATGCCCTTTTTCTGCCTATCCAAATGACAAAGACTGTTTTATTGATGACATCCAATGTTTTGAAGGGTGTGAAGAAACAGGTGAGCCCTCTTAAAAATCACTGGGGAGGGGTATGAATTATTACAGGTTTTCAGTGGGTGACATTTTTCTAAGAAAACCTCAAACTATTCATATTTTTTGACCTAGTAATTCTGTTTCCTAAGACTTTATCCTTTGGGAAAAATCAGAAACGTAGGCAAAGATACATATTCAAGGATTTAAATCCCAGTGTCATTTTAATCAAGAAAACTAGACATAACCTAAATGCCTAAGTGATTAAAAACAAGTATGACCCAAACAGAAGATGGAACAATGAACTTTTAAAACTGATTATTAAAACATACATGAGAGCTTTGCTTTCCCAGGTGTAGGCAGGAATCCCTAGGAAAATGTCTTGTGCCCTAGGTAATAATGGCTGTTTCTTATGTTTAAGGCAATAGCGATCCTTCTTACAGCTCGATTCACCTTACCAGGCACAGCAACATCTATTATCTCTTGAACCTCAGGATGAGGCCAAATGATTGCTGATTATTCCCACACTGTGGATGAGAAAACTGAGGCTTACCAAGATGAGGTGACTTAAACTTACCAATATTAACTGAAAACCTATGACATATTAATCTAACCTCTTTCACGCATTAATTAAATTTTAGAAACATTTAAGAAATGTGCAAGACCCAGTGTTAAATGCTAAGGAAACAGCACTGAACCGGACAATTTCTATGAAAAGTGTGCTAAATGTATTAATGTTAATGTCTTCAACGACATGATTATCATCATGCCCATTCTGCAGATGAGCAAACTGAGGCTCCGAAAGGTTATGTGACTTGCCCCAGGAATGCCTGGCTTCAAATCCAAAGATCACATGCATCCCACTACTCCTGGCAATTGTCTAAACTGCACTATCATCTTGACATCACCACACTAGACAGACTAGTCCAAAGAAAAAGGACCAGGCCCTCCCTGTCTATACTAGGGGAGAGAACAAGGGCAAGAAACACCAGACATGGATGCCCAGCCTTGCCTGCACCTACTGTCAGCAAACAAAGCAGGAAAATAGACCCTAACTTCCATTTCCCCTGTTCCTCATCAACCTTCCTCACGCTCCCTCCTCCAGGGACTGTCTCACCACAAGGGGCAGAATTGATTCCTGCCTACTCAGGTCCAGGTGAGGGTCCCTGGAAGCTGCCATCCCCAACATCCAAGTACTGTATCTCCCTCCCTAGTCCCATATCATTTGGAATTCCACCATTAGCAACTTTCAGGTGTGGGAACACCAGCCAGCACACACATACTCTGGAAGGGGGAATCGATCCCTAACTCCACACATAGCAGCCTTGCCTTCCTGCACCAGAGCTGCCTGCGTTTATGAGCTAAGCTCTGCACCAGGATGACTGGGAAGAGTTTGATGGGGGTACAGACGATTTAGAGTAACTACTGTGTACGTTTAGACAGGTAGCATGCCAAAGGAGACACATTCCCAGCAGGTGTGGAGGGCTAGAGTCACAAAGAAACAACATCAGGAAAGACAAGGAATGAGGAAAGCATAATATTGCCAGCTGACCCTCCTAGATCCTCAGTAACATTAATAAATAAATGAACGACTTGGAAATTATCCTCTGGGCTGGCAGAACCACATCCTCTATATCACTTTTACCAACATTAAAACAGCCCCGTAAATGAAGCGGCAGCATTTGCAGTCTGCAAAATGAAAATGCTTTTGCCAGCACACCTTTCACCTGGAAAGCGCTCCAAGTAGCATGTATTTCTGTTATCCAGGAGAAATGATCACCTGTCCTTGGTGCTTATTGCCAAAGCCTCCGAAGAAGAAATGAGTGTCTGAGAGACCCAGAGACTGTGGAGACCAGCTGGCAACCTCCCCTGAGGCTGTTTCAGAAGAGTTAAGTCCGAAGACTCAAGCTTGTCCTACAGCCCCCAGCCCCCAGAGCCCAGCTGTGCCCACCAAGCCCTGCCTGGCCTGACCCCAGCCTCACAACCAGATAGCAACCCTTAATCCCAACCAGCCAGGTTTGGCATCCCCACCCCTGAAACCAACTCCCTTTCCAGGGAGCCAAAAAAATCCCAGCACAGAACCAACTGGTTTCCAACCTCCAGATGAGAGAATTCCAGCGCAAAAAAACCACCTCCCCAACACAGCAGCTTTTGGAGCACACAGACAGCATTCAACAAAGCCTCTTCAGCAGCCATATAAACCAGATTCATCCAAAGTCAGAACTCAAGTGGCCACCCCAGAGTGCCCCGTGCCACTCATCTACATTGGAAGGCCATGGGGACCAGGGCTCCGGCTTGACCACCTAGAAGCCCCCACCCTCCCTCCCACTCCTGTCCCCACCCATTCACTGAGGCTAGCGTCTTGGCACTTACCCTCTCCCCAGCCAGAGACATGGCAGCCAGTGGGGGTCCCATGGAGCCAGGACACAACTCTTCCTCGCTGCTAAGCCAAGCCAGAGGCAGCCCGTCCTGCCCTCCCAGCCTTCAACAGCACAACCACACTACATCAGAGCAGGGAGAGGTACCGCTCCACTCATCCAGGTTTGGCCATGAGCTGGAGGGGCGGGTGGGGTCACCATAGTTGTTTTTACTCACTGAACTCCAAATAGGATGACTCCAGGGACAGCCCCAGAGAAATTTCTGCCCATCCATCCCAGCAGCAGCCGACGAATCTATTCCTAAGCAAAGCAGCAAATCAGGAGACCCCAGTCCTGGGAAAGCCTATTTCAGCTCCAAGGCTGGGTAGAGGGATTTCAAACCCAGTCTTTCTGCCTGTCCATGGGAAATCTAGGCTCCCTTCCTGTGCCAGAGAAGCCACCAAGCCAGATTTTGTTTATAGAAAATTAAAAAGACAATTCCACACCGCTGCCAGTGACATTCTGCTCCAACCGCTACTGTTTCCTACCGTTTCCAGAAACAGGCTTGTAGTTTCACTCCCAACCCCCACTCTGTGCCCCTTCAGCATGTGGCAAGGCTGACCTGAGGCCAAGCAGGACAAGACCTGCAGGAGGTCGTCTCGACCATGCCCTGACCTCTGGCTAGGGTGGCCAGCCAGCACTTGGCAGGGTACAGGCTTCCCGCTGTAAGGAGGTAAACATGACATGCATGCCGCCTGCTCCCGGGAGAGCAGACACTCTGAGGCCGGACTGCCTGCTCTCTCTCCTGTTCCCCGGACAACCACCACATGCACACAAAAGGGGGTACGTACACAAGCCCCCGCATGCGGGTGCAGAGGGTCCTGACCCCCGCCAAGGAAAGCGCAGAGAAGGGCATGTTCCTGGGGAAGAGAGCCGAAGGCAGGGGCCGGGCGGAGGGAGGAAGGCAGCAAACCGGGTGGCCTTCCGCCCAGACAATAACAAAGATGGGAAGCGAGATTTTCAAAAACGCAGTGACTGCACCCAGCGCTGAGCTCTGGCCTGGCTGCATCTTCCTGCCAGGGCACGCCTGGTCCCCTGGGGCACCAGAGCCATCAGAGAAAGGTTGAGGGTCCCGCCTCAGGCTGGGCTTGGCAGCTGGGGTAGGAAACCAGCTGCAGGCAGTGGTGAGGATGTACTGGAGAGCGCAGCTCTGGGCCGATGGAAATTAAAGGTCTAGCCATTCTACTGGGAGGTGGGAGTGTTACTCTCCAGGAAGATGCTAGGGGTCAGTTAAACAGTCACTCAACCTTGGGCAGGAGTTGGGCTATAACTTGTACTCCTCTGCCTGCTAGAACCAAGAGGTAGGGGAGAGATATTTTCATGCTACCTATGCCTCCCCTACAGGGAGTGCCAACACGGACACAGCCCTACGAAGGCAGATGCCAATGGTCTGAGATGTTCGGGCTAAATGCTGAAAAGACTCCTCGGTGCCTGCCCGTACTTTCACCTCCACAGGCTGGGCAGGGACACGTTCTAACTGGCACCGGAATCCATCACCATGTCTGTGCCTAAGTGGAAAGGTGCCTGTGGCTGGCACCGCTCGAGGAGGACCTGGGCCCTGAGAGGCTGTGTCCGCCCAGTGCCCCCTGGAGGACAGGATGGCTTGCCCTTGCGAGCTGAAGCCCGCTCCCTTGCCAGCGTCTCCCCAGCAGGTTGAACCACCTCCTCCTCCTCCCTCTCCCCTTCTGCCCCACCAGCCACCTCCCCGCGGAATTTCCACACCTGCTCCCGGCTGGCCCAGGGAGAAGGAAACAGAACGCAGGAGACACCCCTGAGAGTGGAGAGGTGAGGGAGGGAGGGAAGCAGCTGCCTAGGCTGGAGAGGAGGCGGCCCTGGCTCCCCAGCCTCAGGCTGTGACCCCAGCTCAGGGCCTGGGCACTGCCCGCTCTGCTAGCCCCGGCCCCCAGCGGAGCACGCGCCCTACTTAGGGCAGATGTGCCCCCTAAGTAGCCCAGCCCCCTGCTCCTCCCCTCCAGATATTCACCCTTCCCCTCACCACCAGCAGTGCCCGGTCTCGGCCAAACCTGGCCGAAAATGCCTTTTGTATCTGATACCCAGGGGCTCCTGAGGCAGGGGGATGGGTCCTGGGGGCGGAGGCGCCACTTCCGTCCCCGGTTCGGGCACCGCACGGCCCGGGAAACAATGCCCACCTCGGACAGGCGAGGCAGGACTTCCCCGCGAGGGCACTTCGCGCCCGGCCTCGCCCGGGGCTGCCGCAGGCACCCTCTGCTCTCCTCTCCTCACCCCGGAGGGAGGCGCAGGGTCCTCCCCTCGGGCCCCCCAGTGCCGCCGAGGTGGCCCCACAAGTTCCCGGCAGGCGGCGTGGGGTCCCCTCCCCCATGTGGCTCGTCCCGGGCCGGGCTCCCGCTTTGTCCCCGCGCCCTCAGGGGCGCAGCCCGGGGCGGCGGCGCGGGGGGACCGGGCGGCGGCGGCAGGCTCACCTCTCATTGTCCGCTGCGGCGGCGGCGGCGCTCCGGAACCCCGGCAGGATGTGGCGGAAGCTGTGGTTGCGGTCCAGCTTGGGCTGGCTCTTGGTGCGCTTGATGGAGCCCTTGAGGCGGCGGCTGAGGAAGCCCTGCGCACGGGGCGACAAGAAGGGGAAGGGGAGGCGGGGTTAACGCGGCGGCAACGGGCCGGGACCCGCGCGGGACCCGCACCCTTGCTGGGCGGCCGCGCGGCCGAGGGCGGGCCGGGCTC
>NW_016807962.1:866677-880560 GCF_001698545.2 Rhinopithecus bieti
CGCCACGTCGCCCCCGCCCCCTAAGCCGCTGTTGCCATGGCGACGTCGAGCCGAGCCGCGCCGACCGCGGCCGAGGCTGCCCGAGCCCCCCGGGCGTCGGGGCGAGGGGGAGTACCGGGACGAGGGGGCGGGGCTGCGGAGGGGCGGAGACCCCTGGGGAACGCCAGGGCCGGCCGCCCCACTCACTTCCCCGCCGCCTCCAAGCTTGTCCTCCCTGAGCGAGGTCACACCCCCCACCACCCACCAGGAGGAATCCACGCCCCCTACCCCGTCGGGGATTGACAAAGCACCTTCCTCCGCTGCGAGGTCGCTGCTCTCAGCCCCCGGTGGTACCGATGAGAGCGGGCGCGTGGTCGGCTGAGGCGCCGGCTGGCCTGCGCCTGGCAGTGCCCTGGCCACCTAGACCCGGATCCCAGGCGACTTTCCCTCCCACAGCGGCAGTCGCTTGATGTCAGGGTGGGGCCCCTGCCTGGAACCGTTGTAGGTACCCCAGCAAGGACAACCATCTTGGGGAAGAGATACTTAGCGCCCAGCTCAGGGAGGGGCCCGATGAGCTGAAGGGTTTGCTGAGTATCCCCATTAAAAGCTTCAAGATTTGGGGAACCTTATTCAGGCCATTTATCCACCTACCAGGTTGCACTGACTGAGAATAGAGCTTAATCCCCCACCTCCCCCATCCCAAGAGCTCCTGGTCTGATGGAAGAGACAGAGGAGACAGGCGTTCAATACACACAGGTCGAACCAATCTTCCCTTTACAGGTGACAGGATAGATGTGGGGGCCCCAGGGGACACAGCCTGGGTCCTGCCAGGCTTGGAACCTACAGGAAGCTTGAGGGAGAGGAAAACTGGAGGAGGTGGAGCCCTCTAAGGAGGGGGGGGTTCTGGGGGCTCACCCACCTCAGTCTCAACTCCAGGTTGCAAGTGGGATATTAATTTAATTTGAGGTTAATGTACATAATCCAAATACCACATTCCATCCATCCCAAAATAAAGTGTCAGTTTGGCAGCCCTCTCTGTGTCCAAGAGGAGCAGTGGATGTTTGCCACAGGCCCTGGGCTGCATCTGTCCATCTTCAACATGAGAAGGTCAAACATGTGCTGTACAAGTCATCTCACATCACCCTCACGGACAGAAAATGACAGAAAAACATTCTCTGCAAATGAAGAGGCTTGCTCAGACAGGTAAAATGACTCACCTAAGGACACCCGGCTTCTGGGCCTGGCTAATTCGAGAGCTTTCAAGATTTCCCTTTTCCTATCTTTCTCCCTCTGCCTTTTCCTTCTTCCTCAGCCTTTCATATCCACAGGAGAACTATCCCTGTGGCCACCTGTTGGGATTCTGCACGTCCTTAGAGGCCCAGCTGAAATACTACCTCACCAGAAGGCCATCCCAGGCAATGGAGTCCAAATGCCCCTCACCTCTGAAGCCTGGAATTATCCATCAGGATATTCTAATCAGCTGCCACAAATATCTCTTAGGTATTAGGGGCTGCAGGAGGGACTCTTCTCCAGAGGCATGACCCATAGACAAGGCAAGGCTTAATGCAGAGGGACCGCAAATGGTGGCAGGTCAGGGGAGCACTAGGCTCTCTGGGACACACGGCATGGAGGCAGAGGCCTGCACCTCTGCGTGAGCTCTGAGCTCTCCCAACCTCCACCTCTTGCCAGGTATAGGGGAGGGGGCTGCACCTGGCTAATTCGGATGGGTTCTCTTCTCCCAGGGGTTGTGGTCAAGCAAGTTATACCAATGGGCTTGTACTTTTTCTTGGTTTTTATTTTCTACACTGATGAAAATTTCACAGTTTTTGCAATCTTGAGGTACGAAGAACAAAGAAGCATGTTTCACAATTTATGTAGCTCATTCTGGAGCAATATTGATGGCTTTATCCTATTTCTGAGTTAAAAAAAAAAGTTTTCTCCCCTCTAGGAGGTTTGATGCACATGTGCTACTTCCTCTTCCCCACTCCACCCCCTGTGACTCTACTTAATGTTCCTCTGACAAGCAGCCTCCTCCTTAAAGCCTACTCAGAATGGTACCTCCCCCACCCAAACTGACAATGACCTTGGGGACTCCTAATACCCTGTCATATTCACTCTTTCACCTTAATGAGAGCCGTTCTGTGCTAGACACAGTAGCAAAGATAGCCATGAACATTATGGAGTGAGCAGTGTATGGATATTCAAGAGGTCAGGGAGCTCAGATCATGAGAAAAGAGATTCTTCCAGGGAACAGAGAGTGTTCCCATTGACCCACCCACACATCATATCACACATCCACCTAGAGACCTGTGTCCCCCAGATAACTCAGCTCAGGACCCTGCATATGACAGGCTTAACAAATACTCATCATCTTGGAAAGCCACTACCAAAAGGGGACTCAGATGCAAAGGCTGCATTACAGGGTGACTGGGGACCAGAGTAGGGAAGGGACTTCCCCAAGGTCACAAAGCAAGGTTAATCAAGGACCACGGACTCCAGTCCTCTGCTCTGCCCAGCCAGACAGCTTGTTGCTCTCCTTCATGGGGGTGGAGGGCCAAGGGCGTCCTCTCAGTCATCGCCAGATGAAGGGAGGCAAACCTTTTCTGCTGTCCCTTCAGAGGCAACTCCTGGGACTTGATTTCTGGAGGCAGCTACAGCCTCAAACTTGGGAAGAGGGGCTGACTGGTCTTCAGATCAGAAACTCTTATTCTAGACCCAAGACAACGTTTAATTGAGGGGCAGTTGGCAAATCATTCAGTCAAACAGGGTTATTGATACCCACTTTCCGGGACCGCAGTGGAGCCCGCTGACAGCCCAGTGGCTAAGAACCAAGTCAAACCCAGCTCCACACACCCCTCACTGCAAAAGAAGACAGTTAAGGCCCCTTGCCTCTCTGTGAAATGGATGGGGGGGCTGCAGTGAGGATTAAACTGGCAGATGAAAGCTGATAAAGCTGCCAGGCACGGTGGCTCACGCCTGTAATCCCAGCAATTTGGGAGGCAGAGGCAGGTGGATCACCTGAGGTCAGGAGTTCAAGACCAGCCTGGCCAAAATGGCAAAACCCCGTCTCTACTAAAAATACAAAAATTTGCCAGGTGTGGTGGCACAAGCGTGTAATCCCAGCTACTCGGGAGGCTGAGGCAGGAGAATCACGTGAACCCAGGAGGTGGAGGTTGCAGTGAGCCAAGATTGCATCACTGCACTTCAGTCTGGGTGACAAAACAAGATTCCATCTTGGGAAAAAAAAAAAAAAAAGCTGATAAAGCTGTAGGCTCAGAGTGTAGCAGACAGTAAGTGCTCAACAAAAGCTACGTGAAATTCCCATATACATGTACAGGACTGTTAAAACACTCCGTTTGTAGTGACATGTATTGGGCCTAGCTCATCTGCAAGGATTACAGGTGGTCCCCATGATCACTCCGTTGCCCACTGACAGACTCTGACCCCCTAGCCACACTCCCTAAGGCCTGGCTGTATCCCACTTCTGCAGATGGCCCTGGACCACAGGAGCCCACCCTTGTTGACCATTCTCACTGGACAGCTCTAGCCTTCTCACATCGCTTGGCCTCAAATCTTCATTCAGACAAGCTGTGGGCCGATTACTGGCCCTCTTTGAGCCTCAGTGTCCCTATGTGTAAAATAAACTGATGATGATACCTACTTTATGGGACCCTGGGAAGGATGAAATGAAGTACGATGTCGCCAGAAAGGCAGTAACTATTAAGCAACTACACACAGTAGTAGGTTTATTGCAACCAATACTGATGTTGGCTGAGTACCACCACCTCTTTTTGCCCCAGTGGGTAAATGACCACCAAGGGTGGGAGACTGTCTGGGCTTTCCAGACAGGAGCCTGCGGGCTGTCCGGCAGCGGGGGATGGAGACATGAATGAACATGCTTGCAAAATGATTCTGGAGCCACAGAATGTCATCCAAGTTTGGTAGTTTTGAACTCTTTTAAACAAGAACTTTTTTTTTTTTCCTAAAGCAACCTCACAGAGACTCCCGACATCCAAAGTGCACAGGTGGGCAGGGCTGCTCAGGTGGAGGCCTCAGCTTTCATTCACTAGAGCAAGGACTGATGTCTAAAGCTCAGCGAGCAGCTTACACAGTCCGCGGGGACCCGAGGCTCCCTCCCCAGATGGGGCACTCTGCCTCTATTAAGGCAGCCCATGTCCCCGTCTACTTGTCAGGCAGCTGTGCCATGGCGCTGAGGTCAACTAAGGCCCCAGGGCTTTTGCACAAGGCTGCTGCCTGGTGCCACCTCCCCAGCTCATTCCCTGATGGCTGGGCGTGGATAGCTATGTAGCCCTCACCCCTCTCTGTGGATGGCCCACTGCCCATCTGGACATCCTTCCTATGCCAGCTGATCCTTTAGGCCCTAGGCTTCCATCATATCACTGACCAAAGCACAGGGCAGTTTGAGTGGGGGTCAGAGGCCTGGGGGTCTCTGGCTGGAAGGACCCAAGTTCTTAAGATGCTCTCCTACCCCAGTTCCTGCCACTTCACCACCATCCTGACATCTGGCCCACAACCCTGTTCCTTCTCCAGAAGGTCCTGAATGACTTTTTCAAAGGCCTTTCAGAATTCAAGATACGTGATTTCTTCATTTACTCATTTCAATGAATTCCACGTGATGATGATGATATATTACCAGCAATCAAGCTTCTGTTCTGATGAGTCACCCCCACCATAGGAGAGGATGCCTAGGAGCGCCCAATGCCTCTTATCAGGAATCCCTGGGAGGATAAGGGCTTCAGAATTCAGGATGTTTTGGATTTCTGGGTGGGGAAATGGAAGCTCAGAGAAGTTAAGTCACCTGCTGAAAGTGACAGAGCTGGGACTATAACCAAGAGAGTTCTGGCCCCTGGGATGGGCAGCGTGGGGACTCCTCCATATAGGGAAACAGAATGGACAGCTCTGATCATCCTCCCCACGCTCAGCCCCAGGCACTGTACTAGGCCTCAGGGACCAAAGCCAAGGTGGGAGGGAAGAAAGGGAGACCCGCTCACACCCTGAGTGCAGAGCTGTCACACAGGGGCTCCCAGTGAATACCTGGAGGTTCCCCACACCCACGGAGGAGAACCTTGCTCAGTGCTGTCCTTGTCTGTGCCTCACTCCCAGCCAAGGAGGCAGTCCCTAGGGAACCAGGGATCTGCATTTCAGCGCCGTCACCTAGACACCCGGGAGCCCCTTGTCACCAATGGTATCAAAGAAACTGCTTCTCACCTGAATACCAAGCACTAACTGAGCAACATGCCTAGCACAAAGTAGGTGCTCAATCAAGGGCAGCTTCCTTCCCCCAAGCCCAACATCTATTTGTCCTTGCATTCTTCCTCCAGGCCTGTCTTCATCACTCTCTCCCCTTTCAACAGATAGACCTGGGCTGCTGCAGATGGGCAGGCGGGCCTGGCAGAACTTTGTCGCCCGTTGAGCCCTCAGCTGCCCACTGGGGAACCCCAAGACAGTACTCAGGATGGAGGCAGAACCCTGTGGGCCCTCCCTCCGCCCAGGCCTGGCTCCTCCCATGGCTGTTTCTAAGGCCCATCCCCAAAGAGAGAGCCTTGGAGAAGAGAGACTATTTTGACAGGCATGTCTCTCAGTATCTTTCTGGGGCTTTGCCCAAATGCCAAAAGCACATCTAAATAAACAGGAAGGGGAGAAGATCCCATCCAGATCCTGCCACCTCTCTCAGCTCCAGGAGGGGAGAAACACTGAGCGCACGGGCTGGCGGGCTGACCTGACACTGCAGCAGGCTGGTGGGGGCACTAGAAAAGGGCTGGGGGTAGTGGGGGTCCTGCTTCCAGAGTCACAGGGTGAGAGCCAGGAGGGCCCACAGAGGGCAGCCAGGCTGGTGATACTGAGGAGAAATCTGAGGCCCAGATGGCAGTGGGACCTGCCCAGCATCACCAGTCGGGGCCATTAGAACCTGGGTCCCCTGCTCCTTGTCCAGTGCTCTTTGCATCTTCAGCATCCATGCTTCAAGAACTTCACAGGCTGCCCTCACTTCCTCTTTCTGGACCACAGTCTTCCCATCTGCAATACGAGGGGCTGGACTGGGTGATCACCAAGCTCCTTTCCAGCGCTGATATTTGATGATCCTATAAAGTCAGAGCAGCTGCCTGGCCCGCCCCAGGCTTGGCACCAACGGCATCAGGGAATTCTCTGGCTTTGCCTGAATCCTTCGGATGTGCCATTCCTCCTGCCCTCCCCTTCCCTGTTCCCGGGTCTCTACCCTCAGGAGGCTGCCCAGCTTCTCTGGCCTCCTCCCCTCAAGGGTATGCACCATCAAAGAGGGTCCCAGCTGGAGAATGACTCACTAATGGTGGAATGTCAGACACTGTGACAGGCAAAAGAGGGGAAGCATCTTAAACTGGGATTAAGTTAGCGCCTTCCTGGTGGCCACCTACTCACAGGCCACCCTATGCCCACAGAATCCTCCACAATCTCATACCAGTGAGATCGCCACATATGCCGCCTGGAGAAGGTAGCCAGACTACTTAAGTCATACAAAGAAAACCAATTCATAGGCCCTGAGAGCCTTCGGGGAAGCCCCAGGAAGGGGCTGGACCCTGACACTCCAGGGTCACTGTTGAGTTAAAATATTGCCTGGAAAAACACACTTAAACATGTCACTTAGAGAAATATACAGGGACAGAAACATACACAAGTGCTAGGACAGGCATGCATACAAATACACACAGGCAAGGCATCCCCCAAAGAAATGCATGTGTAAGCATACAAGTACCCCGGTACCACCACACATACAGACACACACAAACACATACACATTGATCAGCACACACACGAATACACACATACACAGCCATGAAACATACAAGCCAAAATACAAATACACTGAAACAAGCCCATAAATATACACATGTACTCAGCTATCATCAGGCACCTGCAGAATTGTGCAGACACACAAACTAAACACACTGGCCCACATGTGCTCAAATTCACAACCAGGAAAGGAAGGGCAAGTGGCCCAGGAAGCTCCAGAGTTGGGAGCCCAGATCTCAGGACCAAGGCAAGAAAACAGCTCTTAACAGCTTCCAAGATAACCCCCTCTGCTTTTCTCGCAGGGCTTCACTTTCTGGCAGTCTTTGAGGACAACAACTTGTTTGCTCCTCTCACACTCAGAAAGCTTGTCTTTACAGCTCCCTGAACATGTGGCTTTTAGAGTTCTGTTCCCTGGCAAGAGTTGAAGGTCCCTGCCCTAAACATTTCTCCTTCTGCCCGTTAGCACAGCTAAAATTCCACCGTTTGACACACCTCTTTAGGTCCTAAGGGTAATTCAATCTCTAGGAATCCCCAGGTAAAATGTAAATAATTTTCATACTTCCCCTGGAAGAGGGTGAGAGCAGGGGATTCCACCACTTAATGGCTATGGGGCCTTGGGCTCATGACTTAACCTTCTATGCCTGTGTCCTCTTCTGTAAAATGAGGACAAAGTGGTTGTGGAGATGCAATGAGATCATGCATGGAAGAAACTTAGCCCATTTCCCTGCATACAATAAACACGAACTGCTGGAATTGCTGTCATGATCACTTTCATTTATCACTTCCTTTGACCACCAGAGACCAGCCCAGCCATTAGCCAGAAGGGCCTGGGCTGTTCCTCCTGCCTGGGAAGGAAGACCCTCCACACCATTAAGGTACCTCCTCAGTCTTTCCCTTAGAGGCATCCCCCGATGTCCCCACCCTAGGCCAGGTCTCCCTGTAGACTTACCACAGTTGTAATTATGAGTGTGTTTGTTTAGTGCATCCCCACCCATACTGGACTGTAAAGCCTCCAGAGCAGGGGCCATGGCAACCTGGGTCTCCAGTGCTGGATACCTGGCAGCTATCCTCTCAATATTTCCTGAATGAATTCACAAATATTTAATGATATAAAAGGAAAGAGAGAAAGTGCTCTGCGGGGCTTTTTGAAAGGATTTCACGTGGAAGCAATCTGGGCAGACTTGCTAGAGGAGGCAGCTTTTGACAGCATTTTAGAAACACTGAAGGTGGGACAGCAGGTGGGACAGCAGGTGGGCTTGCGGAGATTAGCTGGGACAGGATAGCCGCATACAGGCATTCCAGGCAGACTCACAGCATAAGCAGAGGTGTAGAGGTAGGACAGTGGGGAGTCTGGCTGCCCAGGGAGGCCCCTAGAGTTATCACAGGTCCCTCTAGCCTCCCAGTTACACACCACCACCTGAGCCTGGGCTTATAATCCCCTCCCCAGTGCAGAGGACACCCAAGTAAAGGGGAACCCTAAGGAACACTGAGAATCTAACGGAGGAAAAAGAGGAGAGCCCAGATTTGAAGAGGGTGAAGGTGAAGTTGGGAAGGGAGCTGAGGATGTCAGCAGGGCCCTCCTGGTATCTGCCAGTGCCCAGCATTGGGCAGGCATCAGCGAACTGAAACCAGTTACCCATTCCGAAGATCTCAGCTTGGGATGTGACAACCCAGAGCGGCCAGGGAGTGACTCATTGTCCCATAAATCCTCCAGCTGGCACTTGCCTTAGCATAATAAGCCTGTCCCAGAGGTCTGGATGGCTACAAACACCTCATCACCTCTTTAAGCTCTCAGTCAGCCCTGGCCGTGGGATGGGGTGGGGAGTTGGACACCCAGGGCCACGTGGCTGCAAGGAAGCCGATTCCACCAGGCGGTTACACCCCTGCAGCAGGGTCTATACTTTCTCCGCCTGCCCCCATGCCCTATCACTGAGGTCCCAGCCAGTCCTCCCGGGGCCACTTGCTGACTTTAGTGCTCATTCCCCAGCAAAACTCCCCTATCCTGTGCTCTGTGCACTGCATGAGTGGCAAGAAAACCACGTTTGGAGTCTACAACTCTGGGGTCAAAACCCAGCTCTGCTATTAATACTAATGAAGGCTCTTCCAACATGCTGCTGAGAATTAGTCAGATGTATTTAGTAAGCCCTGACTAAGCTTCAGGCACTGTATTAGAGCTTCCCATGACTTCTCTTGTTTAATTCTCACAACCCAGTGTGCAGATGGGAGAACAGAAGTTCAGAAAGGGCAACTAATTTGCACAGCACCGCACAGCCAGGAAGTGGCAGAGCTGGGTTCAACACAGACAGGCTGCTCCAGAGCTAAAGCTCTCATGTAATCCCATTTTCGGACTGAGGCGCTGAGCCAGCACCTAAGCTGCTCTGTGACTCAGTTTCCCTGCTGTACAATGCAGGGATTAGTCTAGCTGATCTCTAAATTCTTTCCAGTTTGGGTGTGCCTCCCTGGTGACCCATTTGCAGGTGACAACACATGGGGGGAATCTTCTGGGGACAAAGGGGCACTAATTGTGGGACTTACAGACTTGTGCTGGGCCACAGGGAGCTTCAGTTGGGTAGGATCCCCCTGCACTTCCAGGCACCCAGCTGGCCCGGGTGGCCCCCAGGGCAGCAAGGCAGGAAAGAGGTGCTATCTTATTTCTCTCCCTGGACCAAGAATGGCCAAGGAAACAACAGGACCCCAGGGAGCTCCAGGCCTGAGGACCAGTAACCACTAGTGGGAGGGAGGGGCGGGGGAAACTCCATAAATCCACCCGAGTAAGCAGTGCTCTTAAAAGCCCTTTTCACTACAGAATACAAAATGCACCGTTTTGGGAGAGGATTTTATAGGCTATTTCTCCTCCTGGGTGATTTACCATCTGCGGGCCAAGGTTCACCTGGGAGTCCTGGCCTCAGAAGGCCCTTGGGTATGGGGTAGAGTATGGGGTGGAGTCAAGGTCAGTTTCTTTTTTTCTTTAAAGGTCATTTACTTTTTTTTTTTTTTTTTTTTTAGACGGAGTTTCACTCTGCAACCCAGGCTGGAGTGCACTGGTGTGATCTCGGCTCGCTGCAACCTCCAGCCTCCCGGGTTCAAGCTATTCTCCTGCCTCAGCCTCCATAGTAGCTGGGGTTATAGGCATGCGCCACCACGCCTGGCTAATTTTTTGTGTTTTTAATAGAGATATGGTTTCACCATGTTGACCATGCTGGTCTAGAACTCCTGACTTCAGGTGATCCACCCGCCTCAACCTCCCAAAGTGCTGGGATTACAGGCGTGAGCCTGGCACTTTTCAAGGCAAGGGCTGGTGTCCTTGCTGGCCTCTGGTGGCCTGGGTCACTTGTCTTGACCTGTCTTCCCATGGCAGGGGGCCACTCTGACCTCAGACACACAGTGTGGGGGCTGGCAGAAGTGGAGAGATCACTGCCTACCTTCTTCCCTGCTCGCCCTGCAATTACTCCATTTAATTCATTTACTCCCTGTCTCTCTCTGTCTCTTGCACCTTCATTCCACAAGCCCCTCATGAATCTGCCACAAGTGAGTCCTTGCTCCAGTGCTGGGAGTTCAGACAAATCAGAAACAGTCCCTGTCCTTGAGAAAGTGACCACCGTCTGGTGGGAGAGACAGAAGTGATGGATCATGAAGTCACAGAGTCTGTGAGGGAGCGTGTACAGGTGGGGTGTTCTGCAGCCTGGACACAGCCCTCGATGGCGCTAGTGAGCTCTGGAGACAGAGAAATGGGGAGGAATTCTGGGTAGAAGGACCCGCCCACACAAAGGCATGAAAGCTGGGACAGCCTGGGGGACTTGAATGCCAGGCTGGGGAGCTGGATCCCCCACCCTGCTGGGAGCCATCTAAGGTGCTGGAGCAGGGGAGTAACAAGCTCAGCTCGTTTTAGACATTCTTTAAGCAATTCCACAGGAGAAGTTACTCATCTCGATGCAGAGCCTTGTGTTGGAAACAGATGTCACTGCTGCCACCTCCACAGAGGGCCTCCTGGCTTTGGAAACAATTCCCGCCCGACAACTCAGATATAATTATGTCTGCAATCCCACCAAAATGCCACTTGATCCTTTCATTTTCGTAGCATGCGGAGGTGGGGAAATGAAGGCATCTGAGCCTCACCCCTGACATGCAGCCCACCCCACCACCTCCCAGGAGAGGGGAGGACCTGCAGGGCCACAGAGCAGGATGGCAAGAGGAGAACAGTTCTCTCCTATCCCAGGGGTGTCTGACTCCTGGGGCCAGGCCTGCTCAAAGCAGGGGCAGGATAAGATAAGGCAGAGAGATGGGGAGGCCTGGGTCCAAATCTCAGCTCTGTCCCTGCAAGCTGTGTGGCCCAGGACAATGCACCTCCCCTCTCTGGGCTTCAACATCCTCAACTGTAAGATGGAGAGAAAAACAGCACTGGCTAGCAAAGACTGGGCTGCATGCTGTGGGCTGGGTGCTGTGAGAACTTCAAGATCCAGGCCCGTGAGCGAAGCCATCCTAGCTGGCTCTTCACTCCCCATCTGCCTTGATTTTGTCACCTTCTGAGAGTGAGATTTGTATTATCTGAGCCTCGGGTTGTAAGGATTAAATGAGATAATACTTAGAAAGTGCTCAGCACAGGGCCTGACCCAGAGTACTGTGCAGAACAGGATTCAAAATCCCCCATCGTAAAGATAGCAGAGGTGGTAGAGCTGGGATTCGAACCCAGGCCAGTGGGACTTGGAGTGCAAGCTCTGACCACTACCACGCCTCTCCCACAATGCCCGCCTTACCTCCTCTCAAAGCAGTGGTAGGTGGAACAGGTGCCTATAACCCATCAAAGGGTGGCAGTGACTGGTGTCTGTCGGTCCCAGCCAGGTGACCACAGTGCAGCAGCCCTGCCTGACAGATCACATACTGGTCCACCTCACCCTGTGCCCTGCCTCTTGGTGGACAGCTGTCTTGGCCCCAGACCTTGTTCCATCCAGTGTCCCTGACCAGGGTCCCCTTTCAGAACCCCTGGCTTTCTGGTCAACCCAGGCCCAGCTGGCACAGCCAGTCATGCCAGGCCCGGCCACTGACAGGTGCTCCCAGATCTAAGCTGCTCCCAGCCCCCAGCAGTGGGCTGTACAGCTTGTTTAGCACAGTGGGCTGCCTCCCTGTGGCCCCGGACACACAAATCCCTGGGAGTTCAACACTCACTGGGAGGAGCCACCCAGAAGTCCACTTGCTACCCTCTGCTGCCCCCAACTGGCGGGAAACCGCCCTACGCAGACACCTCCATCTCCATCTGAACTCACCACCTGACAACTTGGTCTCTGGTCCCCGAGGAACCCCTCCAGCCCCTCTCCACCTTCTACTGCCAGGGCTGAGCCCTAGAAGTTCAGTCAGGGGTGATGTTGCTTTGGGGCTGTGATAGAGGGGTATGGAAGGGGGAGGGGTCTGCCCAGTTACCTGGGGCTCAGGTGGAAGTGCACCCCACACACAAGCAAGGGGAACAGGTGTGAACAATGGGGAATGTTCCCTTGTGCCAGGCACTGAGCCCTCACAGCCACCCTGTGGGGAGGGGTTCCTGCCCGTTTACAGACAGGGAAAGAGAGTGGGGCAACTTGCCTGAGCCATCCCATACAAGGGAGCAGTGGCCAAGATTTTAATCCCGCTCCATCCCTGGGTTTGGGGGACTATCCCTGGGAGAGGCCAGCACTGTACCTCCAGGACCCTGAGTAGGTGTGAAGAGAGGAAGAAAGGCCCCCACAGAGCATTCTACCTGCCAGTTACTGAACCTGGCAGGAATTGGTGTGGTGGCCTTTACACCTTAATGGGAACCAGTTCATCTGATTCTGTGCTGCCCAACAGGTTTAAGTGCAGGGCTGGGGAAATGAAGTTTGCAGGGATGGCCTACGGATGCATTTGGAAGACCCCAGGGCAGGAAGAGAAGGGGGTACTGAGACTGGCTTGTTCCCTTCACTTCCATCCTTCCCACTCACACTGCCCAAGCCAAGCTGGCACTTGCCAGGATAAGGCAGGAGATTCCAGGGATCCTTGAAGTGGGCTCTTCCCTCTACTCCTGCACAAGGGCATTCTGAGCACAGATGTTTGGGAGTTGGAACAGGCTCCTGAGAACTTACTTAAGAAAAGCAATTTGCTTGTCCCCCCAACCCCATGCTGGATCCCCACCCAGTCTTGCTCTCTGCCCACTGAAGGAGCTCCAGACTCTCCTAGCCTGTTCAAGTATGCTGCACTCCATGTCTGCTCTGGCCTACTCTGGCCCACCTCACCTCCCTTGATGAGGACCTCATACTCCTGTTAATATGGCCTTAGATCCCATCTGCTCTGTTCACTGCCATGGATCTCTTGTCGCTTCCATTCCAGCCACTTCCTCACATTTCAGCCCTCAAACTGCTCTCATTTCCTGCTGTCATTTGCCCATGCTGTTTCCCATGTCCTGGCCTTTGCCTGGAATGTCCTTTCCCCTTCATCAGCCTGGAAATTATTTCACCAAGTCCCGGCTGACCCTTCTGTATTTCTGCAGGTAGCAACTACGTTTTCATCCTCTTTGTGTCCTCAGTGACCGGCATAGGCCCTGACACATAATTGGTAGTGATGACAAATGTATCGCAAGAAAGAATAAAGAAAGGCAAAAGGACAGAAGAAAGTAAGTTTGTTCACACCGCAGCAAGACTCACAGACCAGAGCTGGGCTCCCACCCCTGCCACCCACCAGCTGTAGACCTGCTGGGGCCAGGCCCTTCTCCTCCCTGAGCCTGGGTTCCTCAACTGTAAAATGGAGCTAATGAAACCACCTTCCTGTGTATTAATGGGGTGGGGAGACAGCCTCCCAACCCTACCAATACTGCAGCAGTCCCACCTCTGTCCCAGGCCTCAGTCTGGCCTGGTATTGGACTCAGGAGACTCCAAGACCCCCTGTCCCTAGACTCCTGCCCCAAAGACCATCCCTGCCCCACCCTGGCCACCCTGGACAACTCCTGAGGCCCACCTTCCAACACTCACTCTGCAGAAAAGGGGGACACCCCCCGCGGAAGGCAGACACAGACCAAAATGACAGTAATACCTTTTGGGTTTGAATAGCTTAATACCAATCAGGCTCCATGAAGGTCAGAGATGGAGGGGTGAGGGTGGAGGGGTGAGGGTGGAGGG